>NW_027514358.1:972500-1286146 GCF_048772815.1 Callospermophilus lateralis | reverse complement strand
AAAATGAACTTTAATAAACACATCATATCCAATAGGAATCTACTTGCATTGATGTTAAACTTGGTCAGTTACTGTAGAAATATTAGGATTTGTAAGCACCCTTCCCTGAAGTTAGTTTTCAGTACTAGGAAACAAATATTTATTTCAGTGGATGCATATTTCTGAGAATAAACTTTTTAAAAGTTGATTATAAATCCACATATATGAATATGAATGAATTCAGGCGGTGTATAAGAAGACACATATATTTCATATTTTGGTAAATCTGGAGAATATATATATATATATATATATATATATATATATATATATATATATATATATATATATAATGTATATATAGACACACAAACACACACATTATAATGTAGCAATATATATGCCAATTGAAATTCATCATGAAAAATAACTCATCCGCATATTCCAAAATATTCATTTTACTGAACATGAATATGTGTATAGTGTTGTTCATCTAGGAAGCTCACCCATGGGTTGAATTTTCAGTTAAAACAGCGTTTAGGAGGAGTGATCTCTTCTCACAATTTGTATCTGCCAAGTCAGCCACCTCACAAGAATGTATATGTGAAACCAGGTAGGATTCTATTTGTGCATATAAAAATACATTTGCTTAATAGGCTACAGAGAAAGGGAGACAGGAATTCACATTTTTCTTAACTTTAAAAACACATGGAAAATTATTTCAACAAATAATTGACTAGATTTATAACTCCTACCTTATATCATGCAAAAGGTAATTCCAACTATACACCATGCTTCTTCTGAAATGCTTGTATTTCTATTCTGTTTGGGTTATTTTTCTCCATTATTTTAGGATTAGTAGTCAGAGTTTAGTAGGGTATGGGTTAGTGTCAGGGATTCAGTATTTCAAACAGAAAATTGGAAAATGAATCCAATGTGTATGCAAATATGTGCTACAAAACAATCTTCCCTCTCTCATCCAGAACAATGACTTGACATTCCCTTTGCCCCAAGTAAGTCAGAATTAGAGGAGAAGAGTTAGAAAATATGTGAATATATATTTAGAATGGAAAATGCTCAGGAGTTCACAACCTTGGAGTTGATAGAGCAGTTTCCAAAAGTAAGTGACATGGTAAACACTCCACAAACATGGAGATCTGCTGGCCTAAACACTTCTTGAGAAATTGCCTCTGAGCTTGGGCACTTTAAATATATGTTGTTTTCAGGAGCTTTAACTTCCGATGTAGTGAGACCATCAAAGCTAGGTCTGCATCTATGTGACCAGGAGGACATGGTTTCTTATTTTCCAATGAACATGAGGCAGCAGTGCTAAATTCTCTCTTTGTAGCTAAATTGTGGCCACGGGGGCTAAGTGTCACCCCATGTGGACTGTGAAGCCATTTGGTCATCCTCGACTTTTCATTGTGTTTCTTGGTGCTGCACTGGGAGTTTGGTATTTGCTTCACGAAATACAAGGAGTTCAAGTGGGACACAGTGCTGGAGGGAGTTCTGTCACGTGTGGTGGGTCAGTGTCTGCATGAGAATGCACCAACTAGGCTTCTATCCCACATAGCTTGCCCCTTGACCATAGCAACCTGATTCTAAACATTGCCGTGAAAAATCTCCATATAACAAGATGCCTTTATATAGAAGGGTCTGCTGGCTGCACCGTGTCTGTGTCAAGGCATTTGAAAGTCAATGGCAGATCCACAGGCCCCACCACAGATGTTTTATCACACACCTGCACACCACTGCTCTGGGCCCACTACATATCAGGCTCCAACTTACTGGCATCTCTGTTCTACACCATTTTCATGATACCTAGTCAATCAAGGCACTGTCTGGTATACTCATGATCAGCAACAGGACATCCAAAGGTTCTCCAGTGCCACCTGGTCATGAGAATTTCTAAAAATTCATGGTATTTATCTAACTATTTTTCACAGATGAAGTTGTTGGTACTGTGGGTTTCAATTCATTCAGGATCCATTAAATGTTGAGGAAGCTCATTTTAATGAAGGATCTGGAGATCTCTCACAAGCAAGGCTTCCCAAAGAGTGGCCAAATTGTCACATGAAGCCAGGCCCATTGAGGTCTCCAATGTGAGGTCCATGTGTGTTTTGACTCTCAACGATGGCTGCCAGGTCTTTCAGAATAAAACCTGTGATATCCTAGCTGAGATTCCCAGTGCTCTCTGGAAAGCCTCTCTGGGCCAAGATCTCAGTTTCCAAGGGCGACTCTCATGCGTGGCCTCCTGAAATCCCAACAACATTCATGGCAATACTTCTCTGAAGTCAGTTCCAAATCTCATTCTCTAAGGGGAATCACACCAGAGTTCAAGCCCAGGTGGACTCAGTCATCTCTTCCAACTACCACACAAATGACCACAATTAAAACCAAAACACTCCCACATGGCCCTCATCTTCTTCCATATAAACACACATCATAACCTCTGGATGGAGTTTTCCATGAGGGGCACATCCAAACCAGTGCCCAAAATAAGCTCCCTTGCCCCTCATTTGCCTAACATCAGGGTTGATTGGACACGCTTCCTGTGAACCAGCAGTGATCAAATAGGCCTGCCGTAAATGCTCCACTTCTCCACTTTGAGGCCTTCTTACTGTGGGGTTTAGATTCTTTTTTTTTTCTAAATTTTTTTGGAAATTTAATTGGAAAGTTAAAAAAAATTGTTTTGCAGAATATTAAATTTCTAATGTCAAAGCCTTCACCTTGTTTGTGAAGGAAACCTTGATGCCTTGCCAATCTGGTTATATGGAGACACTCAAAATTTTCTGTTACATACTACATGGATGAATGGCTAAAGCACATAGTTTTTTTAAAACTGAAAGGCAGATACCAGCAAGTAAGATAACAAATAAAAGACAATTTTATTAAAAAATAAAGTTGTTATATGACTCAAATATTGGAAATTCAATTCTTTTTTTTTGGTTGTTCAAAACATTATAAAGCTCATGATATATCATCTTTCATACATTTGACTTAATTGGGTTATGAACTCCCATTTTTACCCCAAATACAAATCGCAGAATCACATCAGTTACACACTCACGTTTTTACATAATAGCATACTAGTTATTGTTGAATTCTGCTACCTTTCCTATCCCCTACTATTCCCCCTCCCCTCCCATCTTCCCTCTCTACCTCATCTGCTGTTGTTTAATTCTCTCCCTTGTTTTCCCCTCTTTAGCCTCACAACCTCTTATATGTAATTTTGTGTAACATTGAGTAGTCTCCTACCATTTCCATATAATTTCCTTCTCTCTCCCTT
Source organism: Callospermophilus lateralis (assembly GCF_048772815.1). Taxonomy (NCBI): domain Eukaryota; kingdom Metazoa; phylum Chordata; class Mammalia; order Rodentia; family Sciuridae; genus Callospermophilus; species Callospermophilus lateralis. The sequence goes on along the minus strand of NW_027514358.1, from coordinate 1,282,878 downwards.
TCTCTCCCCCAACTCATCTCTGTTTAGTTTTAATATTTTTCTCATGTTCTTCCTCCCTGTTCTGTTCTTATTTGCTCTCTCTATATAAAAGGAAACATTTGGCATTTGTTTTTTAAGGATTGGATAGCTTCGCTTAGCATAATCTATTCTAATGCCATTCATTTCCCTGCAAATTCTATGATTTTGTCATTTTCAGTGCTGTGTAATACTCCATTGTGTATAGATGCCACATTTTTATTATCCATTCGTCTATTGAAGGGCATCTAGTTTGGTTCCACAGTCTAGTTATTGTGAATTGTGCCGCTATGATCATCGATGTGGCAGTATCCTTATACTGCTCTCTATTAAGATCCTCAGGGAAGAGTCTGAGAAGGGCGATATCTCGGTCAAATGGTGGTTCCATTCCCAGCTTTCCCAGGAATCTCCATACTGCTTTCCATATTGGACTCTCCAATTTGCAGGCCCACAAGCAGTGTACAAGTGTACCCTTTAGCCCACATCCTCACCAACACTTATTGTTGTTCGACTTCATAATGGCTGCCAATCTTACTGGAGTGAGATGGTATCTTAGGGTGGTTTTGATTGCATTTCTCTGACTGCTACAGATGGTGAGCATTTTTTTATGTACTTGTTGATTGATTGTATGTCCTCCTCTGTGAAGTGTCTGTTAAGATCCTTGGCCCATTGTTGATTGGGTTATTTGTTATCTCATTGTTTAATTGTTTTGAGTTCTTTGTATATTCTAGATATTAGGGCTCTATCTGAAGTGTAAGGGGTAAAAATTTGTTCCCAGGATGTAGGCTCTCTATTTAACTCTCTTATTGTTTCTCTTGCTGAGAAAAAACTTTTTTAGATTAAGTAAGTCCCATTTGTTTATTCTTTTTATGAACTCTTGGTCTATGGGTGTCCTATTAAGGAATTTGGAGCCCAACCCCACAGTATGTACATCGTAGCCAACTTTTTCTTCTATCAGACGCAGTGTCTCTGATTTTATATCTGGCTCCTTGATCCATTTTGAGTTAACTTTTATGCATTGTGAGAGAAAGGGATTCCGTTTCATTTTGTTGCATATGAATTTCCAATTGTCCCTGCACCATTTGTTGAAGATGCTATCCTTCTTACATTGCATGCTTTTAGGCCCCTTTTCAAATATAAGAAAGTTGTAATTTTGTGGATATGTCTCTGTGTCCTCTATTCTGTACCATTGGTCCATCTGCCTGTTTTGATACCAGTACCACACTGTTTTTGTTACTATTGCTTTGTAGTACAGTTTGAACTCTGGATTCACACTTCCTGCTTAGAATTGCTTTTGCTATTCTGGGTCTTTTGTTGTTCCATATGAAATTCATGATTACTTTATCTATTTCTACAAGAAATGCCATTGGGTTTTTGATTGGCATTGCATTAAACCTGTAGAGAACTTTGGGTAATATCGCCATTTTGATGATGTTATTTCTGCCTATCCATGTACAGGGCATATTTTTCCATCCTCTAACATCTTCTTCTATCTCTCTCTTTAGGGTTCTGTAGTTTTCATTGTATAAATCTTTCACCTCTTTGGTTAGGTTGATTCCCAAGTTTTTTATTTTCTTTGAGTATACTGTAAATGGAGTGGTTTTCCTCATTTCCATTTCAGAAGTTTTGTTGCTGATATACAGGAATGCCTTTGATTTATGCGTGTTGATTTTATATCCTGCCAATTTGCTGAATTCATTTATCAACTCTAGCAGTTTCTTTGTAGACCCTTTTGGGTCTGTTAAATATATTATCATGTCATCCACAAATAGCGATAATTTAAGTTCTTCTTTTCCTATTTTTATGCCTTTAATTTCCTTTGTCTGTATCATTGCTCTGGATAGTATTTCAAGAACTAAATTAAATAGAAGTGGTGATAGAGGGCATCCCTGTCTTGTTGCAAATTTTAGAGCGAATGCCTTCAGTTTTTCTCCATTTAGGATGATGCTAGCCTGAGGTTTAGCATATATAGCTATTACCATGTTGAGGTAAGTTCCTGTTATTCCTAGTGTTTTATAGAGTTTTAAAGAAAAAGGGATGCTGTGCTTTGTAGAATGCTTTTTTTGCATCTATCGAGATGATCATATGGTTCTTCTCTTTAAGTCTATTGATGTGATGGATTACATTTATTGATTTCCGTATATTGAACCAGCCTTGCATCCCTGGGATGAATCCTCTTGATCATGAAGCACAATTTTTTTATATGCTTTTGTTTTTTATTTGCCAGGATTTTATTGAGAATTTTTGCATCCAAGTTTATTAGAGATATTGGTCTGTAGTTTTCTTTCTTTGAAGTGTCTTTGACTGGTTTTGGGATCAGGGTGATGTTGGCCTCATAGAATGAATTTGGAAGAACTCCTTCTTTTTCTATTTTATGAAATAGCTTGAAAAGTATTGGTATTAATTCATCTTTGAACGTTTTGTAGAACTCTGCTGTATAACCATCTGGTCCAGGGCTTTTTTTGGTTGGTAGTCTTTTGAAGGTTTCTTCTATTTCTTCCTTTGTTATTGGTCTATTTAAATTGTGTGAGTCTTCCGGACTCAAACTTGGCAGATTATATGACATAAGAAATTTATCAATATCTTCATTATCTTCTGTTTTATTGGAATATGGGGTTTCAAAATACTTTCTAATTATCATCTGAATTTCTGTAGTGTCTGTTGTGATGTTGCCTTTTTTATCCCATATGTTAGTAATTTGAGTTCTCTCTCTACTTCTCTTCATTAGCATGGCTAAGGCCCTGTCGATTTAATTTATTTTCAAAGAACCAACTTTTATTTTTTCAATTATTTTGTTTCAATTTTGTTGATTTCTCCTCTAATTTTAATTATTTCTTGTCTTCTACTACATTTGTTGTTTTGCTTTTTTTTTCTAGGTTTTTGAGATGTAGTGTGAGATCATTTATTTGATGTTTTTTTCTTTTTTTTTTTTTGAGGAAAGAATTCCAAGAAATGAATTTTCCTCTTAAAACTGCTTTCATTGTTTTCCTTAGAATCCGGTATGTATTGTCTGTATTGTCATTTGTCTCTAAGAAATTTTTTATCTCCTCCTTTATGTCTTCTGTAACCCATTGATCATTCAGTAACATATTGTTCATTTTCCATGTGATGTAGAATTTTTCCTTCCTTCTTCAATCATTAATTTCAAGTTTCATTCCCTTATGATCAGATATGGTGCATAGTATTATCTCCATACTTTTATATTTACTAAGAGTTTCCATATGGCATAATATATGGTCTATATTTGAGTAGGACCAATGTGCTGCTGAGAAGAACATGTATCCACTTTATGATGTTTGATATATTCTATATATGTTGGTTAAGTCTAGGTTATTGATTGTTCTATTAAGTTCTATAGTTTCTTAATTCAGATTTTCTCTAGAGGATCTGTCCAATGGCGAGAGTTGTGTGCTGAAGTCAACCGTAATTATTGTGTTATAGCCTATATGACTCTTGAAGTTGAGGAGAGTTTGTTTTATGACTTTGCACCACCATTGTTTGATGCATACAAATTGATAATTGTTATGTCTTGTTGGTTAATGGTGCCTTTTAACAGTATATAGTGTCCTTCTTTATCACTTTTGATTAACTTAGGTTTTAAGTTGATTTTAATCGATATGAGTATGGCCACTCCTTCTTGCTTCCGAGGGCCAACAATGGCTGCAAAGTCTTTCAGAATAAAATCATGTGATTCCCTGGCTGAGATTCCCATTGCTCTGTGGAAAGCCACCTTGGGCCTAGATCTCAGTTTCAAAGGGTGACATTCATGCGTGGCCTCCTAAAAACCAACACAATTCATTTCAATACTTCTATGAGATAGGTTCCAGAACTCAGGCTCTAAGGGAAATCACACCAGAGTTCAAGCCCAGGTGGACCAAGTCATCTCTTCCAACCCCCACACAAATGACCACAATTAGAACAAAAAAACTCCCACATGGCCCTCATCTTCGTCCATAAAGACACTCATCAACAGTTCTGGATGGAAGTTTTCATGAGGGTCGCAACCAAAGACAGTTTCCAGAATAAGCTCCCTTGCCTCTAATTTCCCTAAAGTCAGGGTGGCCTGGACACCCTTCCTGTGAACCAGGAGTGATCAAAAAGGCCTGCCATTAATTCCGCTCTGTTTCTATAATTTGAGGCTTACTGAATGTCAGGTATAGATTTTTTATGTGATTTGGAGTCATGAGAAAACCCAAGCATATCTGCAGAGCATTGAAGAATTCATTTGACAAAGTGGATCCCTATTCTCACTTGAAGGGGGTCAGGAACCTAACAGAGAAAGGCAAGAATCTTCATCCACAATGACTGCTCTTTTTGCCATTTTGGTTTTGAATGCACACATGGGATCTTCCTTTAGATCCATTAGGTGCTGAGAATCTAAGCCACAGCCTCACACAGGGCCAAGAAGCAGATTCAGTCAAATCCCTTTCCAAAGAAATTAAGCAAAGAGCCACAGGTGATGTCCATTTATTTCCATTTGAAAATTTTTTCTTCAGGCTTCACAAAGGGGTGGCCTGAGGCAAAGACCTTCCTGACATTCAGGGCAACAGAACCCTTGATTGGTATACTTAGCTTGAATTATGTTCTGCACCGAGGTCTCAGATAAATCGATATACAATGGCATAGGACCGTGTACCTTGGATGATTGAATGTAGAAGAGAACATCCAGTCAAAAAGGGATAGTCTGTAGGATTAGGAAGATAGTCAGTAGGTTTAGGAAGAAGAGTGACTCTAGGAGTTGGACCAAAAGTTCTTTAGCAATAGGGTTTCAGTTAGAGAGTGAATGTAAATGTCAGCACATGTGAAGAGACAGTCACAATGATGAACTGGGAAAAATATGTAGGAAAGCAGATATCAATAGAAAGATTAGGATATCAGGCAAAGTATAAAGTGAGTGATAGGATTAGACATTTTCAACAGGCTTGAGGTTGAATATATAATCTTAGGAAGAAACAAATATGTAGTAATCAATAGGATTGACATTTGAGAGCATTAGGCACCCTGGACATGGATGTTTTTAGTAATCCATGGTCACTTTCCATTTAGGCTTTGGTACAATCATATGTGTGACCTTTGCATTTTGTGTCCAGAATACTACCGTGATAAATTGTATATGTAGATAAGGTGACATGAGTATTTCTTCCACCATTATGGGGAGTAATATTCTGGAAACTTATAAATTAGTACTGGTGATACAAATAGGTGTACCTTGTGTTGATGATTATTGAGATGTTGCATGAATAGACCATACTGTGATAAAGTATATAACTAGTTCCAACTTTAAATAGTGGATTGAGTTTGCATCTGAAAATATATTGGAAATCTTATATTGATATATATACAATCATTCCAACCAGTTATATATGTAATGGTAATATTAGGGTTACGGTTTATCGTGAAGGGTGAGTATTGCTTCAAAAATGATTATGGAATCAAAAATAATGTGTTTAGAAAGAAGTCTAGTGAAAAGACCAGTAAAGAAACATGGAGGAATACATGTGTTCTTAAGTAGTAAGTAAATGAATGTGAACCAAATGCCTATAATTTTGTGAAGTTGTGGATAAAAAAATATATTTTATGATGTCCATAAACAGATAAAATAGTAATATACCAGTGTTGAATAAAAATGAACTTCAAAATACACATCATGTCCCATAGCAATCTACTTGCATTGATGTTAAACTGGGTCAGGTAATGTAGAAATATTAGGATTTGTATGCACCACCAACTGAACTTAGTTTTCAGTAGTAGGAAACAAATATGTATTACAGGAATATAAATATTGCTGAAAATAATCTTGTAAAGATTGGATTTTGAACCCACATACATGAATATAAATGAATTTAGGGAGTGTATAATAAGACACATATTTTTCATATTTTTTTAAAATCTGGAAAAAAATATATATATATATATTTTTCCAGATTTAAAAAAAATACACAAACACACACACACACACACACACACACACACACACACATGCACACATACACACACACACACACACATTAATATTTAGCAATATATATGCCAATCGAAATTCATCATGAAATATAATTCATCCACATATCCAAAAATATTCATTTTACTGAACATGGATTTATGTATAGTGTTTTTCACTAGGAAGCTCACCCATAGGTTGAATTTTCAGTTCCATCATTATTTAGGGAGAGTCATCTGTTCTCACAATTTTATATTCCAAAGTCAGGGAGCTCAAAAGAATGTCCGTGTGATACCAGGTAGGATATTATATATATGCATAAAAAAATACATGTGCTGAATAGGATACAGAGAAAGGGAGACAGGAATTTATATATGTGATAATTTTAAAAAATCATGGAGAAATATTACAATGAAAAGTTGACTAGATTTAAAACACATACTCTTGATAATGCAGAAGGCAAATAGAAGTATACACCATGCTTCCTATGAAAGGCCTGTATTTCTATTCGGTTAGATTTCTTTCTCTCCATGATATTAGGATTAGTAGTCAGAGTCTAGTAGGGTATGGGTTAGTGTCAGGGATTCAGTATTTCAAATGGAAAAAAGGAAAATTAATCTAATGTGTATGCAAAATGTGATACACATAAATCTTCCCTCTCTCATCCAGAACAATGCCTTGACATAACCATCGCTAAAAGTAAGACACAATTAGAGGAGAGGAGTTAGAAAATCTGTGAATTTATGTGGAATGGAAAATGCTCAGGAGTTCACAACACTGGAGGTGGTAGAACAGTTTCCAAAAGTAAGGGAGAGGGTAAACAATCCAGAAACATGGAGCTGTGCTGGCCTAAAGACTTCTTGAGAAACTTCCTCTGAGGTTGGGAACAAGAAATATATGTAATTGTCAGGAGATTTAGCTTCGTTTGTAGTGACACCATGAAATCTGGGTCTGCATCTATGTTACCTGGAGAACATGGTTTCTTATTTTCCAATGATCATGAGGCAGCGGTGCTGAATTCTCTCTTTGTAGGTAAACTGAGGCCACTGGGCTGAAGTGTCTCCCATGTGGACTGTGAAGCCATTTGGTGATCCTCCACTTTCCAGGGTGTTTCTTACTGCTGCACTGGGAGTTTGGTACTTGCTTCACGAAATACAAGGAGTTCAACTGGGATAAAAATGCTGGAGGAGTTCTGTCATGTGTGGTTGGTCAGGGTCGCGAAGAGAATGTACGAACCAGGCTTCTATCCTACATAGCTTTCCCCTTGACTATAGCATCCTGATTCTGAACATTGCCCTGAAACCTCTCCATATGACAAGATGCCTTTACATATAAAGGTCTGCTGCCTGCACCATGTCAGTCGCAAGTCTTTCAAAGCCAATGGAAGATCCAGGTGGTCCTACCAAAAATATTTATTTACACACCTACAGTCCACTTCTCTACGCCCACTACTCAGCAGGCTCCAAATTACTGGCATCTCTGTTCTACACCATTTTCACGAAACCCAGTCAATCAAGGCACTCTTTGGTACACTCATGATCAGCAACACGAAATCCAAAGTTTATCCAGTGCCACCTGGTCATGGGAATTTCAGAAATTTCATGGTATTAATCTAGTCATATTTCAAAAATGAAGTTAGAGGCACTGTGGGTTTCAATTAATTCAGGAACCATTAAATGGTGAGGAAGCTCTTTTCAATGAAAGCTCTGGAGAACACTCACAGAAAAGCCTTCCAAAAGACTGGCAAAAAGGTCACATGAATCCAGACACATTGTGGTCTACAATGTGAGGTCCATATGTGTTTGTACTCTCAACTAGGGCTGCCAAGTCTTCAAGAAGTAAATCATGTGATATCCTGGCTCAGAATCCCTGAGCTCTGTGGAAAGCCATCCTGGGCCTAGATCTCAGTTTCCAAAGGCGATTCTCATGCGTGGCCTAGTAAAATCCCAAGAGAATTCACGGCAATACTTCTCTGAGGTCAGATCCAGAACTCATTCTTTAAGGGGAATCACACCAGAGGTCAAGCCCAGGTGATCCAAGTCATCTCTTCCAACTACCACACCAATTACCACAGTTAAAACAAGAACACTCCCACATGGCCCTCATCTTCTTCCATATTGACACTCATCATAATTTGGCTGGATGTTTAAATGAGGGGCGCAGACCAAGACAGTGTCCAAAATAAGCTCCTTTGACCCTCATTTGCCTAAAGTCAAGGTGGCCTGGACACCCATCCTGTGAACCAGGAGTGATCAAATAGGCCTGCCATTAATACCACTCCAATTCTCCAATTTGAGGCCTACTGACTGTGGGGTTTAGATTCTTTATGTGAATTTTAGTCATGATAAAACCAAACACCTATGGGCTAGCCTCTGCAGGTTTTGAAGAACTCATTTGACCCAAAGGATCCCTATTTTCACTTGATGGAGTTCAGGAACCTTACAGAGGAAGTCAAGAGACTTCATCCCAATGACTGCTCTTTTGGCCATTTTTCATTTGGATGCAAACATGGGAACTTTCTTTAGATCCATCAGGTGCTGAGAATCTAAGTCACAGCCACACACAGGGCCAGGGGGCTGATTCAGACACATCCCTTTTCAAAGCACTTAAGAAAAGAGCCACAGGTATGCCCAATCATTTCCATTTGAAAACTGTTTTCTTCAGGCTTCAAAAAGGGGTGGCCAGAGGCAAAGACCTTCCTGACATTCAGGGCAACAGAACAATTGGTAAGCAAAAGGCCCAAAGCAGGGTTTCTCCACTGAGACTTTCCTGGTCACACTGATATCTGAGTTTTCTGAGATGCTCCCCATTCCCTACAGCTATCCAGTACATTGTTATGTCACAGAGCTTTGAGGTTGTAAATATCTTGGACACAAAACCATAGGCCTATTCTTGAGATTGGCCGGAATTCAGGAAGAAAACAGGAACTTAGGAAGATAGCAGGTGTTGCACATCAATAAGGCAAGCTACAGTCCATTCATAAATGGGGCAATATGAATGCTGAGAAGCTTTCTACTAGACAAGACACATCCATCCATGAATTCTCTTTTCTAATGTCTACAACCACGGACACAGTGAGATACACAGACAGAGAAACACTCGCCATGTTAAACGACTTACTAGAAACAGTCCACTTCCAACGAAACAAACTGACTTTCCTACCTATTCTCAGAAAATGAGACAAAACCACAAACCCACAACCACACCCACAAAGGCACCTTCTTCCCCCAAGTAGGTCTTTGACTATCCGGAGTGTCCTCTGACTTGTAGGCCATAATATATTCCCCCAAAATAGCCTGTCCTGTCTCAGATCTGGTCTCCTTGGCAAACTCTGTGAACTTCTCAGGAGCCAACGGTGAGCCACTAACTGCTTTCTCAAGAAAAGCAACGCTTCCGAGCTTTCCTGGCATTTGTTCTTCTCACGTCTGAAGGTACCAAGAAAGACTGACTGTCCTTGGTAAATTCAAACAAGTGAGACCACAGGGATGGGGACTGGGACTGGCTCTGTGTGCCTGGCTTCCTGGATCCAAAGTTCAGAAAGTTCCATCACCAAGGAAGTGAGGTGAGGTCATTTCCTTCCTGAACTTAATGAGGTCCCTGTCTTGGCAACCACTTTGTCTTAACTGTTGCTTCCAAGGGTCCCATGAGATTGAGGCTGCCCCTACTTCCTGTGACACTTTCACAAGTTAGAATGGTATATCAACCATAGGCACCCAGGAAGAGATCTCCACACAGGCCTGTTTTGGTCCATGTTCTCTACATTAAGAAGAGAATCTGATTCAGACACAACCTTTTATCCTGACGGGGTTGTTTGCCATGGAAGATGACTTTTGCTCTCTCAGGTCCTTCATAGCTGCCTACATCTTCTCCAGGGATCATTTCTGCATGGGCCTTTGAGGTTCTCAGCAGGTGGAAGTTTCCCTACATTTCTTTATTGTAAAATCAACTCTTTCCCTGCTCTTCTATAAAGTTAGATTGAGGGAACAGTGTATGATTATGGTTAAAAACATGTTTGATTTGGGTTAGAAATCATTGTGCTGGATGAATAATGGTATTGGGAACTTGCTATGTGTATAAGAATATATAGGTGTAATATATGTATGAAAAAAGAAATCTAAGTATGATTTGAAGGCCAGAAGGGCATTGGGCCCTTGATTGGGATACGCAGCATTGAATTACGTTCTGCAGAGATGTCTCAGATAAATCGATATACAATGGCATAGGTCCTTGTACCTTGCATGAATTAATGTAGAAGGAACATCCAGTCAAAAAGGGATAGTCGGTAGTGAAAGGTTAATAAAATAGGTACTTGTAATTTCCTGTTTTTCTGTATGCTTAACAAAACACTGTTGAAATCTTGAGAAATGTTTGCTAATCTTGTTCTAGAATGTACTGTTCCCAACTGCCAAACTGCAGAATGTACTGCCTCACTCGGTGTCACTCGAACCGCCCACTCACCCTTACACATCAGTAAACTTCCCTCCCTTTCCTCTCCAAGAAATGTATGTAAGCTCTGCATAAGCTGTTCTCAGAGCTCTCTGATCTATTTAAGTTAGCTGTGAGCCCCAGCAAGCTGGACCCAAAAAAAACCCTTTGCTGTTGCATGAGACAGTCTCTTGGTAGTCTCTTCCTCCGACACTCGCCTGACCTTTACATATTGAGGTTCCACCGAGTTCTGGCAGTGGCGTATGAGAGACCCCCAACGGGCTCCTCTCGGAGCAAGTAAGGCGCCTCTTTCTGGTTTCAGGTGTCATGTTAGGGCTTGGCAAAATTGCTGGCGATGAAGAGCCTGGGGTCTCTCCGACGGTGGCTGAGAGACGTGTCACAGAGACATAGGGCACCTCCATGGGGGACCCCGCAGAGGACTCGGAGAATCAAGGAACAATTGCTTCATCCACTCAGTGATATTTTGTTTTAGATTAGGTATTGCCATCCTATCGGGTTTTGCCGGCTACGCATTCCTGGTCTCAGTGTTGGACGTCCATTGCCTGTCTTCATGGTCTTGTCTTATCTGTGTCATGTGACTTTGCTTTTACTGTTTGTGTACCTTTCATTATGGGACAGAGCACTTCAATGCCTCTGTCCCTGACCCTTGATCACTGAACCAAAGTCCGCTTAAGGGCTCAGTATCTTTCTTTTTTTAGTAAAACGCTAGACCTGGCAGACTCTCTGTGCCTCAGAATGGCCCATTTTGGAGTCGTATGGCACCTAGAAATATCTTTCTACTTCCCACTAATTTAAAAAGTCAGAGATATTGTCTTTCAGCAAGGGCCACATAGCCATCCTGATCAACAGCCATATATCTTAACTTTGCCGACCTCTGCAAATCTCCTCCTCCATGGGTGAAGCCTTTCCTTGCCCATGCCTCTGCTCATACTCCTTCCCCCATGATCTCTCAAACCCTCACCTCTTCCACCTCCTCCACCCTCTGTTCTCCCTGAGTCACAAGATTTGACTCTACTGGACTCTTCTTCCCCTCCTTATCCACTGCCCTCGTCCCCTAACACACAACACACTCTAAGTGATTCCCCTGCTTCTGACTAAGCCTCTCTACCATTGGAGGAAGCTAAGCCGGTAATAGGATCTGATAATGGACCGATGTTCATGGCCCAGGTAAGTCAGGGGTTAGCCAGGAACCTGGGGATTAATTGGAAGTTATATTGTGCTTATAGACCCCAGAGTTCAGGACAAGTAGAAAGAATGAATAGAACAATTAAAGAGACCTTAACGAAATTAAGCTTAGAGACCAGCATAAAAGATTGGACTATGCTCCTGACTTATGCAATGTTTCATGCAAGAAAAAATCCTTCTGTTTCTTTGAGTAGCCTTACCCCCTGAGAAATTATCTATGGTGGCCCTCGTCCAGTAAGGGTCCTAAGCCCAACTGTAAGACCTAAGGATCCATTTCACACCCTCTTGGTTGACAGACTTAAAGCTCTTGAAAGAACTCAGTGATACCTGTGATAATAGCTGGCCACTGCCTACCAAACTGTGTACCAGGGGATTCCACATCCATATCAAATAAGAGACTTCATGTATGTAAGATGACATCAGGTGTCATCCCTGGATCCCTGCTGAAAAGGACCATACCAGGTGCTACTTATAACACCTACAGTGGTAAAGGTATACAGAATCACTTCCTGGATCCATGCCTCTCAGCTCAAGCCTGCTCCTTGTCCAGAATCTTTCTGGAAACTATAAAAGACTGGTAACAGTTTCAAATTGTGTATTCGCCATGTGGATAATGTTATATACTCTCCCCTTGGCCACAAGTAGTCCTAACCCTCATCAGCCTGTTAAGCAGCGATGGGTGATCACAAATCCTACTGGAAAAGAGTATAATCTATCTCGCATAGAGCCCCCTTAGGGACCTGGTGGCCATCTCTCCACCCAGACATTTGTCAGCTGGCCATAGGTCTTTTTTATTGGGATATCCCTGATGAAGAAAATCCCACTAAAATACCATTAAATCCCTTCCATACCATAGATAATGGAAACAAACATTATGGATGTAGGGACACGCGAGCCAGATGCGGTTGGCTAGCCTAGATTACTATGTTTGCCCAGCAAACTATCAAAGCCACAAACAGTAACGGCTGTGTGGGGGAAAAGCCGACTTCTTCTGTATTTCATGGAGATGTGATCATACAGGGGCTGCCTGATGGAACCCCAATACTTCATCAAATTCAGTACACAGCATTGGCCATATTACCAAGTAGAAAACAGAAAAAGGATGGCCCCCAGAGGGGTCTCTAGATCCTCAAATTTTGCGTGACCTTTTTAACTTCTGCAAGTGCTCAAAAGGGTGAAAGGAGATTCCCCTATGTGAAAGCCTTTTCCCTCCTTCACTCACATCCTGAACTATGCTTCTCCAATAGATTTTTATCCTCAGCCTTCTGCTCCAGACTCTCTGCTGTCACTCCCACCTCAGCAACCTGATTTCTCCCCTCCAATTACTAGATCAGAAACCCAAACCTCCACCAGTTCTCAGACAATTGCCCACTAGTGAGGTAGCAGGTACTGAGGTACCCCTCCACCGACTCATTCCTCTCTTCTCCTGTCAGTGCCCTCACCGGGTCCCACCAGGTCCTCTTTCCAGCTAACCCAAAGCTCAAACGATCTGAGGAGAGCTCTCAGACCCTTATCCAAGATGTAATATAAATGGCCATTAAAGTTGCTTTGTCATCACTGAAAACAGGTTACTAAAATTTAAAGTCCCTCACAGAATTTTGGGATACTCACTCCCATTTTCTGCTCTGCTCTACCTGTTCTACTGCTGAAGTTTTGTTGCTAGGAAATTCCCAAACCCCTTTCCAATTATTCTTTTACATCTCTCTTTTTCCTCATTCTCAGATCCTCAGAGCTTCTCTCAGCCCCACCTTCCCCGTATTCCCCCTCTGTACCAGGCCCACAGAAAAGTCTTAAATGTCCTTCTCCAGAAGTCTTCACCATGGCTGAATTTAGAACTTTCAGCATAGAGTTTCTATAAAGAGTTCAATGTAGATAAACTTTCTCTTTTTGTATTGCCCTGTTCTACTTGGCCACTGGCTAAAAAACTCAGTACTTCTAAGCTAGACAACCCCTAACTTGTTTTTCACAAAATATGTGAACAAGGCCTCTGGCCTTCAGCTGGGGCTTCACAGAAATGGCTACATTTCTAAGATAAAGAAATTACCAAATGGGCTCCGTTGTAACAGCTGGCAGGGGGAAAATAAGAAAGGGAATAAAAAGCTCTCCCCCTCCCATGTGTCCTTGAAAATTTAACTTGCCCAGAACAGAGGAAAAATCAGAAACAAATACTGCTTTTTTGAACTTCTGCAGACTGTAAACTTCTGAGCCCCATCCTTATATGCTGGGTACAAAATTCTGAAACTACCTAAACTTGAGTTTCAGGGGATTAATTGATTACAACAGAAGCAATGCCCTCTGAATCCGGTTGCAACAAAATAGGACTGTTTCCCTGTCTTCAGTGCTATCTTAGGTGCCTTGCCTTGTCTGTCCCTACAACAGCATAATTCTATATACTTAAACATTGTTTATGTTTTCATGAAATGGTCAACAGATGGGATTAATTTTGAAATGGTGCAGATGTTTCCCAGAGTGCTCTATCATGATGCAGGTTCGTTTGAAGATCAAATGGGGGGGGCATACAACCGGTTCCACTGGGAACATGTATCGCTCACTTTAGCCATCCTATTATGAATAGGAGTTGCTGCACGGGTGGGCACAGGAGCCACTGCCATTTCCATGGGACACAACAAATGACCCAATTAGAAGCAGCAATAGAGCAAAACTAAGATATTAGAAACCCCCATCAGTGCTTTGCATGAATCTTTAAAATCTCTCTCTGAAGTTGTTTTACAGAACAGTTGAGGGTTGGACCTCCTCTTTATTAGAGAAGGGGGCCTTTGTGATGCATTGAGGGAAGAATGTTGTTTTTATGCTGACCATACTGGAGTTGTAATAAAATCTATGAGTAAATTTAAAAGACACCTTGAAGAGCATCAACAAGAGAGAGAGGCCCAAAAAGGGTGGCTTTGTCTTGGTTCACACACTCCTCCTGGTTAACTACGTTTTTATCAACCTGGCAGGTCCAATAATAATCCTCATATTATTGCTAACTATAAAACCCTGTTTGCTCAACAGTGTAATTTCTTTTCTGCAGGCTCAAATTGGACCAGTTAAACTTATGGTAATACCCCACTAGCAGACATAGAATGTGACACCCTCCAATGATCATTTTTATGATTAAAAGTAGCCAGAAGAAGAAGTGGGGAATTAAAGGTTAATAAAATAGGTACTTGTCACTTCTTGTTTTTCTGTATGCTTAACAAAACACTGTTGAAATCTTGAGAAATGCTTGCAAATCTTGTTCCCAGAATGTTCTGTCCCCAACTGCGCAACTGCAGAATGCACTCCCTCACCCAGTTGCACTCAAACCACCCACTCGCCCTGACCCATCAATAAAATTCCCTTCCTGCCCTCTCCAGGGAAAGTATATAAGCTCTACTTAAGCTATTCTCAGGGCTATCTGCTCGATTCAAGTGATCTCTGAGCCCCAGCATGCTGGACACCCAAAAAACCCTTTGATGTTGCATGAGATAGTCTGTTGGTTGTCTCCTCCTCTGAAGCTCGCCCCACATTTACTTGGATGATTGAATGTAGAAGAGAACATCCAGTCAAAAAGGGATAGTCTATAGCATTAGGAAGATAGTCAGTACTTTTAGGAAGAAGGGTGAGTATAGGAATTGGAAAAAAAGTTCTTTAGCAATAGGGTTTCGATTAGAGAGTGAATGTAAATGTCAGCACAGGTGAAGAGTCAGTCACAATGATGAACTGGGGAAAATATGTAGGAAAGCAGATATCAATAGAGACATTACGAAAACAGGCAAAGTATAAAGTGAGTGATAGGATTAGATATTTTGAACAGGGTTGAGTTTACATATATAATCTTAGGAAGAAACAAATATGTAGTCACAAATAGGATTGACATTTGAGATCATTAGGCAAATTTCAGGTGGATGAATATTTCTCACAATAATCTTGTGAATAGTTGATTATAAATCCACATACATAAACATGAATGAATTTAGGGAGTGTATATAAGACACATATATTTCATATTTTGAAAAATCTGGAGAGTGTATATATATATATATATATATATATATATATATATATATATATATATATATATATATACAAAACACACACACAGACAAAAAAGTAGCAATATATATGTCAATCAAAATTCATTATAAAATATGCATCATCCAGAGATCTAAAAATATTAATTTTACTGAACATGGATTTATGTATAATGCTGTTCAACTAGCAAGCTCACCCATAGGTTGAATATCCAATTCCAACAAGTTTAGTAGGAGTGATCTCTTCTAACAATTTGTATCTGCCAAGTCAGCCACCTCACAAGAATGTACGTGTGGTACCAGGAAGGAATCTATATGTGCATAAAAGAATACAGAGAAAGGGAGACAGGAATTCACATATTTGTTAACCTTAAAAATACATGGACAACTATTTCAACAACAAATCGACTAGATTCATAACTCCAACTCTGTATCATGCAAAAGGCAAGTCCAACAATACACCAGGCCTACTCTGAACTGCTTGTATTTCTATTCTGTTTGGGTTAGTTTTCTCCATCATATTAGAATTAGTAGTCAGAGTCTGGTCGGGTATGGGTTAGAGTCAGGGATTCAGTATTTTGAATGGAAAATAGAAAACTGAATCCAATGTGTATGCAAATATATGCTACAGAAAATTTTTCCCACTCTCCTCCAGAACAATGCCTTGACATTACCTTCGCCCCAAGTAAGACACAATTAGAGGAGAAGAGTTAGAAAATCTGTGAATACCTATCAGGAATGGAAAATGCTCCAGATTTCACATCTTTGGAGGTGGTAGAGGAGTTTCCAAAAGTAAGGGACAGGGTAAACACTCCACAAACATGGAGATCTGCTGGCCTAAAGACTTTTTGAGAACCTGCCTTTGAGGTAGGGCACTTAAAATATATGTTGTTTTCATTAGCTTTAGCTTTATTTGTAGTGAGACAATCAAAGCTCGATCTGCTTCTATGTGACCTGGAGGACATGGTTATTTATTTTCCAATAAAAATGAGGCAGCAGTGCTGAATTCTCTCTTTGTAGGTAAACTGTGGCCACTGAGGGCTAAGTGTCTCCCCGTGTGGACTGTGACACAACTTGGTCATCCTCCAATTATCGTCGTGTTTTTTGCTGCTGCACTGGGAGTTTGGTATTTGCTTCATGAAATACAATGAGTTCAAATGGGAGACAGTGCTGAAGGGAGTTCTGTCAGCTGTGGTGTGCAGGGTCTCCAGGAGAATGCACCAACCAGGGTTCTATCCCACGTAGCTTGCCCCCTTGACAATAGCAACATGATTCTGAACATTGCCCTAAAACCTCTCCATATAAAAATATGCCTTTACGTATATGGGTCTGATGGCTGCACCATGTCAGTCTCAAGCCATTTGGAAGCCAATGGAAGATCCACATGGCCAGACCACAGATGTTTTATCACTCACTTGTATAACACTTCTCTAGGCCCACTACTCACCAGGCTCCTACTTACTAGCATCTCTGTTCTACACCATTTTCATGAAACCCAGTCAATCAAGGCCCTGTCTGGTATATTCATGATCATCAACAGGACATCAAAGGTTCTCCAGTGACATCTGGTCATGGGAATTTTAAAAATTTCATGGTAATTATCTAGCAATTTTTCATGGATGAAGTTGGAGGCACTGTGGGTTTCAATTCATTCAGGAACCCTTAAAGGGTTAGGAAACTAATTTCAGGCAAAGCTCTGGAGTACTCTCACATGCAAGGCTACCCAATAAGTGGCCAAAAAGTCACATGAAGCGAGGCCAATTGAGGTCTATAAACCGAGGTCCATGTGGGTTTTGAATCTCTATAATGCATGCCAAGTCTTTCAGAATAAAATCATGTAATATCCTGGCTGAGATTCGCAGTGTTCTGTGGAAAGCCAACCTGTGCCTAGATCTCAGGTTCCAATGGCAACTTCATGCCTGGCCTCCTAAAATCCCAACACAATTCATGGCAATACTTCTCTCAGGTCAGTTCCAGAACTCAGTCGATAAGGAGAATCACACCAGAGTTCAAGTCCACGTGGACCCAGACAACTCTTCCAACCGCTACTCAAATGAAAACAATTAAAACCAGAATACTCCCTCATGGCCCTATTCTACTTCCATATAGACACTAATCATAACCTCTTCCTGGAGTTTTCCATGAGTTGTGCAGCCGAAGAAAATGTCCAAAATAAGCTTCTTGCACCTCTTTTGCCTAACTTCAGCGTGGCCTGGGCACCCTTCCTGTGAACCTGGAGTGATCAAATAGGCCTGCCCTTAATACTGCTCCGCTTATCCAATTTGAGGCTCTCTGACTGTGGGGTCTAGATTCTTTATGTGAATTGGAGTCATGAGAAAAGCCAAGACAGTGTCCAAAATCAGCTCGCTTTTTCCTCATTTGCCTAAAGTCAGGGTGGCCTGGACACCGTTTCTGTGAACCAGGAGTGATCAAATAAGCCTGCCGTTAATACTTCTGTGTTTCTCCAATTTGAGGCCTACTGATTTCAGGTATCAATTTCTTATGTGATTTGGAGTTACTCGAAAACCCAAGCACCTCTGCATGGAATTGAAGAACTCATTTGACCCAAAGAATCCCTATTCTCACTTGATGGAGTTCAGGAACCTAACAGAGGAAGGCAAGAGACTTCATCCATAATGAATGATTTTTTTGCCATTATGGTTTTGGATGCACACATGGGATCATTCTTTAGATGCATCAGGTGCTCAAAGCCACACACATGGCCAAGAGACTAATTCAGACACATCCCTTCCCAAAGCAATTAAGCAAAGAGCCACAGGTGATGCCATTCATTTCCATTTGAAAACTGTTTACTTCAGGCTTCACAAAGGGGTGGATTGAGGCAAAGAACTTCCTGACATACAGTGAAAAACAACAATAAGTAAGCAAAAGGCCCAAAGCAGGGTTTCTCCACTGAGACTTTCCTGGTCACACTGATATCTGAGTTTTCTGAGATGCTCGCAATTCTCTTCAGCTATCCAGTACATGGCCATGTCACAGAGTTGGAGGTGGTACATATTTTGAACACAAATCCATGAGCCTATTCTAGAGAGTGGCCAGAATTCAGGAAGAAAACAGCAACTTAGAAAGATAGCAGGTGTTGCAGATCAACAAGACAAGCTGCACTCCATTCATATATTGGGCAGGTTGAAATATGGGAAGATTTACACTTGACAGGACACATCCATTAATGGATTCTCTTTTCCAATGTCTACAACAATGGACACAGTGGGATACACAGACATAGAAACACTCACCTTGTGAAACAACTAACTAGAAACTGTCCACTCCAAACCAAACCGCCTTTCCCATCTATTCTCAGAACATGAGACAAAACAATAAACACACACACACTCCCACAAAGGCACCTCCTTCACCCAAGTAGGTCTGTGACTATCCAGAGTGTCCTCTGACTGGTGGGCCGTACTATGTTCCCCTGAAATGGTCTGTCTTCTCTCAGATCTGGTTTCCTTGGCCAACTCTCTGCAGTTGTCAGGAGCCAGTGGTGAACCACTATCTGCTTTCTCAGGAAAGGTCCATCTTAAGAGCTTTCCTGGCATTTGGCCATCCTCACATCATTAGGTACCAAGAAAACTGACTCTGTCCATGGTAAATCCAAACAAGTGAGCCCACTGGGACTGGGACTGGGACTGCCTCTTGGTGCCTGGCTTTTTGGATACCAAGTTCAGACAGTTCCATCACCAAGGAAATGAGGTATGTCACTTTCTTTGGAACTGAATGAGGTCACTGCCTTGGCAACGACTTTGTCCTAACACTTGCTTCCAAAGGTCCCATAAGATGGAGCCTTCCCCTACTTCCTGTGACACTTTCACAAGGTAGTATGGTATATCAACCATTGGCACCCAAGAACAGCTCTCCACACAGGCCTGGTTTGGTCCATCTTCTCTACAATAAGAAGAGAGAGGCTGATTCATACATATCCCTTCATCCTGACCAGGTTGTTTGCCATGGAAGATGACTTTTGCTCTCTCAGGTCCTTCATACCTGCCTACAACTTCTCCAGGTATCATTTCTGCATGGACCTTTGAAGTTCTCAGCAGGTGGAAGGTCCCCAAGTTTCCTGTATTGTAAAAACCACTCTGTCCCTGCTCTTCTGTAAAATGAGATTGAGGGAACAGAGTATGTTTAGGGTTAATAACAGGTTTGATTTGGGTTATGAATCATTCTGTGCGATGAATAATGCTATTGGGAACCTGCGATATTTACAAGAATATAGAGGTGAAATATAAGTATGAAAACAGAAATCTAGGTATGATTTGAAGCCCAGAAGGACATTGGGCCCTTGATTGGGATACTTAGCTTTGAATTATGCTGTGCAAAATTGTCTCAGATAATTCGATATACAATGGAATAGGACATTTTATTGAATGTAGAAGAGAACATCCAGTCAAAAAGGGATAGTCGGTAGGATTAGGAAGATAGTCGGTAGGTTTAGAAAGAAGAGTGAGTATAGGATTTGGACCAAAAGTTCTTTAGCAATAGGGTTTCGATTATAGAGTGAATGTAAATGTCAGCACATATGAAGTGTCAGTCACTAGGATCAACTTGGGAAAATTTGTTGAAAAGCAGATATCAATAGAAACATTATGAAATCAGGCAAAGTATAAAGTGAGTGATAGGATTAGACATTTCCAACAGGGTTGAGTTTGAATATATAAATTAGGAAGAAACAAATATGTAGTCACCAATAGGATTGACAATTGACAGCATTAGGCAACCTGGACATGGATGTTTTTAGTAATTCATGTACATTTTACATTTAGGCTTTGGTACAATCATAAATGTGACCTTTACATTTTTTTGTCCAGAATATTACTTTGATAAAATGTATATGTACATCAGGTGACATGAGTATGTCTTCCACCATTTCTGCAAGCAATATATTGAAGATGTAAAATTAGAATCGGGGGTACAAAGAGGTGTACCCTGTGTCTATGAATATAGAGATAAAGAATGAATAGACCGTAATGTGAATGAATAATTTAACTTTTTTCAACTTTAAAAAATGAATTGATCTAACATCTGAAAAATCACAGGAAATCGTATATTGATATACAATCATTCATTCCAAGCAGTTATACATCTAATGGTAATATTTGTGTTTTGGTTTATCATGAAGAGTGTGTGAGTTTTGCTTCAAAAGTGACTATGGAAATAATGTGTTTGGAAAGAAGACTCATGAAAATACCAGTAAAGAAACCCTGACAATACATGTGTTCTGAAGCAAAAAGTGATTAAATTTGAAATAATTGCCTACAAATTTGTGAACTTGTGGATGAAATATATATCCTATGATGTGCAAAAACTGAAGAAATAATAATGTAAAAGTGTCGAATACAAATGAATAAAGAATTACATATCATGTCCCATTGGAATCTACTTGCATTGGTGTTAGACTGGGTCAGTTACTGTAGAATAATTAGGATTTGTATGCATCATTCCCTGAAGTTAGTTTTCAGTACTAGGAAACAAATATTTATTTCAGGTGGATGAATATTTCTGAGAATAATCTTGTGAAAAGTTGATTAAAAATTCACATACATGAACATAAATGAATTTAGAGAGTGTATATTAGACACATATATTTCATATTTTGAAAAATCTGGAGAGTGTACACACACACACACACACACACAAAACACTCACAGACATTAAAAAGTAGCAATATAAATGCCAATCGAAATTCATCAGTAAATATATATCATCCACAGATGCAAAAATATTTATTTTACTGAACATGAGTTTACGTATAATGTTGTTCTACTAGGACGCTCCCTATAGGTTGAATTTTCAGTTCCAACAGCATTTAGGAGGAGTGATCTCTTCTCACAATTTGTATCTGCCAAGTCAGGCACCTCACAAAGATGTACGTGTGATACCTGGTAGGATTCTATATATGCATATAAATATACAAGTGTGAATAGGCTAAAGAGAAAGGGAAACATGAATTCTCATATTTGTTAACTTTAAATACACATGGAGATCTTTTTCTATTAAACATTGACTAGATTTATAACTCCTACCTTGTATAATGCAAAATGCAAGTCCAACTATACAACATGCCTCCAATGAACTGCTTGTATTTCTATAGGTTTGTGTTATTTTTCTCTATCATATTAGGATGAGTTGTCTGAGTCTAGTATGTATGGGATAGTGTCAGGGATTCAGTATTTCAAAAGGAAAATTGGAAATTGAATCCAATTGGTATGCAAATATATGCTACACAAATATCCTCCCACTCTCATCCAGAACAATGCCTTGAAATTACCTTCACCCCAAGTAAGACACAGTTAGAGGAGAATAGATAGAAAATCAGTGAATACATATCTGGAATGGAAAATGCTCAGGAGTTCACAACCTTGGAGGTTGTAGAGGAGTTTCCAAAAGTAAGGGACAGGGTAAACACTCCACAAACATGGAGCTCTGCTGGCCTAAAAACTTTTAGAGCAACTGCCTCTGAGTTTGGGAACGTGAAAAATATGTTGTTGTCAGGAGAATTGGTTTCCTTTGTAGTGAGACCATCAAAGCTGGGTCTGCCTCTATGTGACATGGAGGACATGGTATCTTATTTTCCAATGAACATGAGGTAGCAGTGTTGATTTTCTTCTTTTTAGGTAAACTGTGGCCTCTGGGGGCTAAGTGTCTCCCCGTTGGACTGTGAAGCCGTTTGGTCCTCCTCCACTTTTTGTGGGGTTTTTGCTGCTGAACTGGGAGTTTGGTATTTGCTTCATGAAATTCAAGGAGTTCAACTGAGACACAGTGCTGGAGGGAGTTCTGCCATGTGCGGTGTTTCAGAGTCTGCAGAAGAACGCACCAACCACGCTTCTATCCCTCAAAGCTTGCCACATTGCATCCTTGTCCATAGCAACCTGATTCTGAACATTGCCCTGAATCCTCTCCATATAACAAGATGCCTTTAATTACAAGGGTCTGCTGGCTGCTTCATGTAATCCACAAGCCATTTGGAAGTCAATGGAAGATCCACATTGCTCCAACACAGATGTTTTATCACACTCCTGCCCACCACAGCTCTAGGCCCACTTCTCAGCAGGCTGCAACTTTCTGGCACCTCTGTTCTACACAATTTTCATAAAACCCAGTCAAGCAAGGCACTGTCTGGTACATCCATGATCAGCAACAAGACATCCAAAGATTCTCCAGTGCCACCTGGTCATGGGAATTTCAAAAATTTCATGGTATTTATTTAGACATTTTTCAAGGATGAAGTTGGAGGCACTGTGGGTTTCAATTCATTCAGGAACCAGTAAATGGTGAGCAAGATTATTTCAATGAAAGCTCTGGAGAACCCTCACAGGCAAGGCTTCCCAAAGAATGGCCAAAAGGTCACATTAAGCCAGGCCCATTAAGGTCTACAATATGAGGTCCATGTGTGTTTTCACTCTCAACTATGGCTGCCAAGTCTTTCGAATGAAATCATGTGTTATCTTGGCTGAAATTCCCAGTGCTCTGTGGAAAGTCACTCTGGGGCTAGATCTCAGTTTCCAAGGGTGACTCTCATACATCGCCTCTTAAATCACAACACAATACATGGCAATACTTCTCTGAGATCAGTTCCTGAACTCAGTCTATAAGGGGAATCACACCAGAGTTCAAGCCCAGGTAGACCTTGTTATGTCTTCCAAGTGTCACACAAATATCCACAATTAAATCCAAAACACTTCCACATGGCACTCATCTTCTTCCATTTACACAATCATCATTATCTCTGGCTGGAGGTTTCCATGAGGGGTGCAGCCCAAGACAGTGTCCAATATAACCTCCCTTGCCCCTCATTTGCCTAAAATAAGGGTGTCCAGGACATCCTTCCAGTGAACCAAGAGTGATCAAATAGGCCTGCCATTAATATGGCACTGCTTCTCCAATTTGAGGCCTACTGACTGTGTGTTTTAGATTCTTTATGTGAATTGGAGTCTTGAGAAAAACCAAGCACTTATGGGCTAGGCTCTGCAGGGTTTTGAGGAACACATTTGAACCAAATTATCACTATTCTCACATGATGGATGACTGGAACCTTAGAGAGGAATGCGAGAGACTTCATCCACACTGACTGCTTTTTGTCCATTTTGGTTTTGGATGCACACATGGGATCCTTCTTTAGATCCATCAGGTGCTGAGAATCTAAGCCACAGTCTCACAGAGGGCCAAAAGGCTGCTTCAGACACATCCCTTTCCAAAGCAATTAAGCAAAGAGCCACAGATGATGCCCTTTCATTTCCATTTGAAAACTGTTTCTTTAGGCTCTACAATGGTGTGGCCAGAGGCAAAGACCTTCCTGACATTCAGGGCATCAGAACAATTGGTGAGCAAAAGGCCCAAAGCAGGGTTTCTTCACTTAGAATTTCCTGGTCAAACTAATATCTGAGTTTTCTGAGATGCTCCCATTTCTTTCAGCTATCCAGTACATGGCCATGTCACAGAGCTTGGAGGTGGTACATATTTTGGACAAAAAACCATGAGCCTATTCTGGAGAGTGGCCAGAATTCAGGAAGAAAACAGGAACTTAGGAAGATTGTTGGAGTTGTCCACCCATAAGTCAAGCCGCAGTCCATTCATAAATTGGGCAAGTTGAGTCTAGACAGGACACATCCAATGATTCATTCTCTTTTCTAATATCTAAAACCACGGACACAGTGGGATACACAGACAAAGAAACACTGGCCTTGTCAAACGACTTACCAGAAACAGTTCACTCCAAACCAAACAAACCGCCTTTCCTACCTATTCTCAGAACATGAGACAAAATCTCAAACCCACACCCACACACACAAAGGAAGCTCCTTCCCCAAGTAGGTCTGTGACTATTGGGAGTGTCTTCTGACTGGTGGGCCAAACTATGTTCTGATGAAATCGCCTGTCCTGTGTCAGATATGGTCTCATTGGCCAAATCTGTGAAGTTGTCACTAGCCAGCGGTGAGCCACTACCTGCTGTCTCAGGAAAGGCCCCTCTTTAGAGCTTTCCTGACATTTGTTCATCCTCACCTCAGTAGGTACCAAGAAAGACTGACTCTGTCCTTGGTAAATCCAAAAAATAAGACCACTGGGACTGGGACTGAGACTGGCTCTGGGTGCCTGGCTTCCCGGATTCCAAGTTCAGAGAGTTCCATCACCAAGGAAGTGAGGTGAGATTACTTCCTTCAGGAATTCTTTGAGGTCATTGCCTTGGCAACCACTTTGTCCTATGAGATGTAGGCTGCCCTTACTTCCTGTGACACTTTTACAAGTTAGAATGGTATATCAACCATAGGCACCCAGGAACAGCTCTCCACACATGCCTGGTTTGGTCTATCTTGTGTACATTAACAAGAGAGAGGCTTATTCAGACACAACCCTTCATCCTGGAAAGGTTGTTTGCAATGGAAGATGACATTTGCTCTCTCAGGTCCTTCATAGATGCCTACATCTTCTCCAGGGATCAAATCTGCATGGACATTTGAGGTTCTCAGGAGGAGGAAGATACCCTACATTCCTGTATTGTAAGACGAACTCTGTCCCTGCTCTTCTGCAAAGTTAGATTGAGGGAAGAGTGTATGGTTAGGGTTAATAACATGTTTGATTTGGGTTACGAATCATTGCGAAGGATGATTAATAGTATTGGGAACCTGCGATATTTATAAGATTATAGAGGTGAAATATAAGTATGGAAACAGAAATCTAGGTAAGATTTGAAGCCCAGAAGGGCATTAGGCCCTTGATTGGGATACTTAGCTTATAATTACGTTCTGCACAGATGTCTCAGATAAATCGATAATCAATGGCATAGGACCTTACACCTTGAAAGATTGATTTTAGAAGAGAACATCCACTCAAATTGAGATAGTCGGTGGGATTAGGAAGGTAGTCAGTAGGTTTAGGAAATAGAGTGAGTATAGGACATGGAGCAAAAGTTCTGTAGCAATAGTGTTTTGGTTATAGAGTGAATGTAAATTTCAGCACATGTGAAGAGTCAGTCACAATGATTAAGTGGGGAAAATATGTAGAAAGGAAAATATCAATACAGACCTTACGAAATTAGGCAATTATACAGTGAGTGATAGGATTAGACATTTTCAATAGGGTTGAGATTGAATACATAATCTTAGGAAGAAACAAATATGTCGTCACCAATAGGAATGACATTTGAAAGCGTTAGGCAACCAGGACATTTATCGTTTTAGTAATCCATGTTCACTTTCCATTTAGTATTTGGTACAATCATAAGTGTGATTTTTGCATTTTGTGCCCAGAAAAATATTGTGATCAAATGTATATGTAGATCATATGACATGAGTATTTCTTCCACGATTACTGGGAGCAATATTTGAAGACATATAAATTAGTATTGGGGGTACAAAGTGGTGTACCCTGTGTCTATGAATATAGAGATAATGCATGAATAGACCATACTGTGAATAAATATTATAACTGGTTCCACTTTAAATAATGGATTGAATTGATATCTGAAAATATATAGGAAATCATATATTGACATACAATCATTCACTCCAACCAGTTATATATCTAATGGTAATCTTAGGGTTATTGTTTATCATGAAGTGTGTGTGAGTTTTGTTTCAAAAGTGATTATGGAAATCGAAAATAATATGTTTGGAAAAAAGTCTCATGAAAAGACCAGTCAAGAAATATGGAGGAATCCATGTGTTCTGAAGCAGGAAGTGATTGAAAGTGAAACAAATGCCTATAAATTTTCTAAATTGTGAATGAAATATATATCCTGTTATGTGCATAAACTGATGAAATAGTAATGTATCAGTGTTGAATAAAAGTGAATGTCAAAATACACATCATGTCCAATAGGAATCTACTTGCATTGATGTTAAACTGGGTCAGTTACTGTAGAAATATTAGAATTGTGTGCATTATGCACCAAAGATAGTTTATTTTTATTTTTATTTATGGTTGTTCAAAACATTACATAGTTCTTGATATATCATATTTCACACTTTGATTCAAGTGGGTTATGAACTCCCATTTTTACCCTGTATACAGATTGCAGAATCACATCAGTTACACATCCATTGATTCACATATTGCCATACTAGTGTCTGTTGTATTCTGCTGCCTTTCGTATGCTCTACTATTCCCCCTGGCCTCCCCGCCCCTCCCCCACTTCTCTCTCTACTCCCTCTACTGTAATAAATTTCTTCCCCTTGTATTATTTTTCCCTTTCCCCTCAATTCCTCTTGTATGTAATTTTGTATAACCCAGAGAGTCTCCTTCCAATTCCATGCAATTTCCCTTCTCCCTCCCTTCCACCTCTCATCCCTGTTTAATGTTAATCATCTTGTCATGCTCTTTGTCCCTATCTGTTCTTAGTTACTCTCCTTATATCAAAGATGACATTTGGCATTTGTTTTACAGGAATTGTGTAGCTTCACTTAGCATAATCCAGTCTAATGCCATCCATTTTCCTGCAAATTCTATGATTTTTTCATTTTTCAATGCAGAGTAATAATCCATTGTGTATTAATGCCACATTTTTTTTATCCATTATTCTATTGAAGGGCATCTAAGTTGGTTCCACAGTCTTGCTGTTGTGAATTGTGCTGCTATGAACATCGATGTAGCAGTGTCCCTGTAGCATGCTCTTTTTAGGTCTTTAGTGAATAGACCAAGAAGGGGAATAGCTGGGTCAAATGGTGCTTCCATTCCCAGCTTTCCAAGAAATCTCCATACTGCTTTCCCAATTGGCTGCACCAATTTGCAGTCCCACCAGCAATGTACAAGTGTACCTCTTTTCCCACATCCTTGCCAGCACTTCTTGTTGTTTGACTTTATAATGGCTGCCAATCTTACTGGAGTGAGATGGTATCTTAGGGTGGTTTTGATTTGCATTTCTCTGACTGCTGGAGATGGTGAGCATTTTTTCATGTACTTATTGATTGATTGTATGTCCTCATCTGAGAAGTGTCTGTTGAGGTCCTTGGACCATTTGTTGATTGGGTTATTTGTTATCTTATTGTCTAATTTTTTGAGTTCTTTGTATACTCTGGATATTAGGGCTCTATCTGAAGTGTGAGTAGTAAAGATTTCTTCCCAGGATGTAGGCTCCATATTTACCTCTCTTATTGTTTCTTTTGCTGAGAAAAAACTTTTTTAGTTGAGTAAGTCCCATATGTTCATTGTAGTTATGAACTCTTGTACTATGGGTGTCCTATTGAGGAATCTGTAGCCCGACCCCACAGTATGTACATCGTAACCAAATTTTTCTTCAATCAGACAGTGTGTCTCTGATTTGATATCAAGCTCCTTGATCCATTTTGAGTTACCTTTTGTGCATGGCGAGAGAAAGGGATTCAGTTTCATTTTGTTACATATGGATTTTCAGTTTTCCCAACACCATTTGTTGAAGATGCTATCCTTCCTCCATTGGATGCTTTTAGCCCCTTTATCAAATATAAGATAGTTGTAGTTTTGTGGATTGGTTTCTGTGTCCTCTATTCTGTACCATTGGTCCACCTGCCTTTTTCGGTACCAGTACCATGCTATTTTTGTTACTATTGCTCTGTAGTATAGTTTGAAGTCTGGTATCGCTATACCACCTGATTCACACTTTCTGCTTAGCATTGTTTTGCAATTCTGGGTCTTTTATTTTTTCATATGAATTTCATGATTGCTTTCTCTATTTCTACAAGAAATGCCTTTGGGATTTTGATTGGCATTGGATTAACCCTATAGAGAACTTTTGGTAATATCGCCATTTTGATGATGTTAGTTCTGCCTATCCATGAACAGGGTATATTTTTACATCTTCTAAGATCTTCTTCTATTTCTCTCTTTAGGGTTCTGTAGTTTTCATTGTATAAGACTTTCACCTCTTTTGTTAGGTTGATTCCCATTTTTTTTTAGGATATTGTCAATGGAGTGGTTGTCCTCATTTCCATTTCAGAGGATTTGTCGCTGATATACAGGAATGCATTTGATTTATGCGTGTTGATTTTATATCCTGCCACTTTGCTGAATTCATTTATTAGCTCTATTAGTTTCTTTATAGACCCTTTTGGGTCTGCTAGGTATAGAATCATGTCATCTGGAATAGTGATAATTTAAGTTATTCTTTTCCTATTTATATGCCTTTAATTTCTTTCATCTGTCTAATTGCTCTGGCCAGTCTTTTGAGAACTATATTGAACAGAAGTGGTGAGAGCGGGCATCCCTGTCTTGTTCCAGATTTTGGAGGGAATGTCTTCAATTTTTCTCCATTAGGAATGACGCTAGCCTGCGGTTTAGCATAGATTGTTTTTACAATATTGAGGAATGTTCCTGTTATTCCTAGTTTTTCGAGAGTTTTGAACATAAAGGGATGCTGTACTTTGTCGAATGCTTTTTCTGCATCTATCTAGATGATAATATGGTTTTTATTTTTAAGTCTATTGATGTGGTGAATAACACTTATTGATTTTCATATATTGAACCCTCCTTGCATCCCAGGGATGAATCCTACTTGATCATGGTCCACATTTTTTTGATATGTTTTTGTATCTGATTCGCCAGAATTTAATTTAAGATTTTTGCATTTAGGTTCATTAGAGATATCGGTCTTTAGTCTTCTTTCTTTGAAGTGTCTATCTGGTGAAGGAATCAGAGTGATATTGGCCTCGTAGAATGAATTTGGAAGATCTCCCTCTTTTTCAATTTTCTGAAATAGCTTGAAAAGTATTGGTATTAGTTTATATTTAAAGGTTTTGTAAAAGTCTGCTGTATACCCATACGGTCCTGGGATTTTCTTAGTTGGTAGTCTTTGGATGGTTTCTTTTATTTCCTCAATTGATATTGGTATGTTTAGGTTGTCTATATCCTCCTAACTCACTCTGGTCAGATCATATGACTTAAGAAATATTTCGATGCCTTCACTATCTTCTATTATTTTGGAGTATAAGGATTCAAAGTAATTTCTGATTATCTTCTGTATTTCTGAAATATCTGTTGTGATATTGCCTTTTTCATCCCATAAGATAGTAATTTCAGTTCTCTCTCCTCTTCATTAGCATGGCTAGGGGTCTGTCCATTTTATTTATTTTTTCAACGAACCAACTTTTAGTTTTGTCAATTTTTTCAATTGTTTCTTTTGTTTCGATTTCATTGATTTCTGCTCTGATTTTAATTATTTCTTTCCTTCTACTTCTTTTGCTGTTGTTTGCTCTTGTTTTTCTAAGATTTTGAGATGAAGTATGAGATCATTTATTTGTTGTTTTTTTCTTTTTCTAAGGAATGAACTCCAAGCAATGAATTTTCCTCTTAGAACTGCTTTCAATGTGTCCCATAGATTCCGATATATTGTGTCTGTGTTTTCATTTTTCTCTAAGAATTTTTTATTTTCCTCCTTGATGTCTTCTATAACCCATTGATCATTCAGTAACCTATTGTTCATTCTCCAAATGATGCATGATTTTTCCTTCCTTCTTTTATCATTGATTTTTAGTTTCATTCCATTATGATAAGATAAGATGCATGGTATTATCTCTACTCCTTTAATTTGTCTAAGAGTTGCCCTGTGACATAATATATGATCTATTTTTGAGAAGGATCCATGTGCTGCTGAGGAAAAATGTAACTGCTTGATGTTGGGTGGTATATTCTATATATGTCAATTAAGTCTAGGTTATTAATTGTGTTATTGAGTTCTATAGTTTCCTATTTCAACTTTTGTTTGGAAGACCTGTCCAGTGGTGAGAGAGCTGTGTTGAAGTCTACCATGATTATTGTATGGTGGTCTATTAGACTCTTGAACTTGAGAAAAGTTTGTTTGATGAACATAGCTGCACCATTGTTTGGGGCATACATATTTATGATTGTTATGTCTTGCTGGTGTATGGTTCTCTTGAACAGTATGTAGTGTCCCTCTTTATCCCTTTTGATTAACTTTGGCTTGAAATCTATTTTATTTGATATGAGTATGGACACTCCTGCTTTTTTCCGAAGTCCATATGAGTGATATGATTTTTTCCAAACTTTCACCTTCAGTGTATGTACGTCTTTTTCTTATCAAATGCGTCTCCGGTAGGCAGCATATTATTGGGTCTTGTTTTGTGATCCATTCTACTGGCCTGTGTCTGTTAATTGGTGAGTTTAAGCCATTAACATTTACAGTTATTATTGAGATAAGGGTTGTTCTTCCAGCCATATTTGTTTATTTATGTTATTAAACATGGATTGTTTTCCTCTTTGATTATTTCCCCCCTTTAATGTCCTACCTCCCACTGTTGGTTTTCATTATTTTCCAATTACTCTTCCTGTAATATTTTGCCAAGCATGTTTTGAAGAGATGGTTTTCTAGCTACAAATTCTTTTAACTTTTGTTTATCGTGGAAAGTTCTAATTTCATCTTCCATCCTGAAGCTTAATTTTGCTGGATACACAGTACATGTTTGGAACCCATTTTCTTTCTGTGATTGAAAAATGTCATTCCAGGATCTTCTAGCTTTCAGAGTCTTTGTTGAAAGATCAGCTGTAATCCTGATTGGTTTACCCCTAAATGTAATCTGCTTCCTTTCTCTTGTAGATTTTAAAATTCTCTCCTTATTCTGTATGTTGGGCATCTTCATTATAATGTGTCTAGGTGTGGATCTCTTATGATTTTTCACATTCGGCGTCCTGTAGGCTTTTAGAACTTGGGAGTCTGTCTCATTCTTCAAGTCTGGGAAGTTTTCTCATATTATTTCATTGAATAGATTGCTCATTCCTTTGGTTTGGACCTCTATACCTTCCTGTATCCCAATGACTCTTAAGTTTGGTCTCCTTATTTTATCCCATATTTCTTGGATGTTCTGTTCATGGTTTCTTAACAGTTTGGCTGAGCTGTCTATGTTCTTTTCAAGTTGAAATACTTTGTCTTCATTGTCTGATGTTCTATCTTCTAAGTGTTCTACTCTGATGGTAGTATTCTCAATTGAGTTTTTAAGATGGTTTATTGCTTCCTGCATTTCTAGGATTTCTGTTTGTTATTTTTTACAACCTCTATCTCCCTGTATAGTTGATCTTTTGCTTCTTGGTTTTGTTTATGTAATTCATTGTTGAAGTGATCTTTCATTGTCTGATTTTGCTGTCTAATGTCTTCCTTGAGACTTCAGATAATCTGAAGAATGTATATCCTGAGTTCTTTATCTGACATTCCATCTGCTGCAGCTATTACCTCTTCTAAAGTTGTGTTGACCTGCA
This sequence comes from Callospermophilus lateralis, assembly GCF_048772815.1. Classification (NCBI taxonomy): domain Eukaryota; kingdom Metazoa; phylum Chordata; class Mammalia; order Rodentia; family Sciuridae; genus Callospermophilus; species Callospermophilus lateralis. The sequence goes on along the minus strand of NW_027514358.1, from coordinate 1,251,078 downwards.
TTGCTTGTGGTTATTTTTTCCTTTTCTTTTCATACTGCTCGCGTTTCTTTCTGCTTGGTGAAACTGTTGTGATTTTGAAATTTTCCCCCTATATATTTATATTGCTCTTGTATATTTGAAAAGTCTTCATTGCAGGGGCAGGGGTGGCTGTGCTGTTCCACCAATTGGGGTGATATATCTACCACGCTGATGGGCCGCTAGGCCTGTTATTCTGATCGGTCGCAGGTCTGCTTACCATGCAGGCGCAGGAGGCTGCTCTCCTCTGCCCCTCCTCCAATTGGTGTGACGTGTCTACCACGCCCGTGGACCCCTGCGGTGTTCTGCCAATCCGTCGCAGGTCTGCCTACCTTGCTTGCGTGGGCGGCGGCTCTGCTCTACCCCTACCCCAATTGGGGTGACGTGACTACCACGCCGGTGGGCCGCTGGGCCTGGTCTGCCGGTTGGTCGCAGGTCAGGATACCTTGTGAGCACGGGCTACAGATCTGTTCTGCCCCTACTCCAAATGGGGTAAAGTGTCTGCCGCGACAGCAGGCCGCTGGGCCTCTTCTTCTGGTCAGGTGCAGGTCTGCTACCTTGCAGGCGCGGGTGGTGGCTCTGCTCTGCCCCTACTCCAATTGGTGTGTCGTGACTACCATGCCTGCAGGTTGCTGGGCCTGTTCTGGGCATGGGCAAAGGCTCTGCTCTGGCCCTACTCCTATTGGGGTAATGTGACTACCATGCAGATGACCCACTGGGATTGTACTAGGCACAGGAGAAGGCTCTGCTCTGCAACAACTCCAATTGGGGTGACGTGACTACCACACCTGTGGGTCGCTGGGCCTGTTCTGGGCCCGGGTAGCGGCTCTGTTCTGCCTCTACTCCAATTGGGTTGACGTGACTACCATGCAGGTGTGTCACTGGGTCTGTTCCAGGTGCGGGCAGCTGCTCTGCTCTGCCCCTCTGGCTTGATGACAAAGTGAGAGAGACCTGGGTGTTTGTGACTCACTTTCTTCACCAGGAGACCAACTGTTTCTGTCACTGCTGGTATCAATGAAGTTATCTCCTCTGCTGCTTTCTGATGACATCAGAAATTTGTCATGTTGGTATCCTATGTGAAAGGCAGCATTTCGTTCCCTTTTCTGGGTGACCAAAGCAATGGGTGAGTCCTGACCGGCCCTCACAAGCCGCGTCTCAATCCTGTTGCCACTGCCTATGAAGGCTCGGTTGATATTTACCTCCACAGTATTCAGCAAGACCCGGAACGAGAAGCAGTTTCCGCGGGTTCTTTAGCCCTGGGCCAGATCAGTTCCAAGAGGCGGAATTCGGCCGCTCTGGGCTTGGTGTATGTTCTAATAGGAGCAGGCTCCAAGACGGAGTTTCTGCAGGTTCTTTGGCACTGAGCCTGAGTAATTTGTCTGCGACACAAAGGTGAATGGCATCCTGTAATTACCTGTTCTATAGCTGAATGAGCTTCGATCAGTCGAAAACAGGGATGGTGACATCAGCTCTCCAAGATGGTGGCCGCTGGCTTCCTCTGTGGTCTGACCGGTGTGGAGAACCGAATTGGACCGCATCCTTTCCCGTCTCAAACCCAGAATTCAGCACTTAGCACAGTGATTGCATACCTGTCAGGAGCCCACAGAATCCACACCGCTGTATATTTGCATTGCTATCTCTTCGTTTCCCAGTGCACGCCGCAGACTCTAGCCGCAGACCGATTTCCTGAATAAGCAGCATGACCCTCTATGCGGACAAATCACTCGTGTTTGAGCCCACGTAGCTGATCCTCGTGAGATGGAAATATGTCGACTAGGTTTTGGAGCACCCCAATTTTGCTGGAAATTTCTAACAAGATAGGTTTTAGCCATTATAACTCGTCATTCTCCCGCACAGTGACACGGTACATGGGGGTGATGCACTCCCTTCACCACCATCATATGATCCCCCAAAGTTAGTTTTCAGTACTAAGAAACAAATATGTATTTCTGGTGGATGAATAATTCTGAGAATACTCTTGTGAAAACTTGATTATTAATCCAAATACATGAATATGAGTGAATTTAGGGAGTGTATAATAAGAAAAATATACTTCATATTTTGAAAAATCTGGAGAGTGAATATATATATATATATATATATATATATATATATATATATATACACACATACACACACAGACATTAAAAAGTAGCATTATGTATGCCAATCGAAATTCACCACGAAGTAATATATCATCCACAGATCCAAAAATATTCATTTTAATGAACATGGATTTATGTTGTTCAAATAAGAAGCTCACTTATATGTTGAATTTTCAGTTCCAACAGCATTTAGTAGGAGTGATCTCTTCTCACAATTTGCATCTGCCAAGCCAGCCACCTCACAAAATGTACGAGTGATACCAGGTAGAATTCTATATGTGCATATAAAAATACATGTGATGAATAGGCTACAGAGAAAGGGAGACAGTTATTCACATGTTTGTTAACTTTTAAAACACATGGAGAACTATTTCAATTAAAATTAGCTAGATTTATAACACCTACCATTTATCATACGAAAGGCAAGTCCAACTATACACCATGCCTCCTGTGAACCTCTTGTATTTCTATTCTGTTTGGGTTATTTTTCTCCACCATATTAGGATTAAAATTCAAAGTCTAGTAGGGTATGTGTTAGTGTCAGGGATTCAGTATTTCGAATGGAAAATTGGAAAATGTATCAAATGTGTATACAAATATGTGCTACACAAAAATCTTCCCACCCTCATTCAGCACAATGCCTTGACATTACCTTCGCCCCACATAAGACACAATTAGAGGAGAAGAGTTAGAAAATCTGTGAATACATATGTGTAATGAAAAATGCTCAGGAGTTCACAAATTTGCAGGTGGTAGAGGAGTTTCCAAAAGTAAGGGACAGGGTAAAAACTCCACAAACATGAAGTTCTGCCAGCCTAACATCTGGAGAAACTGCCTCTGAGGTTGGGCAATGAAATATATGCTGTTGTCAGGAGCATTAGCTTCATTTGTTGTGAGACCATCATAGCTGAGTCTTCATCTATGTGATCTGGATGACATGGATTCTTATTTTCCAATGAACATGAGGCAGCAGTGCTGAATTTTCTATTTGTAGGTAACCTGTGGCCACTGGGGTCTAAGTGTCTCCCCTTGTGGACTGTAATTCCATTTGGTCATCCTCCACTATTCGTGGTATTTCTTGCTGCTGCACTGGGAGATTGGTGTTTGCTTCATGAAATACAAGGATTTCAAATGGAACACAGTGCTGAAGTAAGTTCTGTCAAGTGTGGTGGGTCAGGTTCATCAGGAGAATGCACCAACCAGGCTTCTATCCCACATAGCTTGCCCCATTGACCATAGCAACCTGATTCTGAACATTGCCCTAAAACTTCTCCATATAACAATATGCTTTTACATATAAGGGTCTACTGGCTGCAAAATGTCAGTCACAATCCATTTGGAAGCCAATGGCAGATCCAAATGCCCCCACCACAGATGTTTTCTTACACACCTGCCAACCACTACTCTAGTACAACTACTCAGCAGGATCCAACTTACTGGCATCTCTGTTCAACACCATTTTCATAAAACCCAGTCAATCAAGGCACTGTCTTGTATACTCATGATCAGCAACAGGACATCCAAATATTCTCCAGTGCTACCCGGTCATGGGAATTTCAAAAATTTCATGGTATTGATATAGCCAATTTTCAAGGATGAAGTTGGAGGCACTGTGAATTTTAATTCACTCAGAAACCATTAAATGGTGAGGAAGCTCATTTCAATGAAAACTCTGGAGAATTCTTACAGGCAAGGCTTCCAAAAGTGGCGAAAAGTCAGATTAAGCCAGGCCCGTTGAGGTCTACAATGTATGGTCCATGTGTGTTTCGACTCTCAAATATGGCTGCCAAGTCTTTAAGAATAATATCATGTGATATCCTGGCTGAGATTCCCTGTGCTCTGTGGAAAGTCAACTTGGGCCTAGATGTCACTTTCCAAGGGCAACTCTCATGCATGGCCATCTAAAATTCCAACACAATTCCTGGCAATAATTCTCTGAGATCAGTAAAAGAACTCAGTCTCTAAGGGGAATCACATCAAAGTGCAAGCCTAGGTGGACCCAGAGATCTCTTCCAACCGCCAGACAAATATCCACAATTAAAACCAAACACTCTCACATGGCCCTCATCTTCTTCCATATAGACACTCATCATATTCTCTGGCTGGAGGTTTCCATAAGGGACGCAGCCCATGACAGTGTCCAAAATAAGCTCCCTGCCCCTCATTTGCCTAAAGTCAGGGTGGCCTGGACTCTCTTCCTGTGAACCAGTAGTGATCAAATAGGCCTGCCTTTAATATTGCTTGGCTTCTCCAACTTGAGGCCTTCTAGCTTTGGGGTTTAGATTCTTTAAGTGAATTGGAGTCATGAAAATGAAACACCTATGGCCTAGCCTCTGCAGGGCTTTGAAGAACTCATTTGACCCAAAGGATCCCTATTCTCACTTGATGGATATCAGGAACCTACCAGAGGAAGGCAAGAGAGTTCATCAACAATATCTGATCTTTTTGCCATTTTGGTTTTGGATGCATGCATGGGATCTATCTTTAGATCCATCAGGTGCTGAGAATCTAAGCCACAGCCTCACACAGGGCCAACAGGCTGATTCAGACATATCCCAATCCTAAGCAATTAAGCAAAGAGTCACAGGTGATTCCCATTCATTTCCATTTGAAAACTGTTTTCTTCAGGGTTCACAAAGTGGTGGCTTGAGGCAAAAAACTTCCTGACATTCAACAGAACAATAGGTAAGCAAAAGGAACAAAGAGGGGTTTCTCCACTGAGACTTTCCTGGTCAACAGATATTTGAGATTTCTGAGATGCTAGCCATTTCTTTCAGCTATCCAGTACATAGCCATGTCACAGATCTTGGAGGTACAAATCTTGGACACAAAACCACGATACTATTCTGGAGAGTGGCCAGAATTGAGAAAGAAAACAGGAAATTAGGAAGCTTGTAGGTGTTGCCCATCCATAAGGCAAGCCAGAGTCCACTCATGAATTGGGCAGGATGAATGCTGGGAAGCTTTCTACTAGACAGGACACATCCATTGATGCATTGTCTTTTCTAATGTCTACAACAATGGACTCAGTGGGATAAACACACATAGAAATACTCGCCTTGTCAAAGGACTTAATAGAAATATTCCACTCCATACCAAACAAACCGCCTTTCCTACCTATTCTCAGAACATGAGACAAAACCACAAACTCACACCCACACCCAAAAAGGCACCTCCTTCCCCCTAGTAGGTCTGTGACTCCCTGGAGTGTCGTCTGACTGGTAGGCCATTCTATGTTCTTCCAAAATGACCTCTCCTGTCTCAGATCATGTCTGCTTGGCCAACTCTGTGAAGTTCTCAAGAGCCAGCGGTGAGACACTACCTGTTTTCTCAGGAAAAGCCCCTCTTCAGAGGTTTCCTGGCATTTGGCCATCCTCACATCTGTAGGTACCAAGAAAGACTGACTCTGTCCTTGGTAAATCCAAACATGTCAGACCACTGGGACTAGGACAGGGACTGCCTCTTGGTGCCTGGCTTCCTGGATTTCAAGTTCAGAGAGTTCCATCACCAAGGAAGTGAGGTGAGATCACTTCCTTCAGGATATGAATGATGTCACTGCCTTGGCAACCACTTTGTCCTATCAGTTGCTTCCAAAAGTATCATGAGGTGGAGGCTGTCCTGATTTTCATGGGACACTTTCTCTAGTTAGAATGTTATATCAACCATAAGCACCCGGGAACAGCTTCCACACAGGACTGGTTTGGTCCATGTTCTATACATTAAGAAGAGAGAGACTGATTCAGACACAACCCTCCATCCTGACCAGGATGATTGCCATGGAAGATGACTTTTGCTTTCTGAGGTACTTCATAGCTGCCTTCATCTTCACCAGGGATCATTTCTGCATGAACATTTGAGTTTCTCAGCAGGTGAAGATCCCCTAGATTCCTGTAGTTTAATACCCACACTGTTATTGCTCTCCTGCAAAGTGAGTGTATGGTTACGGTTAATAATATGTTCGATTTGGGTTAGGAATCATTCTGCAGGAAGAATAATGAGATTGGGAACCTGTGATATTTATAAGAATATATATGTGAAATATATGTATGAAAACGGGAATCTAAGAAAGATTTGAAGCCCAGAATGGCATTGGGCCCTTTATTTGGATACTTAATGTTGAATTATGTTCTGTACAGTTGTCTCAGTTAAATCGAAATACAGTGGCATAGGACCTTGTACCTTGGATGATTGAATGTAGAAGAGAACATCCAGTCAAAAAGGGATAGTCAGTATGATTAGGAAGATAGTCAGTAGGTTTAGAAAGAAGAGTGAGTATATGATTTGGAATAAAAAGCTTCTTTAGCAATAGGGTTTCGTTTAGAGAGTGAATGGAAATGTCAGCACATGTGAAGAGTCAGTCACAATGATGAACTGGGGAAAATATGAGGGAAAGCAGGTGTCAATAGAGACATTATGAAATCAGGCAAAGTATAAAGTGAGTGATAGGATTACACATTTTCAACAGGGTTGAGTTTGAATACATAATCATAGGAAAAAACAAATATCTCGTCACGAATGGGAATGACATTTGAGAGCATTAGGCAACCTGGACATGGATATTATTAGTTATCCACGTTCACTTTCCTTTTAGGCTTTGGTACAATCATAAGTGTGACATTTTTATGGGTTTTTTTTGTTCAGAATATTACTGTGATAAAATGTATATGTAGATCAGGTGGCATGAGTATTTCTTTCACCATTTCTGGGAGCAATATTTTGAAGACGTATACATTAGTATTAGGGGTACAAAGAGGTGTACCCTGTGTCTATTAATATAGAGATAATGCATGAATAGACCATACTATGAATAAATAACGTAACTGATTCCACTTCAAATAATGGATTGAATTGATATGTGAAAATATATAAGAAATCTTATATTGATATACAATCATTCATTCCAACCAGTTATATATCTAATGGTAATATTAGGATTATGGTTTATGATGAATGGTGTTTGAGTTTTGCTTTACACGTGATGATGTTAAACAAAAATAATATGTTTGGAAAGAAGTCTCATGAAAAGACCAGTCAAGAAACATGGAGGAATACATGTGTTCTGAATCAGGAAGTGATTGATCGTGAAACAAATGCCTATAAATTTTCTAATTTGTGACTGAAATATATATCCCATCATGTGCATGAACTGAAGACATAGTAACGTACAAGTGTTGAATAAAAATGAAAGTCAAAATACACATCATGTCCCCTAGGAATCTACTTGCATTCATTTTAAACTGGCTAAGTAACTGTAGAAATATTAGGGTTTGTATGCACCATTCACTGAATTTCGTTTTCAGTACTAGGAAACAATATGTATTTCAGGTGGATGATTATTTCTGAAAATAATCTTGTTGAAAGTTGATTATAAATCCACAGATATGAATATTAATGTATTTAGGGAGTGCATAATAAGACACATATATTTCATATTTTGAAAAATCTAAAGAGTATATATATATATATATATATATATATATATATATATATACACACACACACACACACACGCAAATGCACAGATATTAAAAAGCAGCAATACAGGAGATCCATTATGAAGGCAGGCATGGAGAATTCAAGTCTCTGATCTCTTCAGCTGCGCGGGCATAGGGAGTCGTAAACTGTCTAAATGCTGTTTGCTCAGAATCACTAGGCAATATTGACCTGTTGTGAATCTGGGGCGAACAGTCTGGGCCCCTCAGAACATACACAAAGCCCGGATTGGCTGCATTCAAGCTTAGATTCATCTGGTTTTTGTGACTCAGCACTAACATTCCCGCTGAAATAATTGGTCGGGCTTTCGGAATTGACAGAGTTAAAAGCCAACTGAGCCTTCATAGGCAGTGGCCACAGGATTGAAATGGGGCTTGGGAGAGAGAGTCAGGACCCATCTGTTGCATTGGTCACCCAGCAAAGGGAACGAACGGTCACCATTTGAATGGGATACCACCATGGCAGCGAACTGACGTCACAGTCGGAGGAGATAACTTCATTGAAACCAGTTCGACAAGTGTGTTATCCCATTGCCATCTCTCTCAACACCGCAGGGAAACCTCAAGGGCCCTTCCCACCTCTGCCGTAATGGCCCCTCCCAGCTCTCCAAGGAGCGCGATACCCAGACCTAGGGAATCAGGATTGGCTCGGGACTCGAGGCGTGTAATTGCCGGCTACCGCTCCCACCAGTGCTGACAATTGAGGTCTCTTACACCACCTACCGGGGCCATGGCTCCCGAAGGGCAAGCAAATTCGCTGGGGTTTCTCAGCCCCAAGCTCTACAAACTTAGGGTCTGAGGGAGGCAATCAAGGAGAGTGTGCCCAGGCGTTCATGGAAACAGGGCTACCAGGAGCAGAGGCCTGGCTTGTAACCAGTATTGTGGTGAGCGTCACAGGTGAGTGGGGCCTGGCTTGAGGAAGCACAAGAGAAGGTCCTAGGCACTCAGGGTTGGAGACCCGCCCAGTCTGGGAGGAAGAGCTGCTGCACAGTGATTGGTTCCCACTTATTGAGAGGAGAAGCTTGGCCCAGTGCGCACAGCTCCAACTACTGGAAGAGAAGTTAATTGAACTCTAGGACTGCATGTATTATTACTATTTTTTTATTTGTATTTTTTTCTTTTTCTTTCATTTTCATTTTTGTTGTTGTTGTTCATTAACTTTTTTAAATGTTTTTATTTTTTAATTTCTTTTATTTTAATATTATTATTATTAATATTATTATTTTAAATTTTAATTTTCAATTTTTTAATCATCATTATTACTTAAAATTTTCTTTCTTTATTTTCTATTTTTTTTTGTCTTTTTATTTCATTTCAATTTTTTTATTCCCCCTTACTTGAATTCTACCTGCCTACTCTCATTCTCTTTAGTGACTTCTCCCTTCCCTTCTAATATCTTTCCTCTCAAGCATCAAATAAATTTATAAGAGTAAGCAGTAACTCAGTAGTCAAACAGAACAAGAAGTAACATGAGAAGCATAAAAAAGCAAGGAAGAAAAGGAGTACGAACAATGAAGGACAGCCTAAATATTCAAGAGCACCTAGAGTCATCAGAAAAATGGTCATATAAAGAACTCAAGGAATACCTTAGACAGATGGAATGGAACCTTAAAGAGGATACGAGACAGCAAAAACAAACAGTGATAGAACGCATTGAAAATAAATTACATAAACAGATAAAATAAGAAATTAAGCATCTTTATAAGGAGATAGAGATTATTAGAAAAATCAAACAATAATTCTAGAAATCAAGGAAATGATAAACCAAATTAAAAATTCAATTGAGAGAATCACTAACAGTGTAGAGCAAGTAGAAGACAGAATGAAGACAAAATATATCATCTTGAAAAAAGTCTAGCCAACAAAGAAATGCTGTAAAAAATTATGAGAAAACATTCAAGAGATATGGGATAACATAAAAAAAAAAACTAATGAGTCATATGGATAGAGGAAGGTACAGAGATTCAAACCAAGGGAATGAGAAACCTGCTGAATGAAATAATTACAGAAAACTTTCCAGAAATAAAAATGGAAAGGGATAAACAAATTGTAGATGCTTACAGGACATCGAGCACACAAAATCACAGTAGACCAATGCCAAGACACATTGTTATGAAGATATCCAATATACAGAACAAAGAGAAAATATTAAAAGCTACCAGAGAAAGGAGGCAGATTACAATCATTACAATCAGGGGTAAACCAAAAAGGTTAACAATGGATTTTTCATCATAGATGCTGGAAGTGAGAAGATCCTAGAACAACGTACTTCAAACACTGAAAGACAATGGATGCCAACCAACAATTATGTATCCAGCAAAATTAAGCTTAAGGTAAGACAACGAGATAAAAATATTTCATGATAAACAAAACCTAAAAGAATTTGCAGCCAGATTACCAGCATTGCAAAGCATCTTGAGCAAAACACTACACGAGGAAGAAATGAAAATCAACAACGAAAACCATGAGTGAGAAGTGCCTCAGTAATGACAGAGGGCGGGGGAAAAGCTAATCATGGAGAAACAAACTAATTTAAAAAAAAGATATAAGCAAACATGGGTGGCAGTACAAACCATATATCAATAGTAACTCTAAAAGTAAATGGCTTAAACTCTCGAATAAAGTGACATAGGCTTGTAACTTGAAATAAAAAAAAAATCCAACAATATATTGCCTCCAGGGGACACATCTGAATGGAAAAGACATACACAGGCTGAAGGTGAAAGATTGGGAAAATTTATACCATGCACACGGTCCTCGTAAGCAAGCAGGGGTGGCCATCCTCCTATCGAATAAAATCGACCTCAAGACTAATTTAATCAAAAGGGATAAAGAAGGACATTATATACTGCTAAAATGAACCATTCACCGACAAGACATAACAATTATCAATATTCACGCAGCAAATAATGGTGCTGCGATGTTCATAAAACAAATTCTCCTCAAGTTAAAGAATCAAATAGACCACAATACAAGAATTATGGGTGACTTCAACTCACCTCTCTCACCATTGGACAGATCCTCCAAACAAAAGTTGAAAAAAGAAACTATAGAACTCAATCTCCCAATCAATACCCTAGACTTAACTGACATATAAGGAATATATCAACCATCATCAAGTGGATATACTTTTTTCTCAGCAGCACATGGATCCTTCTCAAAAATAGACCATATGTTATGCCATAGGGCAACCCTCAGTAAATATAAAGGGGTGGAGATAATACCATGAATTTTTTGTGATCATAATGGAATGAAACTGGAAACCAATGATAAAAGAAGGAAGAAAAAATCATACATCACATCCAAAATGAAGAATATGTTACTGAATGATCAATGGGTTACAGAAGACATAAAGGAGGAAATCAAAAAATTCTTAGAGATAAATGAAAATACAGACACAACATATCAGATTCTATGGGGTACAATGAAAAGAAGTTTTAAGGGGTAAATTCATCGCCTAGAGGTTATTCCTCAAAATAGAAAAGAAAAACAAATAAATGAGCTCACACTTCATCTCAAAGCCTTAGAAAAGGAAGAGCAAAACAACAGCAAATGTAGCAGAAGGCAAGAAATAATTAAAATCATAGCGAAATTGAAACAAAAGAAACTATTGAAAAAATTAACAAAACTAAAAGGTGGTTCTTCAAAAAGATAAATAAGATAGACAGACCCTTAGCCATGCTAACGAAGAGAAGAAGAGAGAGAAATCAAATTACTAACATACGGGATGAAAAAGGCAATATTACAACAGATGCTACATAAATACAGAAGAAAATTAGAAATTATTTTGAAAACCTGTATTCCAATAAAATAGAAAATAGTGAAGACATCGATAAATTTCTTAAGTCATATGATTTGCCCAGACTGAGTCAGGAGGAAACACACAATTTAAACAGACCAATATCAATGGATGAAGTAGAAGAAGCAATCAAAAGACTACCAACCAAGAAAAGCCCAGGACTGGATGGGTATACAGCAGAGTTTTACAAAACCTTTAAAGAAGAATTAATACCAATACTTCTCAAGTTATTCAGGAAATAGAAAAACTGGGAGCTCTGCCGAATTCATTCTATGAGGCCAACATCACCCTGATTCTGAAACCAGACAAAGACACCTCAAAGAAAGAAAACTACAGACCAATATCTCTGATGAACCTAGATGCAAAAATCCTCATTAAAATTCTGGCGAATTGGATAGAAAGGCACATCAAAAAAATCGTGCACCATGATCAACTTGGATTCATCCCTGGGATGCAAGGAGGGTTCAATATATGGAAATCAATAAATGTTATTCACAACATCAATAGACTTAAAGATAAGAACCATATGATCATCTCGATAGACGCAGAAAAACCATTCAACAAAGTAGAGCATTTCTTTATGTTCAAAACATTTTAAAAACTAGGGATAACAGGAACTTACCTCGACATTGTAAAAGCTATCTATGTTAATCCTCAGGCTAGCATCATTCTGAATGGAGAAAAATTGAAGGCATTCCCTCTAAAATCTGGAACAAGACAGGGATGTCCTCTATCACCACTTCTATTCAATATAGTTCTCGAAAAACTGGCCAGAGCAATTAGAGAGATGAAAGACATTAAAGGCATAAAAATAGGATAAGGAGAACTTAAATTATCACTATTTGTAGATGACATGATTCTATACATAGAAGACCCAAAAGGGTCTACAGAAAAAACTACTAGAACTCATAAATGAATGCAGCAATGTGGCAGGATACAAAATCAACATGAATAAATCAAAGGCATTTCTGTATATCAGCGACAAAACTTCTGAAACAAAAATGAGTCAAAACACTGCATTCCCAATTTCCTCAAATAATTAAATACTTGGGAATAAACCTAACAAAAGAGGTGAAAGATTTATATAATGCAAACTACAGAACCCTAGAAAGAGAAATAGAATAAGATCTTAGAAGATGGAAAAATATACCGTGTTCATGGATAGGCAGAACTAACATCATCAAAATGGTGATATTAACAAAAGTTGTCTATAGGTTTAATGCAATGCCAATCAAAATCCCATAGAAACTTTTTGTAGAAATAGATAAAGCAATCATAAAATCAAATGGAAAAATAAAAGACCCAGAATAGCAAAAGCAATTCTAAGCAGGAAGTGTGAATCAGGCAGTATAGCGATACCAGATTACAAACTATATTACAGAGCAATCATAATAAAAACAGCATGGTACTGGTACCAAAACAGGCGGGTGGACCAATGGTACAGAATGGAGGACACAGAAACTAATCCAAAAAGCTACAACTATCTTATATTTGATAAAGGAGCTAATGGCCTGCAATGGAGGAAGGATAGCATCTTCATCAAATGGTGTTGGGTAAACTGGAAATCCATATGCAAAAAAATGAAACTGAATCCCCTCCTCTCGCCATGCACCAAAGTTAACTCAATGTGGATCAAGGAGCTAGATTCAAATCAGAGTCTCTGCGTCTGATAGAATAAAAAGTTGGCTCCGATCTACATATTGTGTGGTCAGGCTCCAAATTCCTTAATAGGACACCCAAAGAACAAGAGTTAATAATAAGAAACAACAAATGGGACTTACTTAAACTGAATTATTTTTTCTCAGAAAGAGAAACAATAAGAGAGGTAAATATGGAGCTTACATCATGGCAACAAATTTTTAGTCCTCACCCTTCACATGGAGCCCTAATATCCAGAGTATACAAAGTATACAAAGAACTTAGAAAATTAGACAATAAGATAACCAATAACCCAATGGGCCAAGGACCTGAACAGAAACTTCTCAGAGGAGGACATAGAATCAATTAACAAGTACATGAAAAAAATGCTCTCCATTTCTAGCAGTAAGAGAAATGCAAATAAAAACCACCCTAAAATACCATCTCAATCCAGTGAGATTGGCAGCCATTATGAAGTCAAACAACAACAAGTGCTGGCGAGGATGTGCGGAAAAGGGTACTCTTGTACATTGCTGGTGGGACTGAAACTGGTGCGGCCAATTTGGAAAGCAGTATGGAGATTCCTGGGAAAGCTGGGAATGGAAGCACCATTTGACCAAGCTATTGCCCTTCTCGGACTATTCCCTGAAGACCTTAAAAGAGCGTACTACAGGGATACTGCCACATGGATTTTCATAGCAGCACAATTCACAATTGCTACACTGTGGAACCAACCCAGATGCCCTTCAATAGATGAATGGATAAAAAAATGTGACTTTTATATACTATCGAGAATTACGCAGCACTAAAAAATGACAAAATCATGGAATTTGCAGGGAAATGCATGGCACTGAGCAGATTATGCTTAGTGAATCTAGCCAATCCCTAAAAAACAATTACCAAATGTCTTCTTTGATATAATGAGAGCAACTAAGAACAGGGCAGGGAGGAAGAGCATGAAGAAAAGATTAACATTAAGCAGAAACATGAAGTGGGAGGGAAAGGTAGAGAAGAGGGAAATTGCATGGTAATGGAGAGAGACACTTATTGTTACACAAAATTACATATAAGAGGTTGTGGGAAAATAAACAAGGAGAGAAATGAATTACAGTAGGTATGGTAGAGAGAGAAGATCGGAAGAGAGGGGAGTGGGGATAGTAGAGTATAGGAAAGGTAGCAGAATACAACAGTAACTAATAGGGCATTATGTAAAAATATGGATGTGTTACTAATGTGATTTTCTGCAATCTGTATTTGGAGTAAAAATGGGAGTTCATAACCCACTTGAATCTAATGTATGAAATATGATATTCAAGAGCTTTGTAATGTTTTGAGCAACCAATAAAAGAAAAATAAAGTAGCAACATATATGCCAATAGAAATTCATCATGAAATGTATATAATCCACAGATCGAAAAATGTTCATTTTACTGAACATGGATTCATGTATAATGTTTTTCAACTAGGAAGCTCACCCATAGGTTGAATTTTCAGTTCTAACAGCGTTTAGGAGGAGTGAACTCTTCTCTCAATTTGCATCTGCCAATTCAGCCACCTCACAAGTGTATACGAGTGATATCAGGTAGAATTCTATATGTGCATATAAAAATACATGTGCTGAATAGGCTACAGAGAAAGGGAGACAGGAATTCACATATTTGCTAATTTTAAAAACACATTTAGAACTATTTCAACAAAAAAATTGACTAGACTTATAACTCCTACATTATATAATGCAAAAGGCAATTCCAACTATACACAATGCGTCCTCTGAACTGCTTGTGTTTCTTCTCTTTTTGGCTTATTTTTCACCATCATATCAGGATTATTAGTCAGAGACTAGTAGGGTATGGGTTAGTGTCAGGGATTCAGTATTTCAAATGGAAAATTGAAAAATGAATCCAATGTGTATGTAAATATGTGCTACACAAAAATCTTCCCACTCACATCCAGAACAATGCCTTGACATTACCTACGCCCCAAGTAAAACACAATTAGAGTAGAAAAGTGTGAAAATCTATGAATACATATATGGAATGGAATATGCTCGGGAGTTCACAACCTTGGAGGTGGTAGAGGAGTTTCCAAAAGTAAAGGACAGGGTAAACACTCCACAAAAAGGAGCTCTGCTGGCCTAAGAATTCTTGGGAAACGGCTTCTGAGGTTGGGCACTTGAAATATATGTTGTTGTCATGAGCTTTAGCTTCCTTTGTAGTGAGACCATCATAGCTGGGTCTGCATCTATGTAACCGAAAGACATGGTTTCTTATATTCCAATGAGAGGCAGTGTGCTCAATTCTCTCTTTGTAGCTAAACTGTGTCCATTGGAAGCTAAGTGTCTCCCAGTGGGGACTGTGAAGACATTTGGTCATCCTCCACTTTTCGTGGTATTTCTTGCTTCTGCACTGGGAATTTGGTATTTGCTTCACAAAACATAAAAAGTTCATCTGGGATACAGTGCTGGAGGGAGTTCTGTCACGTGTGGTGGGTCAGGGTCTGCAGGAGAATGCACCAACCAGGCTTGTATCCCACATAGCTCGCCCCAATAACCATAGCAACCTGATTCTGAATATTGCCCTGAAAACTCTCCATTTAACAAGATGCCTTTACATATAAGGTTCTGATGTCTGCACTATATCAGTCACAAAAAATTTGGAAGCCAATGGCAGATTCACATGGCCCCACCATGATGTTTTATCACACACCTGCCCACCACTGCTATAGGCCCCCTACTCAGCAGGCTCCAAATTACTCGCTTCTCTTGTTCTACACCATTTTCATGAAACCCAGTCAAAAACAAGGCACTGTCTGGTATACACATGATCAGCAACAGGACATCAAAAGTTTCTGCAGTGCCACCTGGTCATGGGAATTTCAAAAATTTCATGGTATTTATCTAGAAATTTTTCAAGGATGAAGTTAGAGGCACTGTGGGTTTCAATTCATTCAGGAACCATTAAGTGTTGAGAAAGTCCATTACAATGAACGCTCTGGAGAACTCTCACAGTCAATGCTTCTCAAACAGTTGCCAAAAGGTCTCCTAAAGCCAGGCCAACTGACATCTACAATGTGAGGTCCATGTGTGTTTTGACTCTCAAATATGGGTGCTAAGTCTTTCAGAATAAAATCATGTGATATCCTGGCTGAGATTCTCAGGCCTCTGTGGAAACCACCCTGGGCCTAGATCTCAGTTTCCAAGAGTGAGTCTCATGCGTGGCCTCCTAAAATCCCAACACAATTCATGGCAATACTTCTCTGAGGTCAGTTTCAGAACTCAGTCTCTAAGGGGAATCACACCAGAGTTCAAGCCCAGGTGTACCCAGTCATCCCTTCCATCCGCCAAAAAATGACCACAATTAAAATCAAAACACTCCCACAGGGCCATCATCTTCTTCCATGTAGACACTCATCATAACCTCCAGCTGGAGGTTTCTATGAGCCCAAATAAGCTCACTTGCCCCTCATTTGCCTAAAATCATGATGGCCTGGACACTCTTCCTGTGAACCAGGAATGATCAAATATTCCTGCTGTTAAAGTGTTCCACTTCTCCAATTTGAGGCCTACTGGCTGTAGGGTATAGATTCTTTATGTGATTTGGAGTCATGAGAAAACCCAAGCAAATATGGGCTAGCCTCTGCAGGGATTTCAAGAACTCATTTGACCCAAAGGATCCCTATTCTCACTTTATGGAGGTCAGGAACCTAAAACAAGAAGGCAAAAATATTCATCAACAATGACTGCTCTTTTGGCCATTTTAGTTTTGGAAGCACATGGGATCTTTCTTTAGATCCATCAGGTGCTGAGAATCAAAGCCACAACCTCATACAAGGACAAGAGACTGATTCAGACACATCCCAATCCAAATGAATTAAGCAAAGAGCCACAGGTGATGTCCATACATTTCCATATGAAAACAGTTTTCTTCAGGCTACACAAAGGGGTGGCCTGAGGCAAAGACCTTTCTGACATTCAGGGTAATAGAAATAGAAGTAAGCAAATGGCCCAAAGAAGGGTTTCTCCACTGAGACTTTACTGGTCACACTGAAATCTGAGTTTTCTTAGATGCTCCCATTCCCTTCAGCAATCCAGTACATGGCCATGTCACAGAATCTTGTGGTGTTACATATTTGGGAAACAAAACCATGAGCCTATTCTGGACAGTGGAGAGAATTCACGAAGAAAACAGGAACTTTAGAAGATAGTAGATGTTGCCCATCCATAAGGCAAGCTGCAGTCCATTCATTAATTGGGCAGTATGAATGCGGGGAAGCTTTCAACTAGAGACAACACATCCATTGATGCATTCTCTTTTCTAATGTCTACAACCACGGATACAGTGGGATACACAGACCTAGAAACACTAACCATGTCAAACGACTTAATAGAAACAGTCCACTCCAAACCAAACAAACCACTTTTCCTACCTATTCTCAGAACATGAGAAAAAACCACAAACTCACACCTACAACAGCAAAGGCACTTACTTCCCCCAAATAGGTCTGTGACTATCCGGAGTGTCTTCTGACTGGTGGGCCATATTATGTTCCCCCAAAATGGCCTGTCCTGTGTCAGATCTGGTCTCCTTGTCCAACTATGTGAAGTTGTCAGGAGCCAAAGCTGAGCCACTACCTGCTTTCTCAGGAAAGGCCCCTCATCAGAGCTCTGCTGGCATTTTTCCATCCTCAAATCAGTAGGTACCAAGAAAGACTGACTATGTCTTTGGGAAAAGCAAACAAGTTAGCCCACTGGAACTGGGAGTGGGACTGGCTCTGGGTGCCTTCCTTCCTGGATCCCAGGTTCAGAGAATTCCATCACCAAGGAAGTGAAGTGAGGTCACTTCTTTCAGGAACTGAATATGGTCACTACCTTGGTAACCACTTTGTGCTAACAGTTGCATCCAGGGTTCCCATGAGATGGAGGCTGCCCCAACATCCTGTGACACATTCAGAAGTTAGAATGGTATATCAACCATAGGCACCAGGAAACAGCTCTCCACAGAGGCCTGGTTCAGTCCGTCTTCTCTTCATTAAGAAGAGAGAGGCTGATTCAGACTATCAATTAATCCTGACCAGGTTGTTTGCCATGGAAGATGACTATTGCTCTCTCAGGTCCTACATAGCTGCCTATATCTTCTGCAAGGATCATTTCTCCATGGATCTTTGATGTTCTCAGCAGGTGGAAGATCATCTACATTCCTATATTGTAAGACCCACACTGTCCCTGCTCTTAAGTAAGTTATACTGAGGGAACAGTGTATGGTTAGGGTTAATAACATGTTCAATTTGGGTTACAAATCATTCTGCGGGATGAATAATGGTATTGGCAAAATGCGATATTTACAAGAGTATATATGTGAAACATAAGTATGAAAGCAGAAATCTAGGTAAGATTTGAAGCCCAGAAGGGCATTGGGGACTTGAGTGGGATACTTAGCTTTGAGTAATGTGCAGCACAGATGTCTCAGATAAATCAATATACACTGGCATCGTACCTTGTACCTTGGATATTGAATGTTGAAGAGAACATCCAGTCAAAAACTGATAGTCGGTAGGATTAGGAAGGTAGTTGGTAGGTTTAGAAAGAAGAGTGAGTATAGGATTTGGACCAAAAGTTCTTTCGCAATAAGATTTCGGGTAGAGAGTGTATGTAAATGTAAGCACATGTGAAGAGTCAGTCACAATGATGAACTGGGGAAAAATATAGGAAAGCAGATATCAATAGAGACATTAGGAAATCAAGCAAAGTATAAATTGTGTGATAGGGTTAGATATTTTCAACAGGTTTGAAGTTGAATATATAATCTTAAGAAGAAACAAATATGTAGTCAAAAATAGAATTGATATTTGAGAGCATTAGGCAACCTGGACATGGATGTTTTTAGTAATCCATGCTCACTTTCCATTTACGCTTTGGTACAATTTTAAGTGTGACCTTTGCTTTTTGTGTCCAGAATATTTCTGTAATAAAATGTGTATGTAGATCAGGTGAAAAGAGTATTTCTTCCACCAATTCTGGGAGCAATATTTTGAAGACTTACAAATTAGTATGGGGGTACAAATAGGTGTACCCTGTTTCAATGAATATAGACATAATGCATGAATAGACCATACTGTGAATAAATAATATAACTGGATCCACTTTAAATAATGGATTGAATAAATATCTGAAAATTTATAAGAAATTTTATATTGATATGCAATCATTCATTCCAACCAGTTATATATCTAACGATAATCTTAGGATTATGGTTTATCATGAAGGGTGTGTGAGTTTTGGTTCAAAATTGATTATGGAAATCGAAAATAATATATTTGGAAAAAAGTCTCATGAATAGACCAGTCAAGAAACATAGAGGAATACATGTGTTCTGGAGCAGGAAGTGATTGAAAGTGAAACACATGCCTATAAATTTGCTAACTAGTGAATAAAATATATATACTGAGATTTGCATAAACTGAAGAAATAGTAATGTACCAGTGTGGAATAAAAATTAATGTCAAAATACACATCATGTCCCATAGGAACCTACATGCATTGATGTTAAACTGGGTCAGTTAAAGTAGACATATTAGGATTTGTATGCACTTTTTACTGAAGTTATTTTTCAGTACTAGGAAACAAATATGTATTTCGGGTGGATGAATATTTCTAAGAATATTCTTGTGAAAAGTTGATTATTAATCCACATACATGAACATGAATGAATTTAGGGAGTGTATATAAGACACATATATTTCATATTTTTAAAAATATTGAGAGTATATATATATATATATATATATATATATATATATATATATATATATACATATATACACACACACACATACACACACAAACACAGACATTAAAAAGTAGCAATATATATGCCAATCGAAATTCATCATGAAATATATATCATAAAGATGCAAAAACATTCATTTTAGTGAACATGGGTTTATGTATAATGTTGTTCCACTGGGAAGCTCACCCATAGGTTGAATTTTCAGTTCCAACAGCGTTTAGGAGGAGTGATCACTTCTCACACTTTGTATCTGCTAAGTCGTATACCTCACAAGGATGTACGTGTGATACCTTGTAGGATTCTATTGGTGCATATAAAAATACATGTGCTGAATAAGCTCCAGAGAATGGGAGACAGTAATTCACATATTTGTTTACTTTAAAAACACATGGAGAACTATTTCAATTAAATATTGAATAGATTTATAACACCTACCCTTTATCATGCAAAAGGCAAGTCCAACTCTGAACTGCAAGTATTTATGTACTGTTTGGGTTATTTTCTTCCATCATATTTGGATTAGTAGTCAGAGTCTAGTAGAATACGGGTTAGTGTCAGGGATTCAGAATTTCAAATGGAAAATAGAAAAATTAATCTTCTGACTCTCATCCAGAACAATGCCTTGTCATTACTTTCGCCCCAAGGGAGACACAATTAGAGTAGAAGAGTTACAAAATCTGTGATTACATTTCTGGAATAGAAAATGCTCAGGAGTGCACAAACTTGGAGGTGGAATAGGAGTTTCCAAAAGTAAGGACAGGGTACACACTCCACAAACATGAAGCTCTGCTTGCCTAAAACTTCTTGAGAAACTGCCAGTGAAATTGGGCACTGAAATATAGGTTGTTGTCAGGAGTTAAGCTTCCTTTGTAGTGAGACCCTCAAAGCTGTGTCTGCATCTATGAGACCTGGAGGACAACATTTCTTATTTTCCAATGAACACGAGGCAGCAGTGCTGAATTCTCTCTTTGTAGGTAAACTGTGGGCACTGGGGGCTTATTGTCTCCCCGTGTGGACTGTGAAACCATTTGGTCATCCTCCACTTTTCGTGGTGTTTCTTGCTGCTGCACTTGGAGTTTGGTTCATGCTTCACGAAATACAAGGAGTTCAACTGGGAAACAGTGCTTGAGGTAGTTCTGTCACGTGTGGTGGGTCAGGGTCTGCAAGAAAATTCACCAACCAGGCTTCTATCTCTCAAAGATTGCCCGCTTGTCCATAGCAACCTGATTCTGAACATTGCCCTGAAACTACGCCATATAACAAGATGCTTTTACATATAAGGGTCTGATGTCTGCACTCTGTCAGTTACAAGCCATTTGGAAGCCAATGGCAGATACAAATGGCCCCACCATGATGTTTTATCACACACCTCACCACCACTGCTCTAGGCCCACTACTCAGCAGGCTCCAAAATACTGGCTTCTCTGTTCTAAACAAATTTCATGAAACCCTGTCAATCAAGACACTGTCTGGTACACTCATGGTAAGCAACAGGACATCGAAAGTTTCTGCAGTTCCACCTGGTCATGGAAATTTCAAAAATTTTGTGTTATTTATCTAGCCATTTTTCAAGGATGATGTTGGATGCACTGTGGATTTCAATTATTCAGGAACCATTAAATGTTGAGAAAGTTCATTTCAAAGAAAATTCTAGAGAACTCTCACAGGCAAGGCTTTCCAAAGAGTGGACAAAGGTCACTTGAAGCCAGGACCATTGAGGTCTACAATGTGAGGTCCTATGTCTTTTGACTCTCAACTATGGCTGCCAAGTCTTTCAGAATAAAATCATGTGATATCCAGGCTGAGATTCCCAGTTCTTTGTGGAAAGCCACCCTGGTCCTAGATCTCAGGTTCCAAGGGCGACTCTCATGCGTGGCCTCCTAAAATCCCAACACAATTCATGGCAATACTTCTCTGAGATCAGTTTCAAAACTCAGTCTCTACGTGGAAACACACCAGAGTTCAAGACCAGTTGACCCAGTCATCTCTTCCAACCGCCACACCAATGACCAGAATTAAAACCAAAACACTCCCACATGGCCCTCATGTTCTTCCATATAGTCACTCATCATAACCTTGGCTGGAAGTTTTTATGAGGCACACAGCCCAAGACAATGTCAAAATAAGCTCCCTTGCCCTTCATTTGTCTAAAGTCAGTGTTTCCTGGACAACGTTCCTGTGAACCAGGACTGATCAAAAAGGCATGCCATTAATACTGTTCCGCTTTTCCAATTTGAGGCATACTGACTGTCGGGTATAGTTTCTTTATGTGATTTGCAGTCATAAGAAAACCCAAGCACCTATGGGCTAGCCTCTGCAGGGCTTGAAGAACACAGTTGACCCAAAGATCCCTGTTATCACTTGATGGAGATCAGGAACCTTACAGAGGAAGGCAAGAGACTTCATCACAATGACTTCTCTTTTGGCCATTTTGGATTTGGATGCACACATGGGATCTTTCTTTAGATCCATCAGGTGCTGAGAATCTAAGCGATAATCTCAAACTGCACTGAGAGGCTGAATCAGACATATCCCTTTGCAAAGCAAATAATCCAGGAGCCACAGGTGATGCCCATTTATTTCCATTTGAAAACTGTTTTTTTTTCAGGCATTGGAAATGTGGGGCCTTAGGCAAAGACCTTCCTTACATTCAGGGCATCAGAACAATAGGTAAGCAAAATCCCAAAGCAGATTTTCTCCACTGAGACTTTCCTGGTCACACTGATATCTGAGTTTTCTGAGATATTCACCATTCTCTTCAGCTATCCAGTACATGGCCATGTCCCAGATTGTGGAGGAGATACATATCTTGAACACAAAACCATGAGCCTATGGGAGAGTGGCCAGAATTCAGGAAGAAATCACGAATGTAGGAAGGTAGTAGGTGTTGCCCATCCGTAAGGTAACCTGCAGTCCATTCATAAATTGGACAGGATGAATTCTGCGAAGATTTCTACTAGACAGGACACATCTATTGATGCATTCTCTTTTCTATTGTCTACAACCACGGACACAGTGGGATATCCAGACATAGAAACACTCGCCTTCTCAAAGGACTTACTAGAAACAGTCCACTCCAAACCAAACAAACCGACTTTCCTACATATTCTCAAAACATGAGACAAAATCAAACACACACACACACACACACACCCACAAAGGCACATTCTTTCCCCAAATAGGTCTGTGACTATCCAGAGCGTCCTCTGACTGGTGGGCCATACTATGTTCCCCCGAAACGGGCTGTGCTATGTCAGATCTGGTCTCCTTGGCCAAAACTGTGATGTTATCAGGAGCCAGCGGTGAGCCACTGCCTGTTTTCTCAGGTAAAGCCCCTCTTCAGAGCTTTCCTGGCATTTGTCCATCTTCAATTTAGTTGCCAAGAAAGACTGACTCTGTCCTTCTTAAATTCAAACATTTGAGACCATTGGGACTTGGACTGGGACTGCCTCAGGGTGCCTGGCTTACTGGATCCCAAGTTCAGAGTGTTCCATCAATAAGAAAGTGACATAGGTCACTTCGTCTAGAACTGAATGATGTCACTTCCTTTGCAACCACTTTGTCTTAACAGTTGCTTCCAAGGGTCCCTGAGATGGATCCTGCCCCTACTTCCTATGACACTTTCACAAGCTAGAATGGAATTTCAACCACAGGCACCCGGGAACAGCTCTCCACACAAGCCTGGTTTGGTCTATCTTCTCTACATTAAGAAGAGAGAGACTGCTTCAGACACATCCCTTCATCCTGACCTGTTTTTTTTTTTTTTTTTTTTTTTTTTTGTCATGAAAGATGACTTTCGCACTCTCAGGTCCTTCATAGCTGCCTACATCTTCTTTAGGGATCATTTCTGCATGGACCTTTGAGGTTCTCTGCAGGTTGAAGGTCTCCTACATTCCTGTATTGTAAGACCAACTCTGTCCCTGCTATTCTGTAAAGTTAGATTGAGGGAACAGTGTATGGTTACGGTTAATAACATGTTTGATTTGGGTTAGGATCATTCTGCTGGATGAATAATGGTATTGGGAACCTGCGATATATATAAGATTATATAGGTGAAATATATGAATGAAACAGAAATCTCGGTAACATTTGAAGCCCAGAAGGGCATTAGGTTCTTGATTGGGATACTTAGCATTTAATTATGTTCTGCACAGATGTCTCAGATAAATCTATACACAATGGCATAGGACCTGATACCTTGGATGATTGAATGTTGAGGAGAACAACCATTCAAAGAGGGAGAGTCGGTAGGATTAGGAAGATAGTTGGTAGGATTAGAAAAAAGTGTCAGTATAGCATTTGGACAAATAGTTCTTTAGCAATAGGTTTTCAGGTAGACAGAAAATGTAAATGTCAGCACATGTGAAGAGTCAGTCACAGTGATGAAATGGGGAAAATATGTAGGAAAGCAGATATCAATAGCGACATTAGGAAATCAGGCAAAGTATAAAGTGAGTGATAGCAATAGACACTTTCAACAGGCTTGAGATTGAATATATAATCTTAGGAAGTAACAAATATGTAGTCACCAATAGGATTGACATTTGAGAGCATTAGGCAACGTGGACATGGGTGATTTTCATAACCCATACTCACATTCCATTTAGGCTTTGGTACAATCGTAAGTGTGACTTTGCATTTTGTGGCCAGAATATTACTGTGATAAAACGTATATGTAGATCAGGTGACATGAGTCTTTCTTGCACCATTTCTTGGAGCAATATTTTGAAGGGGTATAAATTAGTATTGGAGGTACATATAGGTGTACCATGTATGTATGAATATAGAGATAATGCATGAATAGACCATACTGCGAATAAATAATATAACTTGTTCCAACTTTAAATAATGGATTGAATTGATATCTGAAAATACACAGGAATCATATATTGATATATATACATTCATTCCAACCAGTAATACATCTAATGGTAATATTACGGTTGTGGTTTATTATAAAGAGTGTGTGAATTTTGCTTCAAAATTGATTATGGAAATCGAAAATAATGTGTTTGGAAAGAAGTCTCATGAAATGACCAGTCAAAAACAAGGAGGAATACATATGTTCTGAAGCAGGAAGTGATTGAATGTGTTACAAATTTCTTTAAATTTGTGAACTTGTGGATGAAATGTATATTCTATGATGTACAAAAACTGCAGAAATAGTAATGTACCAGTGTTTAATAAAAATGAACGTCAAAATACACATCATGTCCCATAGGAATCTACTTGCATTGATGTTAAAGTGGGTCAGCTACTGTAAAAATATAAGGATTTGTTTGCACCATTCACTGAAGTAACTTTTTAGTACTAGAAAACAAATATGTATTTCAGGTGGATGAATATTTTTAAAATAATCTTATGAAAAGTTTAATATAAAACCACGTACATGAACAAGAATGAATTTAGGGAGTGTATAATAGGACACATATATTTTATATTTTGAAAAATCGAGAGAGTATATATATATATATATATATATATATATATATATATATATACACACACACACACACAAAAAACACACACAGAGACATTAAAAAGTAGCAATATATATGCCAATTAAAATTCATTGTGAAATATATATCATCCACAGATCCAAAAATATTAATTTTACTGAACATGGATTTATGTATAATGTTCTTGAACTAAGAAGCTCACTCATAGTCTGAATTTTCAGTTCCAAAATATTAATGAGGAGTGATCTCTTCTCACACTTTGTATCTGCCAAGTTAGCCACCTCTCAAGAATATACGTGTGATACCAGGTAGGATTCTATATGTGCGTATAAAAATACATGTGCTGAATAGGCTACAGAAAAATGGAGACAGGAATTCACAGATGTGTTAACTTTAAAAACACATGCAGAACTATTTCAACAAAAAATTGACAAGATTTATAACTCCTACCCTATATCATGCAAAAGGCAAGACCAACTATACACCATGCCTCTTCTGAAGTGCTAGTATTTCAATTCTGTTTCGGTTATTTTTCTCCATCATATTAGAATTAATAGTCAGAGTCTAGTAGGGTATGGGTTAGTTTCAAGGATTCAGTATTTCGAATGGAAAATTGAACAATGAATCCAATGTGTTTGTAAATATGTGCTACACAAAATTATTCCCACTCTCAACCAGAACAATGCCTTGACAATCCCTTCACCCCAAGTAAGACACAATTAGAGGAGAAGATTTAGAAAATCTGTGAATAAATTTGTGGAATGCAATATGCTCAGGAGCTCACAACCTTGGAAGTGGTAGAGTAGTTTCCAAAAGTATGGGACAGGGTAAAAACTCCACAAACATGGAGGTCTGCTGGCCTAGAGACTTCTTGAGAAACTGCCTGTGAGGTGGGACACTTGAAAAATATGTTGTTGTCAAGAGCTTTAGCTTCCTTTCTAGGGAGACCATAAAAGCTTGGTCTGCATCTATGAGACCTGGAGGACATGGTTTCTTATTTTCCAATGTACATGAGGCAGCAGTGCTGAATTCTCTTTTTAGATAAACTGTGGCCACTGGGGGCTAAATGTGTGCCGGTGTGCACTGTGAAGGCATATGGTCATCTTCCATTTTCGTGGTGTTTCTTCCTGCTGCACTGAGAGTTTGGTATTTGCTTCACAAAATACAAGGAGTTCAACTGGGTCACAATGCAAGAGGAAGTTCTGTCATGTATGGTGGGTCAGGTTTTGCAGGAGGATACAAGAACCAGGATCCTATCCCACATATCTTGCCCCCTTGACCATAGCAACCTGATTCTGAACAATGTCCTGAAACCTCTCCATATAACAACTTGCCTTTACATGGAAGGTTCTGCTGGCTGCACCATGTCAGTCACAAGCCATTTGGAAGCCAATGGAAGATCCACATGGCCCCACCACAGATGTTTTATCACATACCTGCCCACCACTGCTCTAACCTACTACTCAACAAAGTCCAACTTACTGGCATCTCTGTTCTACACCATTTACATGAAACCCAGTCAATCAAGGCACTGTCTGGTATATTCATGATCAGCAACAGGACATCAAAAGGTTTTCCAGTGCCACCTGGTGATGGGAAATTCAAAAATTTCATGGTATTTATCTAGCCATTTTTTAAGGATGAAGTTGGAGGCACTGTGAGTTTCAATTCTTTCAGGAAACATTAAATGGTTAGGAAGCTCATTTCAATGAAATCTCTGGAGAACACTCACAGGTAAGGCTTCCCAAAGAGTGGCCAAAAGATCATATGATGCTATGCCCATTTAGGTCTACAATGTGAGGTCCATATGAGTTTTGACTCTCAACTATGGGTGCCAAGTCTTTCAGAATAAAATTTGTGGTATCCTGGCTGAGAGGCTCAGTGCTCTGTGGAAAGCCACCCTGGGCCTAGAACTCAGTTTCCAAGGGCGATGCTCATGCCTGGCTTCCAAAAATCTCAACACTATTCATGGCAATACTTCTCTGAGGTCAGTTGAAGAACTCAGACTCTAAGGGAATCACACCAGAGTTCAAGAACATGTGGACCAAGTCATCTCTTCCAACCGCCACCCAAATGACCACAATTTAAACCAAAACACTCCAATGTGGCGCCCATCTTCTTCCATATAGACACTCACAATAAACTCCACTATGGCTGGAGTTTTCCATGAGGGGCATAGCCCAAGACCGTGTCCAAAATAAGCTCTTTTGCACCTAATTTGCCTAAATTCAGGGTGGCCTGGACACCCTTCTTGTGAACCAGAAGAGATTAAATAGGCCTCCCGTTAATACTGCTCCGCTTCTTCAATTTGAGGCCAAATGACTGTGGGGTTTGGATTCTTTATGTGAATTGGAGTCTTGAGAATACCCAAGCAACTATGGGCTAGACTCTGCAAGGCTTTGAAGAACTCATTTGACCCAAAGGATCCCTAATCTGACTTGATGGAGGTCAGGAAAGTTACAGAGGAAGGCGAGAGACTTCATCCACAAGGACTGCTCTTTTGGCCATTTTGTTTTTGAATGTAAACATGGGATCTTTCTTTAGATCCATCAGGACCTGAGAATCTAAGCCACAGCCTCACACAGGGTAAATAAGCTGATTCAGACACATCCTTTCCAAAGCAATTAAGCAAAGAGCCACAGGTAATGCCCATTCATTTCCATTTGAAAACTGTTTTCTTCAGGCTTCACAAAGTGGTGGACTGAGGAAAAGACCTTCCTGACATTCAGGGCAACAGAAGAATAGGTAAACAAAAGGCCCCAAGCAGGGTTTCTCCACTAAGACTTTCCTGGTCACACTGATACCTGAGTTTTCTGAGATGCTCACCATTCCCTTCAGCTATACAGGACATGGTCATGTCACAGAGCTTCGAGGTTGTACATATCTTAAACAGAAAACCATGAACTTATTCTGGAGAGTGGCCAGAATTCAGGAATAAAACAGAAACTAAGGAAGATAGCAGGTGTTGCACATCAATAAGGCAAGCTGCAGTCCATTCATAAATAGGGCAGGATGAATGCTGTGAAGCTTTCTACTAGACAGGACATATTAATTGATGCATTATGTTTTCTAATGTCTACAACCACGGACACAGTGGGATACACAGACATAGAAATTCTCGCCTTGTCAAACGACTTACTAGAAACAGTTCACTCCAAACAAAACAAACCGCCTTTCATACCTATTCTCAGAACATGAGACAAAACCACAAACCCACACCCACACCACAAAGGCACCTCCTTCCCCCAAGTAGGTCTGTGACTATCCGGAGTGTCCTCTGTCTGGTGGGCCTTATTATGTTCCCTGGAAATAGCCTGTTCTGTCTCAAATCTGGTCTTTTGGCCAACTCTGTGAAGTTGTCAGGAGCCAGCGGTGAGCCACTGCGTGCTTTCTCAGGAAAGGCCCCTCTTCATAGCTTTCCTTGCATTTGGCCATCCTTACATCAGTAGGTCCCAAGAAAGACTGAGTCTGTCCTTGGTAAATCAAAATAAGTTTGACCACTGGGACTGGGACTGGGACTGGCTCTGGGTGCCTGGCTTCCTGGATTCCAAGTTCAGAGAGTTCAATCACCAAGGAAGTTAGGTGAAGTCACTTAATTTTGGAACTGAATGAGGTCACTGCCTTGGCAACAACTTTGTCCTAACAGTTGCTTCCAAGGTTCCCATGAGAGGGAGGCTGCTCCTACTTCCTGTGACACTTTCACAGGTCAGAGAGGTATGTCAACCATAGGCATGCAGGAGCAGCTCTCAACACATGCCTGCTTTGGTCCATCTTCTCTACATTAAGAAGAGAGTGGCTGATTCAGACACATCCCTTCATCCTGAGCAGGTTGTTTGCCATGGAAGACTTTTGCTCTCTCAGGTCCTTGGTACTTGCCTACATCTTCTCCAGGGATCATTTCTACGTGGACCTTTGAGGTTTTCAGCAGGTGGAAGATCCTCTATTTTCCTGTATTTTAATACCAATTCTGTCCCTGCTCTTCTGTAAAATTAGATTGAGAGAACAGTGTATGGTTAGGATTAATAACAGGTTCGATTTGGTTTAGAAAGAAAACTACACGGTTGAGCAAACAGGGTCCTACAGTTAGCAATAATATGAGGAATTTTAATGGACCGGCCATGGCAGATAAAAGCGCAGTTAATCAGGTCACTATGTGAACCAAGACTCAAACCTCCCTTTTGGGGCCTCTGTCTCTCTTTGACGCTCTTCAAGTCGTTTTCTTTATTTATTCATAGATTCTTTTACAACTCCAGTATTGTCGGCACAAAAACAACATTCTTCCCTCAATGCAAGCAAAAATGCACCTTTCTCTCATGAAGAGGAGGTCCAACACTCGCCTGCTTTGTAAAACAAGTTCAGAAAGAGAGAGGTTAAAATTCCTGTAAATCTGTGATGTCGGTTTTTAATGTCTTTAAGGTTTGGCCTATTTCTGCTTCTAATTGTGTCTTTGTTGTGTCTCATGGACTAGCCCACCCCTTAAGCAACTATTATTTCTAATAGGATGGCTAAAGTGAGGGATACAGGTTCCCGCTGGAACCGGGTTGTATGCCCCCCTATTTGATCTTTAAATGAACCTACGTCATGATAGAGAACTCTGGAAAACATCTGCATCATTACATAATTAATCACATATACTGACCATTTTATGAAAACATAAATAATGTTAAAGTGTATAGAATTATACTGTTGTAGGGATGGACAAGGAAAGGGACCTAAGATAGCACCAAACACAGGAAAACAGCCTTATTTGGTTGCATCCGGATTTAGAGGACATTGCTTCTGTTGTAATCAATTAATCCCCTGAACCCCAAGTTTTGGTAGTTTTAGAATTTGTACCCAACATGTAAGGGAAGTGGATCAGAAGTTCACAGTCTGTAGAAATTCACAAAAATCAGTTTTTGTTTCTGTTTTTGTTCCTCTGTTCTGGGCAAGTTAACTTTTCAAGGACACCTTGGAAAGGGAGAGCTTTTTTGTCTGTTTTTTTTCTCCCTGCCAGCTGTCACCATGAAGCCCAGTTGGTAACTTTTTTATCTTAGAAATGTAGTCATCTCTGTGAAGCCCCAGCTCAAGGCCAGAGGCTTTGTTCACATATTTTATGAAAACCTAGTAAGGCGGTGTCAAGCTTAGGGGTGGTGATTTTTCCAGCCAGTGGCCAAGTAGAACAGGGCAACATGAAAAGTGGAAGTTTATCTACATTGAACTCTTTCAGAGGAACTCTTTTGCTGAAAGACCTAATGTAAGCCTCGGTGAAGACTTCTGGAGAAGGTTATTTAAGACATATCTATGAACCTGGTACAGAGGGGGAAGACTGGGAAGGCGAGGCTGAGAGCAGCTCCGTGGATCTGAGAATGAGGAAGATGAGATGTAAAAGAATAATGGAAAAGGGGTTTGGGATTTTCCTAGAACAAAACTTGAGCAGTAGAACAGGTAGAGCAGAGGTGAAGATGGGAGTGAGTATTCCAAAAAGCCTGTGAGGGACTTTAAATTTTTAGAAACCTGTTTTCAGTGATGACAAAGCAACTTTAAAGGCCATTTTTATTACATCTTGGATAGGGGTCTGAGGGCTCTTCTCAGCTGGTTTGAGCTTTGGTTTAGCTTCTTAGAGGACTTGGTGGGACCTAGTGCAGGCACAGACAGAAAAAGAGAGGAGTGAGTGAGTGGAGGGGTACCTCGGTACCTGCTACCTCAGCAAGGGGGCAATGGTCTGAGAACTGGCAGAGGTTTGGGTTTTTGATCTAGTAATTGGAGGTGAGAAATCACGTTGTTGAGGTGGGAGTGACAGCAGAGACTCTAGAGCAGAAGACTGAGGGTGAGGAACTATTGAAGAAGCATAGTACAGGATGTGAGTGAAGGAGGGAAAAGGATTTTCCCTTTTTGAGCACTTGCCGAAGTTAAAAATGTCACGCAGAATTTGAGGATCTAGAGAACCCTATGGGGGCCATAGCTTTTGGTTGTCTAATTGGTAATATGGCCAATGCTGTGTACTGAATGTGATGAGGAGTTTGGGTTCCACCAGGCAGCCCCGGTATGCTCACATCCCCATGAGTTACACAAGAAGTTGGCTTTTCCCCCACACAGCCATGGCTGTTTGTGGCTTTGATAGTCTGCCGGGCATACATCATAATCTAGGCTAGCCAACCTGAATCTGGCTCGTGTTTCTGTGCATCCATAATGTTTGTTTCAATTATCTATGGAACGGAAGGGATTTAATGAAACTTTAGTGGGATCCTCTTCATCAGGGTTATCTCAATAGGAAAGACGTATACCAAGCTGAAAAATGTCTGGGTGGAGAGATAGCCACCAGGTCCCTAAGGGGGCTGTATGCGAGATAGACCATACTTCTTGTCTAGTAGGATTTGAGATCAGCCTTCACTGCTGAACAGGCTGATGAGGGTTAGGAGTACTGGTGGCCAAGTTGAGAGTCTACAGTCTTGTCCACATAGCGAATACGAAATTTGAAATGGTTACCAGTCTTTTCCAGTTTCCAACCAGAGTCTGGACACAGCGAAGGCTTTAGATGAGAGGCATGGATCCAAAAAGTGATTCTGTCTACTTTTACCTCTGTAGGTGTTATAAGTAGCACCTGGTATGTTCCTTTCCAGCGGGGTTCTAGGAATGACACCTGATGTTGTCTTATGTAGA
This sequence comes from Callospermophilus lateralis, assembly GCF_048772815.1. Classification (NCBI taxonomy): domain Eukaryota; kingdom Metazoa; phylum Chordata; class Mammalia; order Rodentia; family Sciuridae; genus Callospermophilus; species Callospermophilus lateralis. The sequence continues at coordinate 1,219,143 of NW_027514358.1, read as the reverse complement.
CGAAGTCTCTTACTTGATATTGATGTGGAATCCCCTCGTCGTAGGCAGTGGCCAGCTGTTTCCACAGTTATCACTGAGTTCTTTCAATGGCTTTAAGTCTGTCAAGCAAGGGGTGTGGAAGGGATTGTTAGGCCTTAGATTTGGGGATTAGGTCCCTTACTGGATGATGGGCATCATAGAGAATTTCATAGGGGATGAGGTTACACAAAGAAACTGAGGGAGTATTTCTCGCATGAAACAGTGCATAAGGCAGGAGCATAGTCCAATCTTTTATGCCAGTCTCTAAGCTTAATTTTGTTAAGGTCTCTTTAATGGTTCTATTTATTTTTTCTACCTCTCCTGAGCTCTGGGGTATATAAGCATAATGTAACTTACAATTAATCCACACGTGACTTACCTGGGCCATGAACACAAGTCCATTATCAGACCCAATTACCTTAAACAGACCATATCTTGGAAAAATATCTTCCAGGATCTTCTTGAGAACCATTTGGGCCGTTGTTTTTTTTTTTTTTTTTTTTTTTTTTTTTTTTTTTTTCTGTGTGTGTGTGTGTGTGTGTGTGTGTGTAAGGCTTCAATCCATCCTGAAAATGTATCTACAAAGACTAGGAGATATTTAAGTCCATACCTTGCTGGCTTAATTTCAGTAATGTCCACTTCCCAGAATTGTCCTGGTCTGGTTCCTCATAGGTGCTTTCCTCTAAGAAACTTGGAAGGGTAAGCATTAAACAATTGACTGACCCAACAGGCTTTTGTTACCGGTTCAGTTTTTTTCTTTCGCTGTGTGTTGGTTAGTGGAAAACTCTCTTCTTAATCCTACAGGAGTGCCTGCAGTTTCTTTGAACCACGGTGAGTGAGTTGACGTACATTTTTAACTTAGTGTAGGGCTTTCTGTAATTGCAGGCTGAGCTCAGTAAAGTTGAGGCGTTCAGTGTCAGTGTCCTTAGATGTTATCTAAAACTTCCTGTTACTCAGGGGTCCATTGGAATTGGGCATCTCCCTTTAACAGCGGGTATAAAGGAGCAGCTAAGGACGAGAACCCATTTATCCATAACCTGCAAAACCCAGCAATCCCAAGAAACTCTCTTAGTTGTCTTCTGTAAGATGGGGTTGTTATCTGCTCAACGGTTTGTTTTCTGGGCTCAGTGAGCCATCGTTTACCGCCCCTGAGGAAATAGTCATGGAAGATTACTTCTTGCTTGCAAATTTTGCAATTTTGGCAGAAGCTCTATACCCGAGTTGAGCAAGCTCCGATAATAGTGGTTGGGTCCCAGTTCAGTTTCCCTTGGTGTTGGATGCCAGTAGCAGGTGATCCACGTATTGAAGCTGGGTGACTTCGGGGTGTGTAGTTCTGAAATTGTTGAGATCTCTGTGGAGGGCTTCATCAAAGAGAGTGGGGGAGTTTTTGAACCCCTCTGGGAGTCTAGTCCAAGTTAGTTGACTATACTTTCCGGTTTCTGGGTCTACCCACCCAAAAGCAAACAGCAACTGACTATCTTTATGCAGAGGCAAGCAAAAGAAAGCTTCTTTTAAGTCCAGAACAGTATACCATTTCTGCTCAGGGTTCAGAGTGCTAAGCAGTTTGAACAGATTAGGTACTGTGGGGTGAATGTCCTGCACTCTGTTGTTGATCTCTCTTTGGTCTTTAACAGGGTGATAGTCCCCGGTTCCTGGCTTTTTCTTCTAATAACAGGGGAGTGTTCCAGGCCAATTGACAGGGCCTTAGGACCCCTAAGGCCAGATATTTCTGAATATAGGGCCTTATCCCATCTTTAGCTTTTTATGCTTAGAAGATATTATTTGACATTGATTGGGGAGGCTGAGGTTTTTAACTCCACTGTTATTGGAGGTTGTTTCACGGCCAGGCCTAACACAGCAGTTTTTGCCCAGGCATCTGGGTAATCTGTTATCCATTTCTGCAGTAGCTTGCCTGTTTGATCAGTCTTGGGGGGTGTGAAGAGTGGATGTTTATCTTCTACTAATATAGTTACAGCCGTGACTATAGGAGATTTTACTGAAGGATTTAGAAATTTCTTTTGGGGGCTTTCAGGGTTAAAAGTTATTTTGGCCCAGAGCTTGGTGAGCAGATCTCTGCCCATCAATGGGTGCGGGCATTCTGGGATTACTAGGAAGGAGTGATGGATTTTTCCTTTCCCCAGGTCCATGGTCCTCTTAGTAGTCTAAGCCCGATATTTACTGCCATTAGCCCTTTGAACTACAGACCTTTTATTTGATAGACGGCCCAATGGGGCCCTAAGGGCTGAGTATACTGCTCCTGTATTCATTTCAAAGTTTACTGGGGTCCCCTACTATTCAAAAGTTACCCTGAGCTAGGGGAAGGAATCTGAGCCCCAACTTTCTTAGTCATCCTCCAGATTCAGAATGGCTGGCTGGCGTGTCTGTCTCTTTATAGGGCACTCTTTGGCCCAGTGTCCTTTTTTTTACGGTAGGCACATTGATCTGAGGCCAGGGGTGGCCTCTGGCACGGGCCCAGGTATCCCTTCCTGTCACCTTATGTCTTAATTTCTGGCCTCTTTCTTGTTGTGACCAGGATCTAAGTCAATGCCTTAGTCTTTCTTTTGCTTCTCTCATCATCCCTTTGCTCCCTTTCTTTTTCCCTGTTTCTCTTTTATAGTATATTTTTTTGGCTTCTCTGACTAAATCTCTCTTTTAACTTTTTTTTTTTTTAATATCCATGGCAGCTTCCCCAATTAAGGCCATCATGAAGGATGCCTTTTGATCTGCTGCCTGAGGATCGAAAGGAGTATATCTCTTATATGCCTCCATAATTCTCTCTAGAAACATAGAGGTAGATTCATCAGGCCTTTTAATAATTTCTCTTACCATGGCCAAATTAGTTGGTCACCTAGCGGCCCCTTGGATACCCGCTATTAGAGCCTGGCAATAATTGGACATATGCTCCCTATCTTCAAAGGTGTTGGGGTCTCAGTTGGGTTGGTTTAAGGGGAAGCCGGCTTTGATTATGTTGGGAAGTTGTGTTGGTCGCCCATCAAGTCCGAGGATATTTTTTTCTAGCTTCCAGGAGGTTTTTCCTCTCATTCCTCTGTCGTGAAGAGAGTCCCTAGGAGTTGTTGGCAGTCATCCCAAGTAGGCAGGTGTGAAAACGTTGGCGAGTTCTCTGAGTTTTTTTAGCCGGGCCAGCTTCCTCTAGGGAAGGAGGGGCTGTGTGTGCCATTGGACAGTCATCTGGAGGGTGCTGGGCCATCCTGGCTTCCTCGAATGGTGGAGAGGCTGAGTAAGCAGCAGGGGAATTACTTACAGGGTTTTGGGGGTTGGGGGACAAGGGCAGAGGATAAGGACGAGTAGAGTCTTGAGACTCAGGGAGAACAGAGGGTGGAGGTTGAGGAGCAGAGAGTTTGAGAGATTGAATCGTAGGGGAAGGAGTAGGAGTGGGTGCAGGGACAAGGAAAGGCTTCACCCATTGAGGAGGAGATTTGCAGAGGTCCTGACAAGTTAAGATATATGGCTATTGATCTGGATGGCTATGTGGCCCCGGCTGAAAGACAATATCTCAGACTTTTCAAATTAGTGCGAAGTAGAAACATCTTTCTAGGGGCCATCCGACTACAAAGGTGGGTTATTCTGAGACACAGAATCTGCCAGGTCTGGTGTTTTAATGAAAAAGAAAGAATCTGAGCCCTTAAGCAGACTTTGGTCCAGTGATTAAGGGTCAGGGACAGAGGCATTGAAGTGCTCTGTCCCATAATGAAATATACACAGACAGTGAAAGCAAAGACACACGACACAGACAAGACAAGACAATAAAGACAGACAATGGACGTCCAATACTGAGACCAGGACTGAGTAGCGGGCAAATCCTGATGGGCTGCCAATTCCAAATCTGAAAGAAAATATCACTGAGTCGAGGAGACTATGGTTCCTCGATTTCCCGAGTCCATCCCACAGGAACATGGCGTGTGGCTCTGGGACATGTGTGTCTGCCACCGTGGGAGAGAGCTCACACTCTTTACCAATAGCCATTTTGTCAAACCCTAACCTGAATCCTGAAACCAGAAAGAGGGGCCTTATTTACCCCCAGAGGAGCCCATTGGGGGTCTTTCATCTGCAGCTGCCGGATCTCGCTGGGGCCACCAGAAGTAAAGGTCGGGTGAGCGTCGGTGGAAGAGACCACCAAGAGACTGTCTAATGCAACCTCAAAGGGTTTATTGGGAGTCCGGCATGCAAGGGCTCAGAGATCAGTTGAATAGAGCAGAGAGCCCTGAGAACAGCTTAAGAAGTGCTTATATATTTTCCTTGGAGAGGGCAGGGAGGGAAGTTTATTGATGGTTAAGGGCGAGTGGGCGATTTGCGTGCAAATGGTTGATGGAGTACATTCTGCAGTTTGGCAGTTGGGGGCAGCACATTCTGGAAACAAGAAGAGCAAACAGTTCTCAAGATTTCAACAGTGTTTTATTAAGCATACAGAAAAACAGGACGTGACAAGTACCTATTTTATTAACCTTTCAATATAAGTATGAAAACAGAAATCTAGGTAAGATTTGAAGCCCAGAAGTTCATTTGGTCCTTGATTGGTATACTTAGCTTTGAATTACATTCCGTAGAGATGTCCTAGAATTATGGATATACAATGACACAGGACCTTGTACCTTCTCAGAGGTCAGTTCCAAAACACAGTCTCTAAGGGGAATCACACCAAAATTCAAGACAAGGTGGACCCAATTATCTCTACCAACCGCCACACAAATGCCCACGATTAAAACCAAAACACTCCCAAATGGCACTCATCTTCTTCCAAATAGACACTCATCATAACTTCTGGCAGGAGGATTCCATGAGAGGCGCAGCACAAGACAGTGTCCCAAATAATCTCCCTTTCCCCTCATTTGCCAAAAGTCAGAGTGGCCTGGACACCCTTCCTGTGAACCAGGAGTGATCAAATATGCCTGCCATTAATACAGCTCTGTTCTTCAATTTGAGGCCTACTGTCTGTGGGGTTTAGAGTCTTTATTTGAATTGGATTCATAAGAAAACCCAAGAACCTATGGGCTAGCATCTGCAGGGCTTTGAAGAACTCAATTGACCCAATGGATCCCTTTTCTCACTTGATGGAGGTCAGGAACCTTACAGAGGAATGCGAGAGACTTCATCAACAATGACTGATTTTTTGGCCATTTTGATTATGGATCCACACATGGGATCTTTCTTTAGACCCATCAGGTGCTAATAATCTAAGCCACAGGCTCACACAGGGCCAAGAGGCTGATTCAGACACATCCCTTTACAAAGCACTTAAGCAAAGAGCCACAGGTGATGCCCATTCATTTCCATTTGAAAACTGTTTTCTTCAGGCTTCACAAAAGCGTGGCCTGAGGCAAAGAACTTCCTGACATTCAGGGCAACAGAACAATAGGTTAATCAAAAGGCCCTTTCCAGTGTTTCTCTACTGAGACTTTCCAGGTCACACTGATATCTGACTTTTCTGAGATGCTTGCCATTCTCTTCAGCTATCCAGTACATGTCCATGTCACAGTGGTTGGAGGTGGTACATATCCTGGATGCAAATGCATGAACCTATTCTGGAGAGTGGCTAGATTTCAGGAAGAAAACAGGAACTTAGGAAAATAGCAGGTGTTGCCCATCGATAAGGCAAGCCCTAGTGCATTCATAAATTGGGCAGGATAAATGCTGGGAAGCTTTCTACTTGACAGGAAACATCCATTGATGCATTCTCTTTTCTAATGTCTACAAGCACGGACACTGTGGGATACACAGACATAGAAACACTCGCCTTGTGAAACAACTTACTAGAAACAGTTCACTCCAAACCAAACAAACCGACTTTCCTGCCTATTCTCAGAACATGAGACAAAACCACAAACACACATCTACACCCACAAAGGCACCTCCTTCCCCAAGTAGGTCTCTCACTCTCCAGAGTATCCTCTGACTGCTGGGCCATACTATGTTCCCCCAATATGGCGTGTCCTGTCTCAGATCTGGTCTCCTTGTCCAACTTTGTGAAGTGTTCAGGAGCCAGCTGTGAGCCACTACCTGCTTTTTCAGGAAAGGCCCCTCTTCAGAGAACTCCTGGCATTTGGCCATCCTCACATCAGTAGGTACCAAGAAAGACTGACTCTGTCCTTGCTAAATTGAAGCAAGTGAGACACTGGGACTGCGACTGAGACTGACTCTGTGTGCCTGGCTTCCTGGATCCCAAGTTCAGAGAGTTCCATTACCAAGGGTTTGAGGTGAGGTCTCATCCTTCAGGAACTGAATTAGGTCTCTGCCTTGGCAACCACTTTATCCAAACAGTTGCTTTCAAGCGTACCATGAGAAGGAGGCTTACCCTATTTTCTGTGGCACTTTCACAAATTAGAATGGTATATCAACCATAGGCACCAAGGAACCGCTCTCCACGAAGGCCTTATTTGGTCCATCTTCTTTATATATGGAAAAGAGCCTTTAGTCCAGGGAGCACTACAGTGAACCTCTGCACGAAAACTATTAGCAAGCACCTGATGGAGGAGGCCTCCATAGGTAAGTGGCTCCTTTATAACATCTGATATCCAGTTAAGGGAGATCTCTTCTGATGACAGAGATGTGGCACGGGGAGGCTCACATATACTTCTGTGCAGAACAGTAACGAGAATCATTCTGTCCTCTGTTCTGTTCTGTAGGGAATTCCTCTGGAACTGTAGAGAGGTGCCGATGAGCACGCACGCGCTCCTACCCTGGAGCTTTAGCAAGATGTTGCACTGTTCCCCTGTTTCTGTGTTTAGCCACCGGGTTTCTGTTTATTTGTGTTCTGTGTTCTATTTTTTGTTTTTTTGTTTGTTTGTTTTTGTTCGTTTTGTTGTGTGATTTTGGTGGTAAAAACTTAAGTATATTGGACATGAAAATCAGAAATAAAGAGAGTAAGCCTGACACCACTTTGGACTGTGTTTTAAGGAACTGCAATGAACTTTATCCCCCTTTGCGAAGCAGGATGATAGAAGCCCCTAGCTGGCTGCCTGGAGCACACCCATTGCAGAGGGAAATGCCTGCTGGGGACCTAAGAACAGAGTATCTCCCAGGTTAACAAGTGAAACTCCTTTAAAACCCTCCAGATAAAGAGAGTCACAACTTTGGCAGAGTCCCCTGTGTTTCTCCTTTGTTAGCCAAGCAATAAACCTCCTTTTTTCTTTTTCTCAAAACCCAGTCCTCATTATTAAATTGGTATTAATTGGCTTCAAGGTCAGGAACCAAACTTTAAGTTACAAATCTTGTACCCACCCTCCGCCCCGGAACTTTGTGAGACCTATCTACTGAAATGTTAGGAGATAGAGCATGCTTGGTGTGGAACTGAATCAGAGGAGCTAATCCTGTATGTAAAAGGAGAAACTGAGGGACTCCCAGCAGCTGCCAAAGCCCTGTTGATTCAGGGAATTACCTCCTTCCTTCCCTGCACTGTAAGGATTATGCCACCTCTGTCTTGTTAAAAAAAGAGAAAAAGAAAAAGGGGACACTAAATGCAGTAAAATCACCATGGAGACACTTTATTTTACATTTCAGGTTGCCCCTCTGTGAAAACATCTGGTCCCCTTGTGGGGACAGCTATGGTCCCACTGGTGTACGAGATTTTTCTCTTATCTGCTCTGGTTTAAAGGGTTCTCTCTGACAGCCATAGTCTGGACCTCCTTTTGGTCTGTATTGTGTCTTTGTTTCTGGCCCTTTAAGGCATGTGCAATAATGTGTTGATATTATAAATTGTTTTTTGGGAATGATCTTAGCTGAATGTGTGTCGAAATGATGATGTTTTATTTTAACAATCTGGTAACTGAATGGGTTTTTGAAGCATTGCACAATCTTGCAGTTAAACGTCGGGTTTAGGTAATTGTTTAGTTTATGATTTCAGATAATTCATGCCAGAGAACTTAAATACTTACAATGGATAACTGAAGAACTCTACTTCCAAGTTGGCAAGAAACTTCCCAATCATACAGTCTTTTTTTTTTCACCAATTTTGAATTGGGTAGCCTGGGAAAATGTCACTGTGTGTACCAGTGCATTAATTTGGACATGGATAGTAAATCATAGTATGGTGTCTGTTGACCAAACAAGATGTAAAGATATAAAATTTTGTGAATTGTATCTTAAACTTGTATCATAATTTTCAACATCTGAACCTGAAAATAATGGTTAAAATGCCTTAGTCCTGAGATGTCTGTTCAGAATAGCAGTTTTTTTCCTGCTCCTTCCAGACCTCAGCCATGACTTATGTTGAAATGCAAATGAAAGAAGCCTGCAAGCTTTGTAGGAGACTGATTTGAGATCTAAGGGAAAAAAAGGTAAATTGTATGGTATTTTCTAATTACTGGCAAGTCATTTTTTCTAGGACTCTTATTTTTTTTCTGAGATACTTTATGTTTTTTGACCTCATGATTTTGAGCATACAGACCTAGGTTAATGTTTTTCTGATCAGTTCTATCTTTGACCAACTGTGGACTTCTTGAAACATTGCAATAAAGATTTCACCTGCGAAATGCTACGAGGCCTTTACTATTATTATGTGTGCACAATTTTGTTATGTGTTGTATGTCTATATATACATATGTCCGTATATCATATATATGATACATAAATTAACATATATAAGGAGCGCTCATAAAAAAAAAGCGCTCATAAAAACAAATTTTAAAAAGTGGATCCAAAGATCTTTAATTCACGTGATTTAAATGTTTCAATTTAAATTGGATAAAGAGATAAAAACAAAAATCTTTAAATTTAAGCTTACAAAGTTTTCTAGGTGTTCAAACATCTAACAAAATATTAACATCTACAAAATGTCTAATATGCCTTGGCTCTAGTACCTTTCCTTCAACATAAAAATGGTTTACACTGTTCAATACGTTTCTCTAACTTTTTGATAAATAAGTAAAGTAAATTTGATATGGGATTACTCATTCATGAGTACTTTAGTTAGATATCTGATTGATTTACTAAGATCTGTATTTTTTTTAGTAAACTCTGTATAAGATTGTAAAAATCAGTCATGTGTTAATGAGGCAAAAATTTCTTAAAACATAAGTTTACCCATAACATTGAGTTTATTAAGATTTATGTTTTCTAGAGCAAGCAATCATAAAAATTAAACAACTGATTAAATAAGAACTGTTATTTTAGAGCACTGTACTGCCATTTCTTTAAAAGCCAAACTTGATTAATGTAGAAACATAAATGTAATTGTTATGCTATTAATGTTTTCATATCTTACAGGTATGCAAGTCTGTAAGGTAGAAACCTTAAAAGAGCATTATATCAAGCTGGTGCTCTGAAGTTGTGTGGTAAAAAATATATTGTGGATTTATTTACCTGTTATCAATAAGATATGTAAATTTTTATGTTACTTTTTACATTGGGGAACAATTTAAATGTATTTTTAATTTAATTAGAGCCTAATCTTTGTAAAGGTTAAAAACTTTCAGCATTTCTTTAATTCATGTTTTAAATGTGATATCATATGGTGTTAGCTAATGTTCATGTGACCTCAAACAATTTATGTAAACTTTGTCAAAAGATATTTAAAAATAAAGATCAGCTTTAGAATTAAAATACTTAAGATTTATAAAGAGCCCTGCCTTACCTGAGATAAGGCTGCGTGTCCCATCTTACTACATGTGAGAATGACTATGAAACATGTAGGTCAGATAATATTTCTTTAAAGTTATGTTAAAAAGTTTTTTTTTTATTTTCAATATTACTAGGATCTCAAACATCGGATATAATGTATAACTCAGCCAAAAAATTCAGGGAAGATATTTCACGAACTAAGTATTTTTACTTTTGTTAATTTTAGTTTGAAATTTTCTTATAAGTGATCTAAAGATTCCCTGTTAGTGTTTTACAAATGCGTTGCTTTAAGAACACAACATGGGTTTATTCAAGATAATAAGTCATCAACTACAATACAGACAGAATAATACAATCCCAATTAATAAAAAGGTAATTATAAAGTTATAGACATTAAAGCCCAGTACTCTTAATATAAGGCTGTTAAAATTTATTTGCTGGATGTTTAAGATTAGGATTTAAAATTAATGTTAAATGAAAAGGGCCAAGAAAACCAATATTTGGCTCTTGCCCTTTGAGTCAGTCTGAATCCAGGGAACAGGGGACTTCTCTAAAGAGCTTTGCAACTCTGAGCCACATAACCTCCTGATCAGGGAGATTAATGAGACCACTGGAGAACAGAAAGCCAATCAGTGCATTTGTTATAAAGAGGAGAGTCATCATAGAAAGGAGACATCCCTGATGCTTCTGAGGGAAGCCAAATGGTCAAGCAAGACCTGGACCCACCTAGCGCAAATGGCACTAGCAGAACTGAGAATCTCCTCTCAAGTTTCCCCAGAATTGATTCCCACAAAAGCTCAGCTGACTGTTAACAATAGATAGAAACAGAAGTCAGTTTGACTGCTTCATCTTAAACACTTAGCAAAGACAGTTAAGACCAAAATACAGCCACTCCTGGGCATATTAAATAATAATAATAATAATAATAATAATAATAATAATAATAATAATAATAAAATTTTAAGGTATGCACTTTATCTTATCCTCCCAAAACAAGTAAGACTGGAGGCTACAAAGAAGGATTCTCACACAGGAATGCCTAATACTTATAAAAAGAGACTATCAAGAAGAGCTGCCACAGGCAGAAATTTTCAGTTTAAGACCTACAGATATTCCTAACCTACAAAGGTAGGCTTGGTGTTTGCTAGTACGATTATCCAGCCCTGAGTAACGGAATTAAAGGTTTCTCTATTAGACGCAGAGGTCATACTAGTAAAAGGATTTTACAAGATCAGATGACATTAAATTATTAAACTGTGTCTTATTGGGAGGGCCAACTGTAACACTTAAAGTTAAATATTAAGTTGACAGTCCTGATAACTGGGGATATTAAAGACTGGTGAGGGAATTTCTATACAGTGACATGTTCTAGCTGCTGCAACATTTATCCAGTACTCATGGTTTTTGTTTCATTCATAGAAGAACCCATTCACAGATGACTTTACAACCTGTTCTTCCCCAACCTGACTTCAAACCGAACTGACTTCTAAAAGGCAACTCATGTCTCTCAACTGACTTCTAATAGGCAACTCATGTCCCTCACGCCGAGCCCACTCACGTCACCCTGTCTCAGGATAGAAGAAGAAAAAATTAGTGATGCCACTCTTCTTACAACAATGGAGAGAAAGATAAATAGACTATCAATATAAGTAATTAAGAAGGGTAAAATCAGCGAGATCGGTTTTGGGTGAGTTCTAAAAATTTGGAGACTCTTACCTGAGGGATTAAAATTTCCTCAGTGCTCTTCCCATAATCTATCAAAGATTTCAAAGGGACACAGAGAAAAGGGGGGAATTGTAGACCCAACCTGATCTTTTATTAAAATTGGGAGCCATCATGCCACAAAGCCATGAAAAGATAATTTTGGCTTTACCATTAATTACTTCAAATTCTTAACCTGCGTGGAATCCCTGCCCGCGCCTTGAACTCACACATGCCTGGCTCTCTGACCAGATAGCAGCCCTCTCTGAAACTTTAGTGACACATCATAAATATTTGCCTTCTCTGGCAAGACAACAACCCTCTCTGAGGCTCTAATGGTCCTCATGAATTCTCATGTAGGGACAGCAAAAAAATTGTAAACTACCTTTAGTGTGATGTTTATCAGAGTTCTGTTATCTGTAACCCCCCTTTTGTGTAACTTTCTGGGCTATAAAGCTGGGCTGTAGGAAAGCTGGGGTTGCTGTCTTGTTTCCTTAGTTTTGGGAGGCAGAGGCAGCATGGCCGGTGGATATAATAAGCTTAATTTTATTTGATTTTAATTTGAGTCAGTGGTCTTTTCTAGCGTCCTGGTCTAACAGGTAAACACTCCAAAAACATGGAGCTCTGCCGGCCTAAAGACTTCTTGAGAAACTTCCTCTGAGTTTGGGCACTTGAAATATATGTTGTTGCAAGGAGATTTAGCTTCCTTTCTAGTGACACCATAAAAGCTGGGTCTGCATCTACGTGACCTGGAGGACATGGTTTCTTGTATTCTAATGAACATGAGGCAGCAGTGCTGAATATTCTATTTGTAGGTAAACTGTGGCCACTTGGTGCTAAGTGTCTCCCCGTGTGAACTGTGAAGCCATTTGGTAATCCTCCACTTTTCGTGGTGTTTCTTGCTGCTGCACTGGGAGTTTGGTATTTGCTTCATGAAATACAATGAGTTCAACAGGGACCCAGTATTAGAGGGAGTTCTGTCACTCGTGGTGGGTCAGGGTCTGCAGGAGAATGCAACAACCAGGCTTCTATCTCACAAAGCTTGCCCCTTTGTCCATAGAAATCTGACTCTGAACTTTGCCCGGAAACCTCTCCATATAACAAGAAGGGTCTGCTGGCTGCACCATATCAGTCACAAGCCATTTTGAAGGCAATGGAAAATCCTCCTGGCCACACCACAGCTGTATTATCACACACCTGCCCACCACTGCAAAAGGCCCACTACTCAGCAGGGTCCAACTTACTGGCATCTTTGTTCTACACCATTTTCATGAAATACCGTCAATCATGGCATTCTCTTGTACACTCATGACCAGGAAAAAGACATCCAAAGGTTCTCCAGTGCCACCTGGTTAAGGGAATTTAAAAAATTTTATTGTATTTATCTAGCCATTTTTCATGGATGAAGTTGGAGGCACTGTGGGTTTCAGTTCAGTAGTGAGACACTACCTGCTTTCTCAGGAAAGACCCCTCTTCAGAGCTCTCCTGGAATTTGGCCATCCTCACATCAGTAGTTACCAAGAAAGACCGATTCTGTCCTTGGTAAATCCAAACATGTGTGGCCACTGGGACTGTGACTGGGAATGCCTCTGGGTGCCTGGCATCCTGGATCCCAAGTTCAGAGAGTTCCATCACCAAGAAAATGATATAGGTCACTTCCTTCAGGAACTGAATGAGGTCACGGCCTTGGCAACCTCTTTGTCCTAACAGTTGCTTCCAAGTGTCCCAATAGATGGAGGCTGCCCCTACTTCCTGTGACACTTTCACAAGTAAGAATGGTATATCAAACATAGGCACCCGTGAACAGCTCTCCACACAGGCCTGGTTTGGTCCATCTTCTCTACATTAAGAAGAGATAGACTGCTTCAGACACACCCCTTCATCCTGACCTGTTTTTTTTTTTTGTCATGAAAGATGACTTTTGCTCTCTCAGGTCCTTCATAGCTTTCTATATCTTCCCCAGGGTTCACTTCTGCATGGACCTTTGAGGTTCTCAGCAGGTGGAAGATCTCTTACATTTCTATATAAGACCAACTCTGTCCTTGCTTTTCTGTAAAGTTAGATTGAGGAAACAAAGTATGGTTAGGGTTAATAACATGTTTGATTTGGGTTAGGAATCATTCTGCTGCATGAATAATGGTATTGGGAACCTGCAATATTTATAAGTATATATAGAGGTGAAATATATGTATGAAAACACAAATCGAGGTACGATTTGAAGCCCAAAAGGGCATTGGATCCTTGATTGGGATACTTCACTAGGAATTATGTTGTGCACATGTGTCTCAGATAAATCTATACATAATGGCATAGGACCTTGTACATTGGATAATTGAATGTCGAAGAGAACATCCAGTCAAAAAAGGATACTTGGTAGGATTAGGAAGATAGTTGGTAGGATTAGAAAAAAAGAGTGAGTATAGGATTTGGACAAAAAGTTCTTTAGCAATAGGGTTTCAGGTAGACAGAAAATGTAAATGTCAGCACATGTGAAGAGTCAGTCACAATGATGAACTGGGGAAAATATGTAGGAAATCAGATATCATTAGAGACATTAGGAAATCAGGCAAATGATGAAGTGATTGATAGGATTAGACATTTTCAACAGGCTTGAGGTTGAATACATAATCTTTGGAAGAAACAAATATGTAGTCACCAATAGGATTGACATTTGAGAGCATTAGGCAACCTGGACATGGGTGATTTTCATAATCCATACTCACATTCCATTTAGGCTTTGGTACAATTGTAAGTGTGACTTTGCATTTTGTTGACAGAATATATATGTAGATCAGGTGACATGAGTCTTTCTTGCACCATGTCTGGGAGCAATATTTAGAAGAGATATAAATTAGTATTGGGGGCACAAATAGGTGTACCATGTGTGAATATATAATATAACTGATTCCAACTTTAGAAATTGGAATAAATTGATATCTGAAAATACACAGGAAATGTTATATTGACATACATACATTCATTCCAACCAGTTATACATCTAATGGTAATATTAGGGTTGTGGTTTATCATAAAGTGTGTGTGAGTTTTGCTTCAAAATTGATTATGGAAATCGAAAATAATGTGTTTGGAAAGAAGTCTCAATAAATAACCAGTCAAAAGCAAGGAGGAATACATGTGTACTGAAGCGGGAAGTGATTGAATGTGTTTCAAATGTCTTTAAATTTGTGAACTTGTGGATGAAATGTATATACTATGATGTACAAAAACTGAAGAAATAGTAATGTACCACTGTTAAATAAAAATGAACTTCAAAATACACATCATGCCCCTTTGGAATCTACTTGCATTGATGTTAAATTGGGTCAGTTACAGTAGAAATATAAGGATTTGTTTGCACCATTCATTGAAGTGAGTTTTCAGTACTAGAAAACAAATATGTATTTCAGGTGGATGAATATTTCTGAAAGTAATCGTATGAAAATTTGATTATAAAACCACATACATGAGCATGAGTGAATTATTTAGGGAGTGTATAATAGGACACATATATTTTATATTTGGAAAAATCTAGAGAATATATATATATATATATATATATATATATATATATATATATATATATATCTCACAGAGAAACATTAGAAAGTAGCAATATATATGCCAATCAAAATTCATCGTGAAATATATATCATCCACCGATCCAAAAATATTAATTTTACTGAACATGGATTTATGTATAATGTTGTTCAACTAAAAATCTCACTCATAGTTTGAATTTTCAGTTCCAAAAGCGTTTAGGAGGGGTGATCTCTTCTCATACTTTGTTTCTGCTAAGTTAGCCACCTCACAAAAATGTACGTGTGATACCAGGTAGGATTTTTTATGTGCATATAAAAATACATGTGTTGAATTGGCTACAGAAAAAATGAGATAGAAATTCACATATGTGTTAAATTTAAAAACACATGGAGTACTATTTCAACAAACAATTGACAAGATTTATAACTCCTACACTATATCATGCAAAAGGCAAGACCAACTATACACCATGCCTCCTCTGAACTGCTTGTATTAATATTATGTTTGGGTTATTTGTCTCCATCATATTAGGATTAGTAGTCAGAGTCTATTAGGGTATGGGTTACTGACAGGGATTCAGTATTTCGAATGGAAAATTGGAAAATGAATCCAATGTGTATGTAAATATGTGCTACACAAAAATCTTCCCACTCTCATCCAGAACAATACCTTGACAACACCTTCACCCCATGTAAGACACAATTAGAGGAAAAGAGTTAGAAAATCCATGAATATATATCTGGAATGGAATGCGATCAGGAGTTCACAACCTTGGAAGTGTTAGAGAAGTTTCCAAAAGTAAGGGACAGGGTAAACACTTCAAAAACATGGAGGTCTGTTGTCCTAGAGACTTCTTGAGATACTGCCTGTGAGGTTGGGCACTTGAAATATATGTTGTTGTCACGTGCTTTAGCTTCCTTTCTAGTGAAACCATAAACCTGGGTCTGCATCTATGTGACCTGGAGGACATGGTTTCTTATTTTCCAATGAACATGAGACACCAGTGCTGAATTCTCCCTTTGAAGGTAAACTGTGGCCCCTTGGGGCTAAATGTCTCTAGTGTGGACTATGAAGCCATATGGTCATCCTCTATTTTCGTGGTGTTTCTTGGTGCTGCACTGGAAGTTTGGTATTTGCTTCATGAAATACTAGGAGTTCAACGGGGACACAGTGCGTGAGGGATTTCTGTCACATGTGGTGTGTCAGGGTCTGTAGGAGAATACAAGAACCAGGCTTCTATTCCACATAGCTTGACCTCTTGAACATAGCAAAATGATTCTGAACAATGTCCTGAATCCTCTCCAGGTAACAAGATGCCTTTACATATAAGGGTCTGCTGGCTTCACCATGTCAGTCACAAGCCATTTGGAAACCAATGGCAGATCCACATGGTCCCACCACTGATGTTTTATCACACACATGCCCACCTTTGCTCTTGGCCCACTAATCAGCAGGATCCAACTTTCTGGCATCTCTGTTAAACACCATTTTCATAAAAACCAGTCAATCAAGGCACTGTCTGGTATACTCATTGTTGGGAAAAGTATAAACGGCAGCCATACCCCAGAAAAAAAAAAACCCAACATGGCGCCTAAGCACTTCTTCTTCCTACATTCTTCTTTTCTGCAGTGGTGCGAAATGTTCCCGCCCGTGTGAACTCTTCTGCTGGCGCCAATTTCAAATCTTGCTGGCCGGGAATCTTAGCCCAATAAGAACTAATTCCTGGGCTCCGGAGCTGATATCTGAAAGAACTTGCCAATAAACGGATTGCCTGCCATTTATCTAAGCCCTCCCATCTCCTCCTTAGTTCTATATAAGCACACAGCTTTTTGCAATAAAATTGGAATTCTCCCGGTGAAGTGCCTTTGCATGGGGAGTTCTTTCATTCTGGTGCCCCGTGTGAGGATATGGGTGAGCTCTTTCCAACAAGAGCCCCGTCCACTGCTCCACCGTGGCACTCTTCCCTGGTCTGCTCTTTTCAGACGCAGGCTTCCTGCACTCACCACTGATTTGTTGTATGTAAGCCTCCCCTGACCCCGGCTCGCCAACTCCCTTCGGGCTACCGCTGGCTTTGTGACCATGATCGTCTGTCACACTCTAGACGCCTGGTAGGGGGGAGGGAATTCCTCCCACTAAGACCTTTACTGGTTGCAGTGGACCCTCTGGTGATCCGTTTCCCTTTGGGGTGTGAGGCTTCTGAGTTTACATGAGAGGCTCTGTGGTTTTTCCTCCTCTGCTGCTGCTGCCGCTGCCGGCTAGAGTTGCTGTTTCCTGCGGGCCTGCTGTGTCTGGCTGAAGCTGCCTCTCTGCTCGGGGAAAACTGAACTCCCATGCTGGAACTGCATTCTGCTGGAGCCGGAGTTCTGTTTTCATTACTTACTTCTTCTGCTGCGTTTGAAAACTTTCCTGATGTCAGGTTGCCCGTGGCTCCGAACCCATTGGGTCTCACAGATCGCACTTCACTGGTGACGATCAGGTAGTGCCCTCTGTATTTCCTCATGATGGCTGGTCATTTTGGGGATGCCCACCTGACCCCCATTCGCCCTGAGCGCTTCCCGGAGTCCGTTCCAGGCCGGGTTTTCTCTTTGTCTCTCTTGCTTACACTTATTTTCTCTCTCTCTCTCTCTCTCTCTCTCTCTCTCTCTCTCTCTCTCTCTTCCATCTCTCCCTGTGACTGTGGGCATCTCTTTATCTGTACCTGAAACCTCACCTCTCAAAAGTTTAATAAAAAATCTGGCCACACTCTCCCTCACACCAGACATCAAGCCCAAACTTCTAATCAAATTCTGTACCCAAGATTGGCCTACATATCCACTGGATAATGGCAATCATTGGCCTCCAGAAGGCTCCTTAGATCCAGACCTCCTCTTGGACCTTTTTAATTACTGCCAGCATCTGAAAAAGTGGAGTGAGATTCCCTGTATTGAATGTTTTAGCCTTCTCGCACAGCACCCTGTCTCTGCTCCTCCTGCCCTCCCTCTCAGGTCCTTCTTGCTTGCAAACCCCTCTCTTCCCCTAGTTCTACTCCTGACTTCGCAGATTCTTCCTCATTTGACCCAGCAGATCAACCCCCACCTTATCCCCCAGCCCCAACTGACCCTTCTCTCCCGCAAAATCCTCCTCTTCCTCTGCCTGATTCCACGGATCCTCAACCTTCCATTTCATCCCCCTCCCTTCCCCACTCTTCTGCCTGCTCCACCTCCTCCTCTTCCACAGAGACATTCCATTCCCCTCCCTCTCCTTCCTGTCCACCACCTGCCTCTTTCAGTCCTCCTGTTACCAGGTCTAAGGGACTCCTTCCCACCCCCAAGACAATCGCACCCCTTAGTGAGGTAGCTGGTCCCAAGGGTGTCATCAGAGTCCACGTGCCCTTCTCCATGTCGGACATTACTCAGCTAGAGAGGAAGTTAGGCTCTTTCACCACTGACCCCACCACTTACATTCGGAAGTTTCAATGGGTACTGCAAGCATATAGCCTCACTCATCATGACATCTACATGCTCTTGGCCAATAAACTTCTCCCCAAGGAAAGGCAATGGTTCTGGGAGCTAGCCCAAGCCCATGCTGATGAAAATCATAGGACCAATCATAACCACCCACAGGCCCTCATGCTGTCCCAGAGCAGGATCCCCTATGGGCTTACAGTCTAGTGACCTTTTTACATCCTGCCTCTTGGCGGTACTGAAAAAGGCCACCCGCAAGGCTGTTAACTTTCAAAAGATGCAGGAGGTCATTCAAAAGAAGGAGGAAACACCTTCAGAATTCCTGGATAGACTAACCAAGTCCCTTCAGCAGTACACAAACCTCGACCCAGAAACCCCTGATGGCCGTCATGTCTTAATGACATATATTCTGGCCCAAAGCTACCCATACATTAAAGCCAAGCTTAAAAAGTTTGAACAGGGCCCTGCTACTCCTCAGACCAAAATCCTCGCTGTCACTTTCAAGGTTTTTCATGGTAGAGAGGATGAAAGTGAATTCCGTAGGCAGAGGGCTGAAAATGCCAAATTCCAAATGTTGGCCTAGCTCATTCAGAGAAGGCCATCACCATGCCGTCCCAATATGACCCCCCCTGGAGCTTGCTTCAAATGAGGTAAGGAGGGACATTGGACCAGGAATTGTTCTTCGCCGAGGACACCCTACAACCCCTGCGCAAAATGCCATCAAAGTGGACACTGAGGGGCAGACTGCCCAACAACCCAGAAGGGAGGTTGGTCTGCTGCCCAGCAACCCCAGCCTCACCTGGGCTTGGCAGAGGAGGATTGATGGGGTCCTGGGCCTTCCCTCCAGACTATTACCATCAAGAATCAATAGCCTAGGATCACCTTCCTGGTGGATGGACGCTTCATGAACTTCCTCTTGGATACTGGTGCCGCTTTTTCGATTTTGAGGGAGTATTAGGGTCCTACCACACCCTCAAAAACTCCTATTGTCAGGGTAGGAGGTAAAAAGATTTTTCCTCAACCCCCCCCCCAATCATGTTATATGCAGCGATCCCTTTTGTCCTTCACTCACTCCTTTCTTGTTATGAGCCATTGCCCCATTCCCTTTCTGGGAAGGGACATACTCTCACTATTAAAAGTCACCATTCACTTATCACCCCACACCTCTCCTACCTCTCATTTCCTCATGATATTCCTAGGGGCAGATACACCTCCTTCATGCACTCTCCCACGACTATCTAAACCATTTAACCCTGAGGTTTGGGACACAATTACACCCTTTATGGCTAAATGCAGTCCTATTCATATTGTCTTACGGGACCCTTCAAGACATGTTAGTCAACCACAATATCCACTCACAACCACATCCCTCCTTGGATTAGAACCCATCATCCAGGATTTATTATGAAAGGGGTATCTTAGGCCTACACACTCTCCTTTCAACACACCCATTCTGGCAGTTAAGAAACCTAACGTGTCCTACAGGCTGGTTCAAGAACTTCGCCTTGTCAACTCCTCTGTGGACCCCATCCACCCGCTAGTGCCCAACCCTTACACCCTCCTCTCTCAGATCCTTGCCACTACTACTCACTTCTCAGTCCTAGATTTAAAAGATGCATTCTTTTCTATTCCCTTGTTCTCAGAATCTCAGGATATCTTTGCTTTTTCATGGACTGACTCTCACACCCGCCATTCTCATCAGCTTACCTGGACTGTCCTCCCACAGGGATTCAGGGATAGCCCCCATCTCTTTAGCCAATTTCTTGCCCAGGACCTCACATCCTTTCACCTGACCTGTCCTGACTCTACTCTACTTCAATATGTCTATGACCTTCTTCTATGTAGTCTTTCTGGGAACACTCTCAATCCCACACCGCTCAGCTTCATAAATTCCTAGAAGACAAGGGATATAGGGAGTCTCCCCACAAGGCCCAGATTTCCCAGTCTTCGGTCACCTATCTTGGTTTTTGCCTTACACCCGGGAAAAAGGAAATAACACTGGATAGGAGGCAACTCCTCTGTGATCTTTCAGTGCCCTATACGAAAGCCAAAATACTATCATTCTTAGGATTAGCAGGTTATTTTAGGGCCTGGATCCCAAATTATTCTCTTCTCTCCAAACCCCTGTATGACCTAGCAAAGGGACCCCCTAGTAAATCTCTTGCCTACTTTCCCATCTACCACTTCCGCAGGCTTCAGCAACTCCTCTTAAAGGCACCTGCCCTTCACCTTCCAGATCTTTCAAGAACATTTCATCTATATGTCCATGAAAAAGGGGGGCAAGCACTTGGGGTCTTAGGTCAAAACTATGGGCGTACATTTGCACCTGTGTCATATTTGTCCAAGCAACTAGACCCTACCATCCGTGGGTGGGCCCCTTGCTTAAGAGCTCTGGCTACTGGACAAATTTTACACAAAGAAGCCTCTAAGCTGACTTTTGGGGCCCCTTGAACTATCCACTCCCCACATCACTTGAAGGATCTTTTAGCTTAAAAGGGCCTTCAAACTCTCCCTACATCCAGATTTCTGTCGCCCCTCACTTCCTTTCTGGAAAACCCTAATATTACTTTCCTCCCCTGCTCTGCACTGAACCCTGCCTCACTGCTACCAATGACTCCCATGTCTCACATACCAACTCATAATTGGTTGGAAACCTTAGATGATTTCCTCCCCTGTCATTCTTCCATTTCTGAGAGACCACTCAGCAAGCCTGACCTTATCTGGTTTACTGACAGCAGTTCCTTTAGGGAGAACGGAACTCATTACTCTGGATACGCTGTATTTTCAGCCACTGAGATTATAGAGGCCAAAGTTTTGCCTTCAGGAACTAGAGACAAGTAGGCTGAACTTATAGCATCCACTCGTGCCTGCCTTCTAGCACAAGGCAAATCCCTCACCCTCTAAACTGATTCAAAATATGTCTTCCATATCTTATTATCCCATGCTGATATTTGAAAGTAGCGAGGCCTACTTACCATCAAAGGTAATGCGATCACTAATTCAGCTTTTATAACCAATCTAATAGAGGCCACTTACCCACCCAGTTGGGAGTTGTCCATTGTAGGTCCCATCAGAAGGACGGCTTTCTTATCACTGAGGGCAATGCCAAAGCTGACCAGGCGGCACGAATGGCTGCTACCACTTTCAATTATGGCCTCCATAGGGGACATATAATGGCCACTTTAGACAGCTCATCTGAAGCCCCTACGTCTTTCAGTAAGAACAAGCATCTTTTCAAGTTCCTTCATACTCTATTCCTTTCCAATTCTCAGTCTTTGACCCCCTTTTTACAGAGTTTCTTTTCCCTCACCCCCTCTGACAAGCCATGCTACAGAATATAGCCTCTAATTGTCAGATCTCTCAGCGGACCAACCCTCATACTCCTTTAAGGCCCAAACCTTTCCCTTTCCACCAAGCCCGGGGACACATTCCCGCTGCTGACTGGCAGGTAGACTTCACCAACATGCCCACAGTATGGCGCACTAAATACCTCCTTGTCTTTGTGGACACTTTCTCTGGTTGGGTTGAGGCATTTCCCACTTCCAATAAAAAGGCTTCCACTGTAGCTTCAATCTTACTGACAGACATCATCCCCAGGTTTGGTATGCCTACTTCCCTACAATATGACAATGGCCCTGAGTTTACTTCTAGGATCACACAAAAGGTCTCTCAAGCCCTCTCCTTATAGTGGCATTTCAACTGTCCATATTTCCCCCAGGCTTCAGGGAAAGTGGAAAGGGTAAATCGTACTCTAAAGGAAGTCCTTACCAAATTGACAATGGAATTAAACATAGACTGGTTCAAACTCCTTCCCTTGGCTTTGCTTCGAATCAGAGCTCTCCCTAAGAAACCATCTTCACTGTCTCCTTTTGAGATAATGTATGGAAGACCTCTTATAACCCCTGGGTTGGTCATTTCACAAGGACCTCTCACCCGAGATTTGTCTTTGCCTCTCTTGCTCCATCTCCGCTCAGAACTCTGGAAATATCAGCACTGGCTTCTTCCGGACCCAGTCTCCTCTCCAAACACTCCTCCCTTAACACCTGTTAGTCTAGTCTATTATAATACCCCAGAGGAGAAAGGGACTCTTGCCGCAAAATGGGAAGGCCCCTATCCTGTCATTCTCTTTACCCTTACCGCCGCCAAACTCTCCTTACCAGACAACTGTCTCACTCCCTGGATTCACATGTCTAGGTTGAAGCCACATCACCAGGAGGCCCCACCTGCTGAAGACAGGGCCACCCCAGAGGAACTCCAAGAATCACCTACTGAACCTCCCCTTTACTCCTGCTCTCCACACCCATCTCACCCATTTTAGTTGCGGCTCACACGGTTTTCCTTGCAGCCCAATTCCTCTTAAAGAAGGCACAATGAGCTCTCCCAACACCCTAGTCTTCTCTAACTGCTTGTTTTTTGTGCTCTGCTTATTTTCTGTGCTCTGTCAGGACTGGTCTTTACCCTCCTCACCTACCATGCATTTATTCACTTTTCGGGAACGATACTCAGAACATGGCATGCAGAAGGTCTGCGCAGTGGATGCAACTACTTGCTTCATCCACAACTGCACCTCTATTTCCCTAAAATTGTCACCTTCAAGGACCTTCGTCCCTGTAGCTGGAACTGGCCTTTCATTTGCTTCCTTTTTGATCAAACAAAAGACTATTGTCATTGGTGGCCTGAGATATATAATGGGTGCCCCTATTGGTCATGCATGTTCCATGATGAACGTGGTAGCTATTCTTACCACTCATTTGGTTACCCTGAAGGGTGGACTTCTAGTTACATAAAGTGGCATAAAGGCTCTTCATCCAGTAACAATGGATGGTATACTTTAGATAAACCTGACCCCAAGGCCAAACGATGGGGCTATGTTGAGTTTGCTGTCTATGCTCGGACAACCTCAGTCAGACCCACAGGGTGGATGGCTATTGGCCGCACCCTGATTACGCAACCTAAGGCAACCATCCAGGTAGTCAAACACATTAAGGACTCAGAATCAAAACTTCGAGATCATATCCATAGCTCATCCAAAGAGGATTCAGAGCCTTCAACCCTCTCAGGTCCCCCTCCCACATGGCTCAATTTGCTACACCAAACGTTTTGATTATTAAACTCCACCCGTCTTTCTTTGCCTACTTCTCAGTGCTTTCTCTGTGCTTCACTTAGTCGTCCACTTCTAGCAGCAGTCCCATTAGCGGCAGGAAATATTCCAGCAAAACCCTACAATTTCTCTAAAAAGGACAACCCCTACATGTGACACGTATCCCACTGTGGGAAAGTTATTCCACCAATACTTTATTTCCTTTCATCTGTTTCCACCTGCCAATAATGAATCCTTTACCCATTTGTTCCTTGAGCTACAGCACCCCATAGAGCCCTGTGTTTATGCAACCTGAACATTTCCTCTGGTGTAATGGTTCTTTAAGTACCTCAACCATCAATGTCTCTGGCGCCTGTTTCTTGGTTACTGTAGTTCCTCAGCTATCTTTGTATACTCCCACCGAATTCTGACAGTTGGCCCTACCTTCCCGCACCCGTAGGGTAGTCTTTCTGCCGGTTCTGGTAGGCCTCATTTTAACAACCTCAGTGACGGGTCTCGGACTCTCTGGTGGAGCTATAGGTCATGCTCTATGGGATCCAATGACCTTCAACAAAAACTGCAGGAAACACTCAATACCATGGCTGAGTCTCTGGGTTCCTTGCAGCGGCAGGTTACTTCATTTGCACAAGTGGCTTTACAGAACCAAAGGGCAATTGATCTTCTCACTGCAGAAAAAGGGGTTACATGCCTATTCCTCAGAGAGGAATTTTGCTATTATGTTAATGAATCTGGGCTAATAAAAAAAATGTTGTTAAATTGCAGGAATTATCGACCCAATTGCTCAAACCTACCTCCTCCAATCCCATAACGGGGTTATTCCAATCCTATCTTGCCATGTACTTACTACATATCTTGGGTCCCCTTATTTGGATGCTCCTTTTTTGTGCTCTCTTGCCCTGCATAATGAAGTGCCTTCAAACCCAACTGCATAAAATTCCTAATCAAACTTTCAACCAGCTTTTGCTTAGTCACTACCAGCCTCTGATGACCGATGAATCCCCAACATCTCCAAGAGAACAGTGCACTCAGTGATGAAGCTCACTACCAGGCACGATGGAATGCAACGGGTATTAGACAGCGGGAGACAACGAGCTCGGAGAACCTCTTAATCTGCCATCCTGGATTCATAGTCTTTACCACCTTCTAAGCTTTCTCATGGCCCTTGGCCTCTTCTATGTCAGTTCCCCCACATGGAACTTCTGCCAAAAATTGACATTTGCTTTAATTTTTATCTTCATTCTGTTTTTATTCGCTCTGATCTTCTTCAGGTGCTGGCGACACCATGTCCAGGCAACGCTTCCAGTATTTCCTTGAGTCTCTGTTACAGGACCAGTGGCTGATACCAACAATCTCTTCCATCCAGGACTGGTTCCATGCCATCGACATCTTTGGCTTCAGGGAACATTCATTGACTTCACCCCTATGAAAATAGCTGTCTATAGCCACTGGGTTTTATTTCTGGCTGCCATGATATCCCCATTCCTGCCCCCTGAGCATTCCTCCACTTCTCTTTCTAGGCCCCACACCACCCCCACACAGCAGGAAGCAGCCAGATCTGACAAACGACGCCCCACTTCCTAAGAAAACAAAAAGGGTGGAATGTTGGGAAAAGAATAAATGGCAGCCATACCCCAGAGAAAAACCCCAACATGGCGCCTAAGGACTTCTTCTTCCTACCTTCTTCATTTCTGCAGTGGCGCAAAAAGTTCCCGCCCTTGTGAACTCTCCCGCCAGCGCCAATTTCAAATCTCGCTTGTGGGGAACCTTAGCCCCAATGAGAACTAATTCCTGGGCTCTGGAGCTGATATTTGAAAGAACTTTTCAATAAACGGGTTGCTGCCATTTATCTAAGCCATACCATCTCCCCCTTAGTTCTATATAAGCACACAGCTTTTAGCAATAAAATTGGAATTCTCCCGGTGAAGTGTCATTGCATGGGGAATTATTTCACTCATGTTCAGCAACAGGATATCCAAAGGTTCTCCAGTGCCACCTGGTAATGGGAATTTCAGAAATTTGATAGAGGACACGGAGACAACTTAATACAACTTGAGACGAGGCGGCCCGGCCGGCAGGTCCCGCGATGGCCTCCGGAGTCCTCAGTGCGGTGTGGTGGCGCTGGTATGGTGGTGGTGGTGGAGGAGACGATGGCGTTGGCATTTCTGGGGTGAAGGGCTATTTATTTAGCCATTTTTGAAGGATGAAGTTGGAGTCACTGTGCGTTTCAATTAATGCAGGAACCATTATGTGGTGAGGAAGCGCATTTAAATGAAATCTCTGGAGAAATCTCACAGGCAAGGTTTCCCAAAAAGTGGCCAAAAGGTCACATGAAGCCAGGATCACTGAGGTCTACAATATGAGTTCCATTTGTGTTTAGACTCTCAATTATGGCTGCCAAGTCTTTCAAAATATAATCATGTGATATCCTGGCTGAGATTCTCACTGCACTGTGGAAAGATACCCTGGCCCTCGATCTCAGTTTTCAAGGGCGCATCTCATGCATGGCCTCCTAAAATCCCAACACATTTCATGGCAATACTTCTTTGAGGTAAATTCCAGAACTCAGTCTCTAAGAGGAATCATGCCAGAATTCAAGCCCAGGTGGATCCAGTTATCTCTTCCAACCGCCAAACAAATGACCACAATTAAAACCAAACACTCCCACATGGCCCTCATCTTCTTCCATATAGACACTTATCATAACCTCTGGCTGGAGTTTTTCATGAGGGGTGCAGCCCAAGACAGTGTCAAAAATAAGCTCCCTTGCCCCTCATTTGCCTAAAGTCAAGGTGGCCTGGACACCCATCCGGTGAACCAGGAGTGATCAGATAGGCCAGCTGTTAATACTGCTCTGCATCTGCAATTTGAGGCCTACTGACTGTCAGGTATAGATTCTTAATATGATTTGGAGCCATGAGAAAACCCAAAAACCTATGGGTTAGCCTCTGCAGGGCTGTGCATAACTCATTTGAACCAAAGGATCTGTATTCTCACTTGATGGTGGTCAGGAACCTTACAAATGAATGCGAGAGACTTCATTCACAATAATTGCTCTTTTGGCCATTTTGGTTTTGGATGCACACATGGGATCTCTCTTTACATCCATCAGGTGCTGAGAATCTAAGCCACAACCTCACACAGGGCCAAGAGGCTGATTCAGACACATCCCTTTCCAAAGCAATTAAGCAAAGAGCCACAGGTGATGCCCATTCATTTCCATTTGAAAACTGTTTTCTTCAGGCTTCACAAAGGGGTGGCCTGAGGCAAAGACCTTCCTGACATTCAGGGAAACAGAACAATTGATAAGCAAAAGGCCGAAAGCATGGTTTCTCCACTGAGACTTTCTTGGTCACACTGATATCTGAGTTTTCTGAGATGCTCGCCATTCCCTTCAGCTATCCAGGACATGGCAATGTCACAGAGCTTGGAGGTGGTACATATTTTGGACACAAAACCATGAGACTATTCTGGAGAGTGGTGAGAATTCTGGAAGAAACAGGAACTTAGGAAGGTAGCAGGTGTTGCCCATGGATAAGGCAAGCTGCAGTCCATTCATAAATTGGGCAGGATGAATGCCGGGAATCTTTCTACTATACAGGACATATCAATTGTTGCATTCTATTTTCTAATGTCTACAACCACGGACACAGTGGGATTCACAGAAATAGAAACACTTGCCTTGCCCAACGACTTACTAGAAGAAGACCACTCCAAATCAAACAAACCGTCTTTCCTACCTATTCTCAGATCATGAGACAAAACCACAAAATCACACCCACCCCACAAAGACAACTCCTTCCACCATGTAACTCTGTGACTATCCGGAGTTTCCTCTGAGTGGTGGGCCATACTATGTTCCCCCAAAATGGCCTGTCCTATCTCAGATCTGGTCTCCTTTGCCAACTCTGTGAAGTTGTCAGGAGCCTGCGGTGAACCACTACCTACTTTCTCAGGAAAGGCCCCTATTCAGAGCTCTCCTGGTATTTGGCCATCCTCACATATGTAGGTACCAAGAAAGACTGACACTCTCCTTGGTAAATTCAAACAAGTGAGACTACTGGGTCTGGGACTGGACTGGCTCCCGGTGCCTGGCTTCCTGGATCCCAAGCTAAGAGAGTTCCATCACCAAGGAAGTGAGGTAGATCACTTCTTCAGGAACTGAATGAGGTCATTGCCTTGACAACCACTTTGTCCTAACAGTTGCTTTCAAGAGTCCCATGAGATGGAGGCTGCCCCTACTTCCCGTGACACTTTCACAAGTTAGAATGGTATATAAACCATGGGCACCCGGGAACAGCTCTCCACCTAGGACTGGTTTGGTCCATCTTCTCTACATTAAGAAGAGAGAGGCTGATTCATACACATCCCTTCATGCTGACAAGGTTGTTTGCCATAGAAGATGACTTTTCTCTCTCAGGTCTTTTGTAGCTGCCTACATCTTCTCAAGGGATCATTTCTGCATGGACCTTTGATGTTCTCAACAGGTGGAACATGCCCTACATTCCTGTATTTTAAGAGCAACCCTGTCCCTGCTGTTCTGTAAAGTTCGATTGAGAGAACAGTGTATGGTTTGGGTTAGTAACATATTCAATTTGGGGTTAGGAATCCTTCTGCATGACGAATAATGGGTATTGGGAAACTATGATATTTACAAGAATATATAGGTGAAATATAAGTATAAAAACAGAAATCTAGGGAAGATATGAAGTCCAGAAGGGCATTGGGCCCTTAATTGGTACACTTAGCTTTGAATTATTTTCTGCAAAAATGTCTCAGATAAATCTATATACAATGGCATAGGAGCTTGTACCTTGGATGATTGAATGTCGAATAGAACACCCACTCAAAAAGGGATTGTCGGTAGGATTAGAAAGATAGTCAGTAGGTTTACAAAGAAGAGTGAGAATAGGATTTAGACCAAAAGTTCTTAAGCAATAGGGTTTCAGGTAGACAGTGAATGTAAATGTCAGCACAAGTGAAGAGTCAGTGTAAATGTCAGTCACAATGATGAAGAGGGGAAAATATGTAGGAAAATAGATATAAATAGAGACATTACTAAATCAGGCAAAGTATAAAGTGAGTGATAGGATTAGACATTTTCAACAGGCTTGAGGTTGAATATATAATCTTAGGAAGAAACAAAAATGTAGTCACCAATAAGATTGACATTTGAGAGCATTAGGCCACCTGGACATGGAAGGTTTTAGTAATCCATGCTCACTTTCCATTTAGGCTTTGGTACAACCTTAGGGTGACCTTTGATTTTTTTGTCCAGAATATTACTGTGATAAAATGTATATATAGATCAGGTGACATGAGTATTTCTTCCACCTTTTTTTGAGGAATATTTTGAAAACGTATAAATTAGTATTGAGGGTAAAAATAGGTGTACCCTGTATCTATGAATATAGAGATAATGCATGAATAGACCATACAGTTAATAAATAATATAACTGGTTCCACTTTAAATAATGTGTTGAATTGATATCTGAAAATACATAAGAAATCATATATTGATATATAATCATTCATAACAACTACTTATACGTCTAATTGTAATCCTAGGGTTATGGTTTATCATGAAGAGTGTGTGAGTTTTGCTTCAAAAGTGATTATGGAAATCAAAAATAATGTGTTTGGAAAGAAGTCTCATGAAAAGACCAGTTTGAAACATGGCGGAACACGTGTTTTCTGAAGCAGAAAGTGATTGAAAGTGAAATATATGCCTATAAATTTGTGAACTTGTGGATGAAATATATATTCTATAATGTGCATAAACTGAAGAAATAGTAATGTACCAGTGTTGAAATAAAAATGAACTTCAAAATACTTATCATGTCCCATAGGAATCTACTTGCATTGATGTGAAACTGGATCAGTTACTGTAGAAATATTAGGATTCATATGCACCATTCACTGAAGTTAGTTTTCAATACTAGGAAAAAAATACGTATATCAGGTGAATGAATATTTCTGAGAATAATCTTGTGAAAAGTTTTTTATAAATCCACATACATATTCATGAATGAATTTAGGGAGTGTATAATAAGACACATATATTAAATATTTTGAAATATCTGGAGAGAATATATATATATATATATATATATATATATATATATATATATATATAACCACACACAGATTTTAAAAATTAGCAATATATATTCCAATCGAATTACACCGTGAAATACATATCATCCACAGATCCAAAAATATTCATTTTACTGGATATGGATTTATGTATAACTTTTTTCAACTAGGAAGCTCACCCATAGTTTGAATTTTCAGTTCAAACAGCGTTTAGGAGGAGTGATCTCTTCTCACACTTTGTATCTGCCAAGTTATGTAACTCACAAGAATGTACGTGTGATACCAGGTAGGATTCTATATGTGCATATAAAAATACATGTGCTGAATAGAATACAGAGAAAGGGAGACAGGAATTCACATATTTGTTAACTTTAAAAGCACATGGAAAACTATTTCAACAAAAAATTGACTAGATTTATAACTCCTACCCTATATAATGCAAAAGGCAAGTCCAAGTATACAACGTGCCTCCTCTGAACTGCTTGTGTTTCTATTCTGTTTCGGTTATTTTTCTCCATCATATTAGGATTAGTATTCAGAATCTAGTAGGGTATGTGTTAGTGTCAGGGATTCAGTATATCAAATGTAAAATAGAAAAATGAAACCAATGTGTATGCAAATATGTGCTAAACAAAATCTTCCCACTCTCATCCAGAACAATTCCTTGACATTTCCTTCCCCCAAAGTAAGACACAATTAGAGGAGTAGAGTAATAAAATCTGTGAATAATATGCTCAGGAGTTTACAACCTTGGAAGTGGTAGAGGAGTTTTCCTAGTATGGGACAGGATAAACACTCCATATATATGGAGCTCTGCTGGCCTAAATACTTCTTGAGAAACTGCCTCTGAGTTTGGGCACTTGAAATATATGTTTTTGTCAGGAGCTTTAGCTTCTTTCTAGTGAGACCATCAAAGCTGTGTCTGCATCTATGTGACCTGGAGGACATGATTTCTTATTTTCCAATGAACATGAGGCAGCAGTGCTGAATTCTCTCTTTGTAAGTAAACTGTGGCCACTGGGGGCTAAGGGTATTCCCATGTGGACTGGGAAGCCATTTGGTCATCCTCCAATTTTCGTGGTGTTTCTTGCTGCTGCACTGGGACTTTGGCATTTGCTTCATGAAATAAAAGAAGTTCAACTGGGACACAGTTCTGGAGGCAATTCTGTCATGTGTGGTTGGTCAGGGTCTGCAGGAGAATGCACCAACCAGGCTTCTATCCCACATAGCTTGACCACATGTCCATAGCAACCTGATTCTGAACATTGCCCGGAAACATCTCCATATAACAAGAAGCCTTTACATGGAAGGGTCTGCTGGCTGCACCATGTCAGTCACAAGCCATTTGGAAGCCAATGGCAGATCCACATGGCCCCAACACAAATTTTTTATCACACATCTGCCTACCACTGCTCTAGGCCCACTACTCAGCAGGTTCCAACATACTGGCATCTCTGTTCTACACCATTTTCATGAAACCCACTCAATCAAGGCACTCTCTTGCATATTTACGATCAGCAACAGGACATCCAAAGTTTCTCCAGTGCCACCTGGTCATGGGAATTTCAAAAATTTCATGGTATTTATCTAGGCATTTTTCAAGGATGACGTTGCAGGCACTGTGGGTTTCAATTCATTCAGGAACCATTAAATGGTGAGGAAGCTCATTTCAATGAATGCTCTGTAGAACTCTCACAGGCAAGGGTTCCCAAAGAGTGGCCAAAATGTCACATGAAGCCAGGCCCATTGAGGTCTACAATGTGACGTCCATGGGTGTTGTGACTCTCAACTATGGCTGCCAAGTCTTTCAGAATTAAATCATGTGATATCCTGGCTGAGATACCCAGGGCTCTGTGGAAAGCCAACCTGGGCCTAGATCTCAGTTTCCAAGGGTGATTCTCATGGGTGGACTCCTAAAATCCCAACAAAATTCATGGCAATACTTCTCTGAATTCAGTCTCTAAGGGGAATCACACCAGAGTTCAAGCCCAGGTGGTCCAGGTCATGTCTTCATACTGGACACAAATGACCAAATTTAAAACCAAAACCCTCCCATATGGCCCTCATCTTCTTCCATATAGACACTAATCACAACCTCTGGCGGAAGGTTTCCATGAGTGGCGGAGTCCAAGAGAGTGTCCAAAATAACTCCCTTGCCCCTCATTGGAGTAAATTCAGGGTGGTCTGGACACCCTTCATGTGAAACAGGAGTGATCAAATATGCTAGACGTTAATACTTCTATGCTTCTCCAATTTGTGGAAAACTGAGTGTCAGGTATATATTTTTATGTGATTTGCAGTCATGAGAAATCACAAGCACTTCTGCAGGTCTTTGAAGAACCCATTTGACCCAAAGGATCCCTATTCTCACTTGATGGAGTTCAAGAACTTTAAAGAGGAAGGCGACAGACTTCATCCACAAGGACTGCTTTTTGGCCATTTTGGTTTTGGATGCACACATGGGATCTCTCTTTACATCCACCAGGTGCTGAGAATCTAAGCCACAACCTCACACAGGGCCAAGAGGCTGATTCAGACACATCCCTTTCCAAAGCAATTAAGCAAAGAGCCACAGGTGATGCCCATTCATTTCCATTTGAAAACTGTTTTCTTTAGGCTTCACAAAGGGGTGGCCTGAGGCAAAGACCTTCCTGACATTCAGGGGAACAGAACAATAGGTTAGCAAATGGCCCAAAGCAGTGTTTCTCCACTGAGACTTTCCTGGTCACACTGATATCTGAATTTTCTGAGATGCTCACCATTCCCTTCAGCTATCCAGTACATGGCCATGTCACAGAGCTTGGAGGTGGTACTTCTCTTGGTCACAAAATCATGAGCCTATTCTGGAGAGTGGCCAGAATTCAGGAAGAAAACAGGAACTTAGGAAGATAGCAGGTTTTACCCATCCATAAGGCAAGCCGCATTCCTTTCATACATTGGGCAGAAAGAATTCTGGTAAGCTTTCTACTAGCCTGGACACATCCTTTGATGCATTCTCTTTTCTAATGTCTACAACCATGGACACAGTGGGATACACAGACTTAAAAACACTCGCCTTGTCAAATCACTTGTTAGAAATCGTCCACTCCAAACCAAACAAACTGCCTTTCCTACCTATTCTCAAAACATGAGACAAAATCACAAACACACACTCACACCCACAAAGTCACCTCCTTTCCCAAAGTAGGTCTCTGACTATCGGGTGTGACCTCTGACTGGTGGGCCGTACTATGTTCCCATCAAATGGCCTGTTCTGTCTCAGATCTGGTTTCCTTGGCCAACTCTGTGAAGTTGTCAGGAGACAGCGGTGAGCCACTTCCTGCTTACTCAGGAAAGGCCACTCTTCAGAGCTTTCCTGGCATTTGGCCATCCTCACATCAGTAGATACCAAGAAAGACTGACTATGTCGTTGGTAAATCAAAAGAAGGGAGACCACTGGGACTGGGCCTGGGACTAGATTTGTGTGCCTGGATGCCTGGATCCCAAGTTCAGAGAGTTCCATCACCAAGAATGTGAGGTGAGGTCACTTCCTTCAGGAACTGAATGAGGTCAATGCCTTGGCAAGCACGTTGTCCTAACATTTGCTTCCAAAGGTCCCATGAAATGGAGGCTGTCCCTAATTCCTTTGACACTTTCACAAGTTAGAATGGTATATCAAACATTGGTAACCAGGAACAGCTCTCCACAGAGGCCTCGTTTTGTCCTTCTTCTCTACATAAAGAAGAGAGAGGCTGATTCAGACACATCCCTTCATGCTGACCAGGTTGTTTGCAATGAAAGATGACTTTTGCTCTCTCAGTTCCTTCATAGGTGCCTACAACTTCTCTAGGGATCATTTGCGCATAGACCTTTGAGTTTCTCAGCAGTTGGAAGATCCCCTACATTCCTGTATTTTAAGACCAACTCTGTCCTTGCTCTTCTCTAAAGTTAGATTGAGGGAACAGTGTATGGTTAGGGTTAATAACAGGTTTGATTTGGAATAGAAATCATTCTGCTGGATGAATAATGGTATTGGGAATCTGCGATATTTTCAAGAATATATAGGTAAAATATAGGAATCTGAAAACAGAAATCTAGGTAAGATTTGAAGCCCAGAAGGGCATTGGGCCCTTGATTGCGGTATTAAGCATAGGACCTTGTAACTTGGATGATTGATTTTCAAAGAGAACTTCCAGTCAAAATGGATAGTCAGGAGTATTAGGAAGATAGTCGGTATGTTTATAAAGGAGAGTGAGTATAGGATTTGGACCAAAAGTTCTTTAGCTATAGGGTTTCGGGTATTGAGTGAATGTAAATGTCAGCACATGTGAAGAATTAATCACAATGATGAACTGGGGAAAATATGTAGGAATGCAGATATCAATAGAGACTTTAGGAAATCTGGCAAAGTATAGTCGGTAGTGAAATGTTAATAAAATAGATTCTTGTCACTTCCTGTTTTTCAGTATGCTTAATAAAACACTGTTGAAATCTTGAGAAGTGTTTTCTAATCTTTTTCCCAGAATGTGCTGTCCCCAACTGCCAAACTTCAGAATGTACTCCCTCACCCAGTTGCACGCAAACTGCTCACCCGCCCAGGCCCATCAATAAACTTTCCTCCCTGCCCTCTTCAAGGAAAGTATATAAGCTCTGCTTAAGCTGTTCTCAGGGTTCTCTGCTCTATTCAAATGAGCTCTGAGCCCCAGCATGCTGGACCCCCAATAAACCCTTTGTTTTTGCATGAGAGAGTCTCTTAGTGGTCTCTTCCCCCAATGCTCTTCCGATCTTTATATATGGAGGTTCCACCGAAATCCAGCAGCGGTGAATGAGAGACCCCAATGGGCTACTCTCAGGGTAAGTAAGGCGCCTCTTTCTGGTTTCAGGTTTCAGGTTAGGGCTTGGCAAAATGGCTGTCGATGAAGTGTGTGAGCTCTCTTTGATGGTGGCTGGCAGACGTGTCACAGAGCCACAAGCCAAGTCCCTGGGGGACGCCACAGAGGACTCGGGAATCGAGGAATAATAGTCCCCTCGACTCAGTGATACTTTGTTTCAGATTCGGTATTGCCAGCCCATCGGGTTTTGCCGCCTGCTCAGTCTTGGTCTCAGTGTTGGACGTCCATTGCCTGTCTTTATTGTTTTCTCTTGTCTGTGTCCTGTGTCGTTGCTTTTACTGTTTGTGTATCTTTCATTATGGGACAGATCACTTCAATGCCTCTGTCCCTGACCCTTGATCTATGGACCAAAGTCTGCTTAAGGGCTCAGAATGTTTCTTTTTCAGTAAAACGCTGGACCTGGCAGACTCTGTGTGCCTCAGAATGGCCCACCTTTGGATTCGGATGGCCCCTAGAAGGATCTTTCTACTTCCCACTAATTTAAAAAGACAGAGATATTGTCTTACAGCCAGGGCCACATAGCCATACTGATAAACAGGAATATACCTTAACTTGGCAGGACCTCTGCAAATCTCCTCTTCCGTGGGTGAAGCCTTTCCTTGCTGTGTCCCTGTTCCTACTCCTTCCCCCACGATCTCTCAACCCCTCTGCTCCTCCTCCTCCTCCACCCTCTGTTCTCCCTGAGTCACAAGATTTGACTCTACTGGACTCTCCTCCCCTTCCTTATCTTCTACCCTTGTCCCACAACCCCCAACATCCTCTAAGTGATTCTCCAGCTGACTCAGCCTCTCCGCAATTGGAGGACTCTAAGCCAGCCCAGGGCCCTCCAGATAACTCCCCTGCATCACACACAGCCCCTCCTCCCCTGGAGGAAGCTGGACTTGCTAAAGGAACTCACCGGTGGCAAATGATTGAAAACCCTGGAAATCCCGTGTTGCTTCCCTCCATCCCTAAGGGCCAATGATTGACGATGGCCATGGGAAAAAAAATGGAAGCCTACCAGTATTGGCCTTCTCCTCTTCAGACCTACATAAATGGAAAAATAACAATCCCCCTTTTACCGAGGACCCAAGCTGGCTCTCAGGTCTGGTGAAGTCATTGATGTTTTCACACCAACCTACTTGGGATGACTACCAACAACTCCTAGGGACTCTCTTCATGACAGAGGAACAAAAGAGAATCCTCCTGCAGGCTAGAAAAAAGTATCCTCGGACCAAATGCGTGACCGACACAACTTCCTAACATATTCAAAGCCGGCTTTCTCTTGAAACGACCCAACTGGGACCCCAACACCTTTGAAGGTAGGGAGCATCTGTCCACTTATCGCCGGACTCTAATAGTGGGTATCTTAGTGGCCGCTAGGTGACCAACTAATTTGGCCAAGGTAAGAGAGATTATTTAAGGGCCTGATGTATCTCCCTCTATGTTTCTAGAGAGAATTATGGAGGCATATAGGAGATATACTCCTTTTGATACTCAGGCAGAGGCTCAAAAGGCATCTGTCATGATGGCCTTTATTGGGCAAGCTGCCATGGATATTTAAAGAAAGTTACAACACTTAGATGGATTACAAGATATGACTTTGAGAGATTTAGTCAGAGAAGCCAAAAACGTATACTATACGAGAGAAACTGAGGAAGATAAGGAAGCAAAGGGTGGATAAAAGAAACAAAAGACAGACTAAGGCATTGACTAAGGTCCTGGTCACAACAACAAATAGGCCAGAAACTAAGAAACAGAGAGACAGGAAGGGATAACTGGGCACACACTAGAGGCCACCCCTGGCCTCAGATCAATGTGCCTACTCTAAAGAAAAAGGACACTGGGCCAAAGAGTGCCCTAGAAAGAGACAGCCATGCCAGCCAGATATTCTGACTCTGGAGGAATACTAAGAAAGTCCGGGCTCAGATCCTCTCCCTGACCTCAAGGTAACTTTTGAAGTGGAGGGGAACACAATAAACTTTGAAGTAGATACAGGGGCAATATACTAAGCCCATAAGGCCCATTGGGCCCTCTACCGAATAAAAGGTCTGTAATTCAAGAGTCTAACAGAAGTAAATATCAGGCTTTGACAACTAAGAGGACCATGGACCAGGGAAAAGGAAAAATCCATCACTCCTTCCTAGTAATCCCAGAATGCCTGGCCCCATTGATGGGCAGAGTTCTGCTCACCAAGCTCTGGGCCAAAATAACTTTTAACCCTGAAGGCCCCCAAGTGGAATTTTTTAATCCTTCAGTAACTACTCCTATAATCATGGCTCTAACTATGTCAGTAGCAAATGTTCATCAACTCACTCACCTTTGTTCAAAGAAACTGCATTCATTCGTGAAGGATCAAGAACACAGTTTTCCACTAACCTACTCACAGCAAAAGGAAATAACTGAATGGGTAACAAAAGCCTGTCAGGTCCATTAATTGGTTAAAGCTTACACTTCCAAGCTTCCTGCAGGAAAGCACCTATGAGGAACCAGACGAGGACAATTCTGGGAAGTGGACTTTACTGAAATTAAGCCAGTAAGGTATGGTCCTAGTCTTTGAACATACATTTTCAGGATGTATTGAAGCCTTCCCCACACACACACAAAAAAAAAGAAATAAAAAAGAAGAAAAAAGAAACATCGCAAATGGTTGTAAAGAAGATCCTGGAAGATATTTATTCTCCCCTTGACGACCAGTAGTCTTAACCCTCATCAGCCCCTTAAGCTGCGATGGCTGATCACAAATCCTACTGGACACGAAGTATGGCCTATCTCGAATACAGGCCCCTTACGAACCTGGTGGCCATCTCTCCACCCAGTCATTTGTCAGCTGGCTATAGGTCTTTCCTATTGGGATATCCCTGATTAACGGGATCCCACTAAAATTCCATTAAATCCCTTCCGTACCATAGATAATGGAAACAAACATTATAGATGTAGGGACACGTGAGCCAGATGCAGGTTGGCTAGCCTATATTACTATGTTTGCCCGGCAGATTATCAAAGCCACAAACAGTCACGGCTGTGGGGGGGGAGAGCAGACTTCTATTGTAAGTCATGGGGATGTGAGCATACAGGGACTGTCAGATGGAACCCAAACTCCTCATCAAATTCTGTACACAGCATTGGCCATATTACGAATTAGATAACCAAAACCGATGGCCCCCAGAGGGGTCTCTAGATCCTCAAATTCTGTGTGACCTTTTTAACTTCTGCAAGTGCTCAAAAGGGTGAAAGGAGATTCCGCTATGTGGAGGTCTTCTCTCTCCTTTGCTCACATCCTGAACTATGCTTCTCCAATAGATGCTCACCCTCAGCCTTGTGCT
Organism: Callospermophilus lateralis; assembly: GCF_048772815.1. Lineage (NCBI taxonomy): Eukaryota > Metazoa > Chordata > Mammalia > Rodentia > Sciuridae > Callospermophilus > Callospermophilus lateralis. The sequence continues at coordinate 1,181,498 of NW_027514358.1, read as the reverse complement.
CCAGTCTCTGCTGTCACTCCCACCTCAGCAACTTGATTTCTCCCCTCCAATATCTAGATCAAAAACCCAAATCTCGACTGGTTCTCAGACCATTGCTCCCTTGCTGAGGTTGCAGGTACTGAGGTACCACTCCATTCACTCACTCCTCTCCTCTCCTGTCAGTGCCCGCACCGGGTCCCACCCAGTCCTCTTACCACCTAATGCAAAGCTCAAACCCACTGAGAAGAATCCTCAGACCCTAATACAAGATGTAATGAAAATGGCCTTTAATGTTGCCTTGTCATCACTAAAAACAGGTTACTAAGAATTTAAAGTCCCTCACAGGCTTTTTGGAATCTCACTCCCATCTCCCCCTCTGTTCTATCTGTTCTACTGCTCAAGTTTTTGTTGCTATTAAGATCCCAAAGCCCTCTCCCAATATTCTTTTACATCTCTCCTTCCTCATTCTCAGATCCACAGAGCTGCTCTTATCCCTGGTTCCAAATTGTCCCCCTCTGTACCAGGCCCACAGAAAAGTCTTAACTGACCTTCTCCAGAAGTCTTCACCATGGCTGATTTAGGACTTTCAGCGAAAGAGTCCCGATAAAAGAGTTCACTGTAGATAAACTTCCTATTTTTGTGTTGCCCTGGTCTCCTTGGCAACTGGCTAAAAAATTCAGCACTCCTGATCTAGACACACCCTTACTAGTTTTTCACAAAATATTTGAAAAAAAGGCCTCTGGCCTTGAGCTGGGGCTTCACAGAGATGGCTACATTTCTAAGATAAAGAAGTTACAAACTGGGCTGTATGGAAACAGCTGGAAGGGGGAAAAAAAGAAAGGGAAGACACCCCCACCCAGGTGTCCTTGAAAAGTTAACTTGCCCAAACTGAGGAAAAAACAGAAACAAAAACTGCTTTTTGTGAACTTCTGCAGACTGTGAACTTCTGAGCCCCTTCCCTTACGTGTTGGGTACAAAATTCTGAAACTACGTAACTTGGGTTTCAGGGGATTAATTGATCACAACAGAAGCAATGCCCTCTGAATCTGGTTGAAACCAAAAAAGACTGTTTCCGTGTCTTTGGTGCTATCTTAGGTGCCTTGCCTTGTCCGTCCCTACAACAGTATAATTCTATATACTTAAACATTGTTAATGTTTTCATGAAATGGTCAACAGATGTGATTAATTGTGAAATGGTGCAGATGTTTCCCAGAGTGCTCTATCATGACGCAGGTTCATTTGAAGATCAAAGAGGGGGACATACAACCCGGTTCCGCTGGGAACATATGTCCCTCACCTTAGCCATTCTATTACGAATAGGAGTTGCTGCAGGGTTGGGCACAAGAACCACTGCTCTGGTCCATGGGACACAACAAGTGACCCAATTAGAAGCAGCAATAGATCAAAACTTAAAGATTTTAGAAACCTCCATCACAGCTTTGCAGGAATCTTTAACCTCTCTCTCTGAAGTTGTTTTACAGAAAAGGCGAGGGTTGGACCTCCTTTTCATGACAGAAGGGGGCCTTTGTGCTTCATTGAGGGAAGAATGTTGTTTTTATGTCGACAATACTGGAGTTGTAAAAAAATCTATGAGTAAATTAAAAAGATGCCTTGAAGAGCAACAACGAGAGAGAGAGGCACAAAAAGGGTAGTTTGAGTCTTTTTTTACACAGTCCCCCTGGTTAATTACGTTTTTATCAACCCTGGCCGGTCCAATAATAATCCTCATAGTATTACTAACTATAAAACCCTGTTTCCTCAATCATGTAATTTCTTTTCTCCAAGCTGAAATTGGACAAATTAAAATTATGGTAATACCCCACTAGCAGACATAGAATGTGACACCCCACAACGATCACTTTTATGATTAAAAGTAGCCAGAAAAAGAAGTGGGGAATGAAAGGTTAATAAAATATGTACTTGTCACTTCCTGTTTTTCTGTACGCTTAACAAAACACTGTTGAAATCTTGAGAACTCTTTGCTAATCTTGTTGCCAGAATGTGCTGTCCCCAATTGCCAAACTGCAGAATCTACTCCCTCACCCGGTTGAATAGAAACCTGAACTGTACTTGGATCATTGAATGTAGAAGAGAACATCCATTCAAAAAGTTATAGTCAGTTGGATTAAAAAGATAGTCGGTAAGTTTAGGAAGAAAAGTGAGTATAGGATTTGGAACAAAAGTTTTTTAGCAATAGGGTTTTGGTTAGAGAGTCAATGTAAATGTCAACACAAGTGAAGAGTCAGTCACAATGATGCACAGGGCAAAATATGTAGGAAAGCAGATATCAATAGAGACATTAGGAAATCAGGAAAAGAATAAAGTGAGTGATGGGATTAGATATTTTGAACAGGGTTGAGGATGAATATGTGAGCTTAGGATAAAACAAATATGAAGTCAACAATAGGATTGACATTTGATAGCATTAGCGTAGCCCAAGACAGTGTCCAAAATAAGCTCTGTTGCCCCTCATTTGCCTAAATTCCCAGTGGCCTGTACACCCTTCCTGTGTACCAGGAGTGATCAAATAGGCCTGCCCTTAATACTGCTCTGATTCTCCAATTTGAGTCCTACTGAGTGTCGGGTACAGATTCTTTATGTGAATTGGAAAGATAAGAAAACTCAAGCACCTATTGGATAGCCTCTGAATAGATTTGAAGAACTCATTTGACCCAAAAGATCCCTATTCTCACTTGATGGAATTCAGGAACCTTACAGAGGAAGGCAAAATACTTCATCAACAATGACTGCTCTTTTTGCCATTTTGGATTTTATGCACCCATGGGATCTTTCTTGAGACCATCAGGTGCTGAGAATCTAAGTCAAAGAATCACACTGGGCCAAGAGGCTGATTCACACACATCTCTTTCCAAATTAATTAAGGAAAGAGCCAAAGGTAAAGCATATTCATTTCCATTTGAAAAATCTTTCCTTCAGGATTCACAAAGGGTTGGCCTGAGACAAAGACCTTCCTGACTCTCAGGGCAACAGAACAATAGGTAAGCAAATGGCCCAAAGCAGGGATTCTCCACTGAGACTTTACTGGTCACACTGATATCTGAGTTTTCTGAGATGCTCGCCATTCCATTCAGCTATCCAGTACATGGCCATGTCACAGAGCTTGGAGGTAGTACATATCTTGGACACAAAACCATGAGCCTATTCTGGAGATTGGCCATAATTCAGGAAGAAAACAGCAACTTAGGAAGGTAGCAGGTATCACCCATCAATAAGGCAAGCCACAGTCAATTCATAAATTGTGCTGGATGAATGCTGGGAAGCTTTCTATGAGACAGGACACATCCATTGATGCATTCTCTTTTCTAATGTCTACAAGCACGGACACAGTGGGATACACAGACATAGAAACACTTGCATTGTCAAACGACTTACTAGAAACAGTTCACTCCAAACCAAACAAACTGCCTTTTCTACCTATTCTCAGAACATGAGACAAAACCACAAACCCACACCCGCAATGGCACCTCCTTCCCCCAAATACGTCTGTGACTCTCCGGAGTGTGCTCTGACTGATGGGCCATACTATGATTCTCCGAAATGGCCTGCCCTGTCTCAGATCTGATCTTCTTGGCCAAAAATGTGAAGTTGTTAGAAGCCAGGAGTGAGCCAATATCTGCTTTCTCAGGAAGAGCCCCTCTTCCGAGCTTTCCTGGCATTTGGCCATCCTCACATCAGTAGGTATCAAGAAAGACTGACTCTGTCCTTTGTAAATCCAAAAAACTGAGACCACTGGGACTAGGACTGGGACTGGCTCTGGGTGCCTGGCTTTCTGTATACCAAGTTCAGAGAGTTCCATCTCCAAGGAAGTGAGATGAGATCACTTCCTTCAGGAACTGAATGAGATCACTGCCTTGGCAACCACTTTGTCATAACAATTGCTCCCAACGGTCCCATGAGATGAGGGCTGCCCCTACTTCCTGTGAAACTTTCACAAGTTAAAATGGTATATCACCCGTAGGCAAAAGGGAACAGCTCTCCACACAGGCCGGGTTTGGTCCATCTTCTCTACATTAAGAAGAGATAGGCCCATTCTGACGCAACCCTTAATCCTGACCAGGTTGTTTGCCATGGAAGATGATGTTTGCTCTCTCAGGTCTTACATAGCTGCCTACATCTTCTCCAGAGATCATTTCTGCATAGAGCTTTGAGGTTCTCAACAGATGGAAGATCCACTGCATTCCTGTATTGTAAGACCAACACTGTCCCTGCTCTTCTGTAAACATAGATGTGAATTGGAGTCATGAGAACAACACTGGAGGTGGTAAAAGAGTTTACAAAAGTATGGGAGAGGGTAAACACTCCAGAAACATGGAGCTGTGCTGACCTAAAGACTTATTGAGAAACTTCCTCTGAGGTTAGGCACAAGAAATATATGTATGGCAATATGTAAATCAATGGTTCTGTAACTGATGTGATTCTGCAATCTGTATATGGAGTAAAAATGGGAGCTCATATCCCACTTGAATCAAAGTGTGAAATATCCCACTTGAATCAAAGTGTGAAATATGATATATCAAGAAGCATGTAATGTTTTGAACAACCTACAATGAAAATTAATTAAAAAAAGAAAAAGAAATATATGTAAATGTCAGGAGATTTAGCTTCGTTTATAGTGACACCAAAAATCTGGGTCTGCATCTATGTGACCTGGAGGACATGGTTCTTTATTTTGTAATGAACATGAGGCAGCAGGTCTGAATTCTCCCTTTGTAGGTAAACTGTTGCCACTGGGAGCTAAGTGTCTTCCCGTGTGGTCTGTGAAGCCATTTGGTCATCCTCTACTTTTCAGGGTGTTTCTTACTGCTGCACTGGGAATTTGGTATTTGCTTCACGAAATACAATATGTTCAACTGGGACACAATGCTGGAGGGAGTTCTGTTATGTGTGGTTGGTCAGGGTCAGAAAGAGAATGTACGAACCAGGCTTCTATCCCACATAGCTTTCCCCTTGACTATAGCAACCTGATTCTGAACATTGCCCTGAAACCTCTACATATAACAAGATGCCTTTACATATAAAGGTCTGCTGCCTGCACCATGTCAGTCGCAAGATTTGGAAGCCAATGGAAGATCCAGGTGGTCCTACCAAAAATATTTATTTACACACCTACAGTCCACTGCTCTACACCCACTACCCAGCAGGCTCCAACTTACTGGCATTTCTGTTCTACACCATTTTCACAAAACTCAGTCAATCAAGGCACTGTTTGTTATACTCATGATCAGCAACAGGATATCTAAAGTTTATCCAGTGCCACCTGGTCATGGGGATTTCAAAAATTTCATGGTATTAATCTAGTCATTTTTCAAGGATGAAGTTGGAAGCACTGTGGGTTTCATTTAATTCAGGAACCATTAAATGGTGAGGAAGCTCATTTCAATGAAAGCTCTGGAGAACACTCACAGGCAAGCCTTCCCAAAGAGTGGCCAAAAGGACACATGAATCCAGGCCCATTGAGGTATACAATGTGAGGTCCATGTGTGTTTGGACTCTCAACTATGGCTACCAAGTCTTTAAGAATTAAATCATGTGATATCCTGGCTCAGAATCCCTGAGCTCTGTGGAAAGCCATCCTGGGCCTAGATCTCAGTTTCCAAAACCGATTCTCATGCATGGTCTTTTAAAATCCCAACACTATTCATGGCAATACTTCTCTGTGGTCAGTTCCAGAACTCAGTCTCTAAGGGGAATCACACCAGAGTTCAAGCCCTGGTGGACCCAGTCATCTCTTCCAACTACCACACAAATTACCACAATTAAAACAAGAACCCTCCCATATGGCCCTCATATTCTTTCATATAGACACTCATCATAATCTGGCTGGAGGTTTCCATGAGGGGCGCAGACCAAGACAGTGTCCCAAATAAGCTCCTTTGCCCCTCATTTGCCTAAAGTCAAGGTGGCCTGGACACATATCCTGTGAACCAAAAGTGATCAAATAGGCCTGCCATTAATACCGCTCCAATTTGAGGACTACTGTCTGTGGGGTTTAGATTCTTTATGTGAATTTTAATCTTGAGAAAACCGAAGCACAATGGGCTAGCCTCTGCAGGTTTTGTAGAACTCTTTTGACCCAAAGGATCCCATTCTCACTTGATGGAGGTCAGGAACCTTACAGAGGAAGTCGAGAGACTTCATCCCAATAATTGTTCTTTTGGCGAATTTTCTTTTGGATGCACACATGGTAACTTTCTTTAGATCCATCAGGTGCTGAGAATCTAAGCCACAGCCACACACAGGGCCAAGGGCCTGATTCAGACACATCCCTTTCTAAAGCAATTAAGGAAAGTGCCACAGGTATGCCCATTCATTTCCATTTGAAAACTGTTTTCTTCAGGCTTCACAAAGGGGTGGCCTGAGGCAAAGACCTTCCTGACATTCAGGGCAACAGAACAATAGGTAAGCAAAAGGCCCAAAGCAGGATTTCTCCTCTGAGACTTTCCTGGTCACACTGATATCTGAGTTTTCTGAGATGCTCGCCATCACCTACAGCTATCCAGTACATGGCCATGTCACAGAGCTTGGAGGTGGTACATATCTTGGACACAAAACCATGGGCCTATTCTTGAGATTGGCCGGAATTCAGGACGAAAATAGAAACTTAGGAAGGTAGCAGGTGTTGCTCATCGATAAGGCAAGCTACAGTCCATTCATAAACGGGGCAATATGAATGCTGAGAAGCTTTCTACTAGACAGGACACATCCATTGATGAATTCTCTTTTCTAATGTCTACAACCACGGAAACAGTGGAATACACAGACATAGAAACACTCGCCCTGTGAAAAGACTTACTAGAAACAGTCCACTTCAAATGAAACAAACCGACTGTCCTACTTATTCTCAGAAAATGAGACAAAACCACAAACCCACAACCACACCCACAAAGGCACCTCCTTCCCCTAAGTAGGTCTGTGAATATCCAGAGTGTCCTCTGACTTGTGGGCCATAATATGTTCCCCCAAAATGGCCTTTCCTGTCTCAGATCTTGTCTCCTTGGCCAACTCTGTGAACTTCTTAGGAGCCAACGGTGAGCAACTACCTGCTTTCTCATGAAAAACCCTGCATCCAAGCTTTCCTGGCATTTGGCCTTCGTCACATCTGTAGGTACCAAAAAATACTGACCCTGTCCTTGGTAAATCCAAACAAGTGAGACCACTGGGACTGGGACTTGGATTGGCTCTGTGTGCCTGGCTTCCTGGATCCCACGTTCAGAGAGTTCCATCACCAAGAAAGTGAGGTGAGGTCACTTCCTTCCTGAACTGAATGAGGGCACTGTCTTGGCAGCCACTTTGTCCTAACTGTTTCTTCCAAGGGTCCCAAGAGATTGAGGCTGCCCCTACTTCCTGTGACATTTTCACAAGTTAGAATGGTATATCAACCAAAGGCACCCAGGAATAGATCTCCACACAGGCCTGGTTTGGTCCATGATCTCTACATTAAAAAAAATCTGATTCAGACACAACCTTTTATCCTGACCGGGTTGTTTGCCATGGAAGATGACTTTTGGTCTCTCAGGTGCTTTATTGCTTCCTACATCTTCTCCAGGGATCATTTCTGCATGGACCTTTGAGGTTCTCAGCAGGTGGAAGTTTTTCTACATTTCTGTATTGTAATATCAACTCCTTCCCTGCTCTTCTGTAAAGTTAGATTGAGGGAACAGTGTCCGGTAATGGTTAAAAACATGCTCGATTTGGGTTTGAAATCATTTTGCTGGATGAATGATCGTATTGAGAACTTGCTATGTGTAGAAGAATATATAGGTGAAATATATGTATGAAAAAAGAAATCTAAGTCTGATTTGAAGCCCAGAAGGGCATTGGGCCCTTGATAGGGATACGTGGTGTTGAATTACGTTCTGCAGAGTTGTCTCAGATAAATCGATATACAATGGCATAGCACCTTGTACGTTGCATGAATTAATGTAGAAGGAACATCAAGTCAAAAAGGCATAGTCGGTAGTGAAAGGTTAATAAAATTAATAAAATAGGTACTTGTCACTTCCTGTTTTTCTGTATGCTTAACAAAACACTTTTGAAATCTTGAGAAATGTTTGCTAATCTTGTTCTAGAATGTACTGTTCCCAACAGCCGAACTGCAGAATGTACTCCCTCACTCGGTGTCATACAAACCGCCCACTCGCCCTTACCCATCACTAAACTTCCCTCTCTTCCCTCTCCAAGGAAAGTATATAAGCTCTGCTTAAGCTGTTCTCAGAGGTCTCTGCTCTATTTAATTTAGCTCTGAGCTCCAGCATGCTGGACCACAAATAAACCCTTTGCTGTTGCATGAGACAGTCTCTTGGTAGTATCTTCCTCTGACACTCGCCTGACCTTTACATATTGAGGTTCCACCGAGTTCCAGCAGTGGCGGACGAGAGACCCCAACGGGCTCCTCTCGGAGCAAGTAAGGCGCCTCTTTCCGGTTTCAGGTTTCTTGTTAGGGCTTGGCAAAATTGCTGGCGATGAAGAGCCTGGGCTCTCTCCGACGGTGGCTGAGAGACGTGTCACAGAGACAAAGGGCACCTCTCTGGAGGACCCCACAGAGAACTCGGGAAATCAAGGAACAATAGTCTTCTCGACTCAGTGATATTTTCTTTTAGATTCGTTATTGCCATACCATTGGGTTTTGCCGGCTACTCATTCCTGGTCTCAGTGTTGGACGTTCATTGCCTGTCTTTATGGTCTTGTCTTATCTGTGTCGTGTGTCCTTGCTTTTACTGTTTGTGGAACTTTCATTATGGAACAGAGCACGTCAATGCCTCTGTCCCTGACCCTTGATCACTGGACCAAAGTCCGCTTAAGGGCTCAGAATCTTTCTTTTTTTAGTAAAACGCTGGACGTGGCAGAATCTCTGTGCCTCAGAATGGCCCATCTTTGGAGTCGTATGGCCGCTAGAAGGATGTTTCTACTTCCCACTAATTTAAAAAGTCAGAGGTATTGTCTTTCAGCCAGTGCCACATAGCCATCCGGATCAACAGCCATATATCTTAACTTGGCAGGACCTCTGCAAATCTCCTCCTCCATGGGTGAAGCCTTTCCTTGCCCCTACCTCTGCTCCTACTCCTTCCCCCATGATCTCTCAAACCCTCTCAACCTCCTCCTCCTCCACCCTCTGTTCTCCCTGAGTCACAGATTTGACTCTACTGGACTCTTCTCCCCCTCCTTATCCCCTGCCCTCGTCCCCTAACACACAACACACTCTAAGTGATTCCGCTGCTGCTGACTAAGCCTCTCTACCATTGGAGGAAGCTAAGCCGGTAATAGGATCGGACAATGGACCGATGTTCATGGCCCAGGTAAGTCAGGGGTTAGCCAGGAACCTGGGGATTAATTGGAAGTTAAATTGTGCTTATAGACCACAGAGTTCAAGACAAGTAGAAAGAATGAATAGAACCATTAAAGAGACCTTAACGAAATTAAGCTTAGAGACCAGCATAGGATTGGACTATGCTCCTGCCTTATGCAATGTTTCATGCAAGAAAAAATCCCTTTGTTACTTTGAGTAACCTTACCACGTGTGAAATTCTTTATGGTGGCCCTCCTCCAGTAGGGGAACTAAGACCAACTGTAAGACCTAAAGATCCTTTCCACACCCCCTTGCTTGACAGAGTTAAAGATCTTGAAAGAACTCAGTAATACCTGTGAAAACAGCTGGCCACTGCCTACCCAACTGGGAACCAGGGGATTCCACATCCATATCAAGTAAGAGATTTCATCTATGTAAGATGATATCAGGTGTCATCCCTGGTACCCCGCTGAAAAGGACCATACCAGGTGCTATTATAACACCTACAGTGGTAAACGTAAACAGAATCACTTCCTCGATCCATGCCTCTCATCTCAAGCCTGCTCCCTGTACAGAATCTTTCTGGAAACTGAAAAAGACTGGTAACAGTTTCAAATTGTGTATTCACAATGTGAATAAGGTTATATACTCTCCCCTTGGCTACAAGTAGTCCTAACCCTCATCAGCCCATTAAGCAGTGAAGGCTGATCACAAATCCTACTGGAAAAGAAGTATGGTCTATCTCGCATACAGTCCCCTTAGGGACCTGGTGGCCATCTCTCCACCCAGACATTTGTTAGCTGGCTATAGGTATTTCCTATTGAGATATCACTGATGAAGAGGATCCCACTAAAATACCATTAAATCCCTTCTGTACCATAGATAATGGAAACAAACATTATGGATGTAGGGACACGCGAGCCAGATGCAGGTTGGCTAGTCTAGATTACTAAGTTTGCCTGGCAGACTATCAAAGCCACAAAGAGTAACGGCTGTGTGGGGGAAAAGCCGACTTTTTCTGTATGTCATGGGAATGTGTGCATACAGGGGCTGCCTGATGGAACCCCAATTCTTCATCAAATTCAGTACAGAGCATTGGCCACATTACCAATTAGACAACCAAAAACTATGGCACCCAGAGGGGTCTCTAGATCCTCAAATTTTGCGTGACCTTTTTGACTTCTGCAAGTGCTCAAAAGAGTGAAAGGAAATTCCCCTATGTGGAAGCCTTTTCCCTCCTTCACTCACATCCTGAACTATGCTTCTCCAATAGATCATTATCCTCAGCCTTCTGCTCCAGACCCTCTGCTGTCACTCCCATCTCAGCAACTTGATTTCTCCCCTCCAATAACTAGATCAGAAACCCAAAGCTCCACCAGTTCTCTGACCATCGCCCCCTTGCTGAGGTAGCAGGTACATAGGTACCGCTCCACCGACTCATTCCTCTTATCTCCTGTCAGTGCCCTCACCGGGTCCCACCAGGTCCTCTTACCAGCTAACCCAATGCTCAAACGAGCTGAGGAGAGCCCTGAGACCCTTATCCAAGATGTAATATAATTGGCCTTTAAAGTTGCTTTGTCATCACGGAAAACAGGTTACTAAAATTTAAAGTCCCTCACAGGATTTTGGGATCCTCACTCCCGTCTTTCACTCTGCTCTACCTGATCTACTGCTCAAGTTTGCTGCTAGGAAATTCCCAATACCCTTTCGCATTATTCTTTTACATCTCTCTTTTCCCTCATTCTCAGATCCTTGGAGGTGCTCTCAGCCCCAACTTCCCCGTCTTTCCCCCTCTGTACCAGGCCCACAGAAAAGTCTTAAATGACCTTCTTCAGAAGTCTTCACCATGGCTGAGTTTTGAACTTTCAGCCAAACAGTCCCAATAAAGACTTTAATGTAGATAAACATTCTCTTTTGTATTGCCCTGTTCTACTTAGCCACTGGCTAAAAATCTAGTACTTCTAAGCTAGACAACCCCTAACTAGTTTTCACAAAATATGTGAACAAGTCCTCTTGCCTTCAGCTGGGGCTTCACAGAGATGGCTACATTTCTAAGATAAAGAAATTACCAACCGGGCTCCATGGTAACAGCTGGCAGGGGGAAAATAAGAAAGGGAAGAAAAAGATCTCCTCCTCCCAGGTGTCCTTGAAAAGTTAACTTGCCCAGAACAGAAGGAAAAACAGAAACAAATACTGCTTTTTTAAACTTCTGAAGACTGTGAACTTCTGAGCCCTATCCCTTATATGTTGGGTACAAATTTCTGAAACTACCTAAACTTGAGTTTCAGGGGATTAATTGATTACAATATAAGCAATGCCCTCTGAATCCGGTTGCAACCAAATAGGACTGTTTCCCTCTCTTGAGTGCTATCTTAGGTGCCTTGCTTTGTCAGTGCCTACAACAGCATAATTCTATATACTTAAACATCGTTTATGTTCTCATGAAATGATCAAGATATGTGATAAATTGTGTAATGGTGCAGATGTTTCCCAGAGTGCTCTATCATGACGCAGGTTCATTTGAGGATCAAATAGGGGGGGCATACAACCGGTTCCACTGGGAACATATATCCCTCACTTTAGCCATCCTATTCGGAATAGGAGTTGCTGCACGGGTGGGCAGAGGAACCAGTGGCATTGTCCATGGGACACAAAAGATGACCCAATTAGAAGCAGCAATAGAGCAAAAGTAAGATATTAGAAACCTCCTTCAGGGCTTTGCATGAAACTTTAACCTCTCTCTCTGAAGTTGTTTTACAGAACAATTGAGGGTTGGACCTCCTCTTCATTAGAGAAGGGGGCCTTTGTGCTGCATTGAGGGAAGAATGTTGTTTTTATGCTGACTATACTGGAGTTGTAATAAAATCTATGAGTAAATTTAAAAGACACCTTGAAGAGCATCAACAAGTGAGAGAGGCCCAAAAAGGGTGGCTTGAGTCTTGGTTCACACAGTCCCCCTGGTTAACTACGTTTTTATCAACCCTGGCCGGTCCAATAATAATCCTCATATTATTGCTAACAATAAAACCCTGTTTGCTCAACCGTGTAATGTCTTTTCTCCAGGCTCAAATTGGACGAGTTAAACTTATGGTAATACCCCACTAGCAGACATTGAATGTGACACCCTCCAATGATCATTTTTATGATTAAAATTAGCCAGAAGAAGAAGTGGGGAATGAAATATTAATAAAATAGGTACTTGTCACATCTTGTTTTTCTGTATGCTTAACAGAACACTGTTGAAATCTTGAGAAATGTTTGCAAATCTTGTTCCCAGAATGTTCTATCCCCAGCTGCCAAATTGCAGAATGTACTCCCTCTCCCAGTTGCATGCAAACCGCCCACTCGCCCTGACCCATCAATAAAATTCCCTCCCTTCCCTCTCCAGGGAAAGTATATAAGCTCTACTTCAGCTATTCTCAGGGCTATCTGCTCTATTCAGGTGAGCTCTGAACCCCAGCATGCTGGACACCCAATAAACCCTTTGATGTTGCATGAGATAGTCTGTTGGTAGTCTCCTCCTCTGAAGCTCGCACCACATTTACTTGGATGATTAAATGTAGAAGAGAACATCCAGTCAAAAAGGGATAGTCTGTAGCATTAGGAAGATAGTCAATAAGTTTAGGAAGAAGGGTGAGTATAAGATTTGGAACAAAAGTTTCTAACAATAGGATTTCGATTAGAGAGTGAATGTAAATGTCAGCACAGGTGAAGAGTCAGTCACAATGATGAAGTGGGGAAAATATGTAGGAAAGCATATATCAATATAGACATTACAAAATCAGGCAGAGTATAAAGTGAGTGATAGGATTAGACATTTTGAACAGGGTTGAGTTTAAATATATAATCTTAGGAAGAAACAAATATGTAGTCACAAATAGGATTGACATTTGAGAGCATTGGGCAAATTTCAGGTGGATGAATATTTTGAGAATAATCTTGTGAATAGTTGATTATAAATCCACATACATGAACATGAATGAATTTAGGGAGTGAATATAAGACACATATATTTCATATTTTGAAAAATCTGGAGAGTGTATATATATATATATATATATATATATATATATATATATATATACACACACATATATATACATATACATAAAACACACACACAGACAAAAAAGTAGCAATATATATGTCAATCAAAATTCATTATAAAATATATACCATCCACAGATCTAAAAATATTCATTTTACTGAACATGGATTTATGTATAATGCTGTTCAACTAGCAAGCTCACCCATAGGTTGAATATTCAGTTCCAACAGGGTTTAGTAGGAGTGATCTCTTCTAACAATTTGTATCTGCCAAGTCAGCCACCTCACAAGAATGTACGTGTGGTACCAGATAGGAATCTATATGTGCATATAAGAATACAGAGAAAGGGAGACAGGAATTCACATATTTGTTAACCTTAAAAATACAAGGACAACTATTTCAACAAACAATTGACTAGATTTATAACTCCAACTCTGTGTCATGCAAAAGGCAAGTCCATCTATACACCATGCCTACTCTGAACTGCTTGTATTTCTATTCTTTATGGGTTATTTTTCTCCATCATATTAGGATTAGTAGTCAGAGTCTGGTAGGGTATTGGTTAGAGTCAGGTATTCAGTATTTTGAATTGAAAATAGGACACTGAATCCAATGTGTATGCAAATATATGCTACGGAAAAATCTTCCCACTCTCCTCCAGAACAATGCCTTGACATTACCTTCGCCCCAAGTAAGACACAATTAGAGGAGAAGAGTTAGAAAATCTGTGAATACATATCTAGAATGGAAAATGCTCCAGATTTCACATCTTTGGAGGTGGTAGAGGAGTTTCCAAAAGTAAGAGACAGGGTAAACACTCCACAAACATGGAGCTCTGCTGGCCAAAAGACTTTTTGAGAATCTGCCTCTGAGGTTGGGCACTTGAAATATATGTTGTTGTCAGGAGCTTTAGCTTTATTTGTAGTGAAACCATCAAAGCTGGATCTGCATCTATGTGACCTGGATGAAATGGTTACTTATTTTCAAATAAAAATGAGGCAGCAGTGATGAATTCTCTTTTTGTAGGTAAACTTTGGCCACTGAGGGCTAAGGGTCTTCCCGTGTGGACTGTGAAACCAATGGTCATCCTCCAATTTTCGTGGTGTTTCTTGCTGCTGCACTGGGAGTTTGGTATTTGCTTCATGAAATACAACGAGTTCAAATGGGACACAGTGCTGAAGGGAGTTCTGTCAGGTGTGGTTGGCAGGGTCTCCAGGAGAATGCACCAACCAGGGTTCTATCTCAAGTAGCTTGCCCCCTTGACAATAGCAACATGATACTGAACATTGCTCTGAAACCTCTCCATATAAAAATATGCCTTTACATATATGGGTGTGATGGTTGCACCATGTCAGTCACAGCCATTTGGAAGCCAATGGAAGATCCACATGGCCCCACCACAGATGTTTTATCACATATTTGCATAACACAGCTCTAGGCCCACTACTTACCAGGCCCCAACTTACTGGCATCTCTGTTCTACACCATTTTCATGAAACCCAGTCAATCAAGGCCCTGTCTGGTATACTCATGATCATCAACAGGACATCAAAGGTCCTCCAGTGCCAGCTGGTCATCGGAATTTCTAAAATTTCATGGTAATTATCTAGCATTTTTTCACAGATGCATTTGGAGGCAATGTTGGTTTCAATTCATTCAGGAACCATTAAATGGTGAGGAAGCTAATTTCAGGGAAATCTCTGGAGCACTCTCACAGGTAAGTCTACCCAAAGAGTGGCCAAAAAGTCACATGAAGCCAGGCCCATTGAGGTCTACAAAGCGAGGTCCAAGTGTGTTTTGAATCTCAATTATGCCTGCCAAGTCTTTCAGAATAAAATCATGTAATATCCTGGCTGTGATTCCCAGTGTTCTGTGGAAAGCCACTCTGGGCCTTGATCCCAGGTTCCAATGGCAACTCTCATTCCTGGCCTCCTAAAATCCCAACACAATTTATGTCAATACTTCTCTGAGGTCAGTTCCAGAACTCAGTGTCTAAGGGGAATCACAGCAGAATTCATGCCCAGGTGGACCCAGTCATCTCTTCCAACTGCCACACAAATGACCACAATTATAACCAAAACACTCCTACATGGCCCTCATCTTCTACCATAAAGATACTCATCATAACATCTGGATGGAGGTTTTCATGAGAGGCACATCCCAAGACAGTGTCCAAAATAAGCTCCCTTGCCCCTCATTTGCCGAATGACAGGGTGGCTTGGACACCCTTCCTGTGAACCAGGAGTGATCAAATAGGCCTGCCCTTAATACTGCTTCGCTTCTCCAATTTGAGGCTCTCTGACTGTGGGGTCTAGATTCTTTTTGTGAATTGGAGTCATGAGAAAAGCCAAGCACTTCTGCAGAGATTTGAAGAACTCATTTCACCAAAAGGATCCCTATTCTGACATGATGGATTTCAGAAACCTAACAAAGGAAGGCAATATAATTCATGCACATTGATTGAACGTTTTTCCATTTTGGTTTAGATGCACATATGGGATCTTTCTTTACATCCATCAGGTGCTGAGAATCTAAGTCACAGCCTAAAACAGGGCAAAGGGCCTGAATCAGACACATCCTCTTCCAATGAAATTAAGCAAAGAGCCAGAGGTGATGCACATTCATTTCCATTTGAAAACTGTTTTCTTCAGGCTTAACAAAGGGGTTGTATGAGACATAGACCTTTCTGATATTCAGGGCAACAGAACAATAGGTAAGCAAAAGGCCCAAAGCAGGGTATCTCCACTGAGACTTTCCTGGTCACACTGATATCTGAGTTTTCTGAGATGCGGGCCATTCCATTCAGGTATCCAGTACATGGCCATGTCAAAGACCTTGGATTTGGTACATATCTTGGACACATAACCATGAGCCTATTCTAGAGAGTGGCCAGAATTCAGGAAGAAAACAGGGACTTAGGAAGGTATTAGGTGTTGCCCGTGCATAAGGGAAGCCACACTCCATTCATAAATTGGGCAGGATGAATGCTGGGAAGCTTTATACTAGACATGACACATCCATTGCTGCATTCTCTTTTCTCATGTCTACTACCACAGGCACAGTGGGATACACAGACATGGAAACACTCACCTCTTCAAACGACTTACCAGAAACAGTTCACTCCAAAACAAACAAACCGCCATTCCTACCTATTTTCAGAACATGAGACAAACCACAAACCCACACCCACTCCCAAAAAGGCACCTCCTTCCCCAAGTAGGTGTGTGACTAACCAGAGTGTCCTCTGACTAATGGCCATACTCTGTTCTTCCGAAATGGCCTGTCCTCTCTCAGATCTGTTTTCCTTGGCGAACTCTGTAAAGTTTTAAGGAAAAATTGGAGAGCTACTACCTGCTTTCTCAGGAAAGTTCCCTCTTCAGAGCACTCCAGGCATTTGGTAATCCTCACTTCAGTAGGTACCAAGAATGACTGACTCTATCCTTGCTAAATCCAAACAAGTGAGCCCACTGGGACTGGGACTGAAACTGCATCTGGGTGCCTGGCTCCTTGGATACAAAGTTCAGAGAGTTCCATCTCCAAGGAAATGAGGTATGTCACATTCTTTGGAACTGAATGAGGTCACTGCATTGGCAAATGTATATCTTATGATGTACAAAAACTGAAGAAATAATAATCTACCAGTGTCGAATACAAATGAATGACAAATTACATATCATGTCCCATAGGATTCTACTTGCATTGATGTTAGACTGCGTCAGTTACTGTAGAATAATTAGGATTTGTATGCGTTAATTTTCTCCATTATATTAGGATGGATAGTCTGAGTCTACTAGGTATGGGTTAGTGTCAGGGATTCAGTATTTCGAATGGAAAATTGGAAAATGAATCCAATGTGTATGTAAATATATGCTGCACAAATATCCTCCCACTCTCATCCAGAACAATGCCTTGACATTACCTTCACCCCAAGTAAGACACAATTAGAAGAGAAGAGTTACAAAATCAGTGAATACATATCTGGAATGGAAAATGCTCAGGAGTTCACAACCTTGGAGGTGGTAGAGGAGTTTCCAAAACTAAGGGACAGGGTAAACACTCCACGAACATGGAGCTCTGCTGGCCTAAAAAATTTTTGAGAAACTGCCTCTGAGCTTCCACACTTGAAATATATGTTGTTTTCAGGAGATTTGGCTTCCTCTGTAGTGAGACGATCAAAGCTGGGTCTGCATCTATGTGACCTGGAGGACATGGTTTCTTATTTTCCAATGAACAAGATGAAGCAGTGCTGAATCCTCTCTTTGTAGGTAAACTGAGGCCACTGGGGACTAAGTGTCTCCCCGTGTGGACTGTGATGAAATTTGGTCCTCCTAAAATTTGTGGTGTTTTTGCTGCTGCACTGTGAGTTTGGTATTTGTTTCATGAAATACTAGGACCTAAACTGGGACACAGTGCTGGAGGGAGTTCTGTCACGTGTGGTGGGTCAGGGTCTGCAAGAGAATGCACCAACTAGGCTCCTATCTCTCACAGCTTGCCCCATTCCCCCCTTGTCCTTATCAACCTGATTCTTAATTTTCCTCTGAAAACTCTCCATATAACAAGATGCCTTTACATATAAGGGTCTGCTGGCTGCACCATGTAAGTTACAAGCGATTTGGAATTCAATGGTAGATCCACATGGCCCTACCACGGATGTTTTATCAAACACCTCCCCACCACTGCTCTAGACCCACTACTCAGCAGGCTCCAACATACTGGCATCTCTGTTCTACACCATTTTCATGAAACTCAGTAAATCAAGGCACTGTCTGGTATACTCATGATGAGCAACAGGACATCCAATATTTCTCCAGTGCCACCTGGTCATAGGAATTTCAAAAATTTCATGGTATTTATCTAGCCATTTTTCAAGCATGAAGTTGGAGGTACTGTGGGTTTCAGTTCATTCAGCAAACATTAAATGGTGAGGGAGCTCATTTCAATGAAATCTCTGGAGAACTCTCACAGGCACGGCTTCCCAAAGAGTGGACAAAAGGTCACATTAGGCCAGGCCCATTGAGGTCTACAATGTGAGGTCCATGTGTGTTTTGACTCTCAACTGTGGCTGCCATTTCTTTAAGAATAAAATCATGTGATATCCTTGCTGAGATTCCCAGGCCTCTGTGGAAATCCACCCGGGGCCTAGGTCTCAGTTTCCAAGAGCGACTTTCATGCGTGGCCTCTTAAAATCCCAACAAAATTCATGGCAATGCTTCTCTGAGTTCAGTTCCAAAACCCAGTCTCTAAGGGGAATCACACCAGAGTTCAAGCCCACGTGGACCCAGTCATTTTTTCCAATGCCACACAAATGACCAAAATTAAAACCAAAACACTCCCAAATGGCCTTCATCTTATTCCATATAGTCAATCATCTTAACCTCTGGCTGGAGGTTTCCATGAGGGGCGCAGCCCAAGACAGTGTCCAAAATCAGCTTGTTTGCCGCTCATTTTCCTAAAGTCAGGGTAGCCTGGACACCGTTTCTGTGAACCAGGAGTGAACAAATAAGCCTGCCGTTAATACTTCTTTGTTTCTCCAATTTGAGTCCTACTGATTTTAGGTATCGATTCTTTAGGTGATTTAGAGTCATGCGAAAACACAAGCACCTCTGCAGGGCTTTGAAGAACTCATTTGACCCAAAGAATCCCTATTGTCATTTGATGGAGTGCAGGAACCTAACAGAGGAAGGCAAGAGACTTCATCCACAATGAATGATATTTTTTGCCATTTTGGTTTTGGAAGCTCACATGGGATCATTCTTAAGATCCATCAGGTGCTGAGAATCTAAGTCACAGCCACACACAGGTACAAGAGGCTGATAAAGAGCCACAGGTGAGGCCCATTCATTTCCATTTGAAAACTGTTTTCTTCAGGCTTCACAAAGGGGTGGCCTGAGGCAAAGACCTTCCTGACATTCAGTGCAACACAACAATAAGTAAGCAAAAGGCCCAAAGCAGGGTTTCTGCACTGAGACTTTCCTGGTCACATTGATATCTGAGTTTTCTGAGATGCTCGCCATTCTCTTCAGCTATCCATTACATGACCATGTCACAGAGCTTGGAGGTGGTACATATTTTGGACACAAATCCATGAGCCTATTCTGGAGAGTGGCCAGAATTCAGGAAGAAAATAACAACTTAGAAAGATAGCAGGTGTTGCAAATTGATAAGACAAGCTGCAGTCCATTCATATATTGGGCAGGATGAATTATGGGAAGATTTATACTAGACAGGACACATCCATTAATGCATTCTCTTTTCTAATGTCTACAACAACGGACACAGTGGGATACACAGAAAGAGAAAGACTCGCCATGTCAAATGACTTACTAGAAACTGTCCACTCCAAACCAAACAAACCGCCTTTCCTATCTATTCTCAGAACATGAGACAAAACAACAAACCCACACCCACTCCCACAAAGGCACCTCCTTCCCCCAAGTAGGTCTGTGACTATCCGGAGTGTCCTCTGACTGGTGGGCCATACTATGTTCCCCCGAAATGGCCTGTCTTCTCTCAGATCTTGTTTCCTTGACCAACTCTGTGAAGATGTCAGGAAAAAGTGGTTAGCCACTACCTGTTTTCTCAGGAAAGGTCCATCTTCAGAGCTCTCCTGGCATTTGGCCATCCTCACATCATTAGGTACCAAGAAAACTGACTCTGTCCTTGGTAAATCCAAACACGTGAGCCCACTGGGACTGGGACTGGGACTGCCTCTGGGTGCCTGGCTTCTTGGATACCAAGTTCAGAGAGTTCCATCACCAAGGAAATGAGGTATGTCACATTCTTTGGAACTGAATGAGGTCACTGCCTTGGCAACCACTTTGTCCTAACAGTTGCTTCCAAGGGTAACATAAGATGGAGGTTGCCCCTACTTCCTGTGACACTTTCATAAGATAGAATGTATATCACCATTGGCACCCGGGAACAGCTCTCCACTCAGCCCTGGTTTGGTCCATCTTCTGTACAATAAGAAGAGAGAGAGGCAGATTCAGACACATCCCTTCATCCTGACCAGGTTTTTTGCCATGGAAGATGACTTTTGCTCTATCAGGTGCTTCATACCTGCCTACAACTTCTCCAGGTATCATTTGTGCATGGACATTTGAGGTTCTCATCAGGTTGAAGGTCCCCAACATTCCTGTATTGTAAGAACCACTCTGTCTCTGCTCTTCTGTAAAATGATTGAGGGAACAGTGTATACTTGGGGTTAAAAACAGGTTTGATTTGGGTTACGAGTGATTCTGTGTGATGAATAATTGTATTGGGAACCTGCAATATTTACAAGAATATAGAGGTGAAATTGTAACTAGGAAAACAGAAATCTAGGTATGATTTGAAGCCCGAAAGGTTTTGCCCTTGATTGGGATACTTAGCTTTGAATGATGTTCTGCAAAGATGCCTCAGATAATTCAATATACAATGGCATAGGACCTTGTACATTGGATGATTGAATTTATAAGAGAACATCCAGTCAAAAAGGGATATTCAGTAGGATTAGGAAGATAGTCGGTAGGTTTAGGAAGAAGAGTGAGTATAGGATTTGGACCAAAAGTTCTTTAGCAATAGACTTTCGGTTGTTGAGTGAATGTAAAGTCAGCACATATGAAGAGTCAGTCACTATGTTGAACTGGGGAAAATATGTAGAAAAGCAGATATCAATAGAAACATTACGAAATCAGGCAAAGTATAAAGTGAGTGATAGAATTAGACATTTTCAAAAGGGTTGAGTTTGAATATATAAATTAGGAAAAAAACAAATATGTAGTCACCAATAGGATTGACAATTGACAGCATTAGGCAACCTGGACATGGATGTTTTTAGAAATCCATGTTCACTTTCCATTTAGGCTTTGGTACAATCATAAGTGTGACCTTTCCATTTTTTGTCCAGAATATTACTGTGATAATGAGGTGACATGAGTATTTCTTTCACCATTTCTGGGAGCAATATATTGAAGATGTAAAATGAGAATCGGGGGTACAAAGAGGTGTACCCTGTTTCTAGGAACATAGAGAAAAAGCATGAATAGACCATACTGTGAATAAATAATATAACTTTTTTGAACTTTAAATAATGAATTGAACTGATATCTGAAAAATTAAAGGAAATCGTATATTGATATACAATCATTCATTCCAACCAGGTATATATGTAATGGAAATATTTGTGTTTAGGTTTATCATGAAGAGTGTGTGAGTTTTGCTTCAAAATGATTATGGAAATTCAAAATAATGTGTTTGGAAAGAAGTCTCATGAAAAGACCAGTCAAGTAACCCTGACAATACATGTGTTCTGAAGCAAGAAGTGGTGAAAGTTGAAACAAATGCTTATTAATTTGAGAACTTGTGGATGAAATGTATATCCTGTGATGTGCAAAAACTGACGAAACAATAATGTACCAGTGTCGAATACAAATGAATGACAAATTACATATCATGTCCCATAGGAGTCTACTTGCATTGATGTTAGACTGGGTCAGTTACTGTAGAAAAATTAGGATTTGTATGCACCATTCACTGAAGTTAGTTTTCAGTACTAGGAAACAAATATGTATTTCAGGTGGATGAATATTTCTGATTATAATCTTGTGAAAAGTGGATTATAAATCCAAATACATGAACATGAATGAATTTAGAGAGTGTATATTAGACACATATATTTCATATTTTGAAAAATTTGGAGAGTATATCTATATCTATATCTATATCTATATATACACACACACACACACACACACAACACTCACAGACATTAAAAAGTACCAATGTAAATGCCAATCGAAATTCATCAGTAAATATGTATCATCCACAAATGCAAAAATATTTATTTTACTGAACATGAGTTAATGTATAATGTTGTTCTACTAGGACGCTCTCCTATAGGTTGAATTTTCATTTCCAACAGCATTTAGGAGGAGTGAACTCTTCTCACAATTTGTATCTGCCAAGACAGCCACCTCACAAAAATGTACGTGTGATACCTGGTAGGATTCTATATATGCATATAAATATACATGTGTGAATAGGCTACAGAAAAGGGAAACAAGAATTCACATATTTGTTAAGTTTAAAAACACATGGAGAATATTTCAATTAAAATTTGACTAGATTTATAACTCCTACCTTATATAATGCAAATGTCAAGACCAACTATACAACATGTCTCCTCTGAAGTGCTTGTATTTAAATTGTGTTGGGTTAATTTTCTCCATTATATTAGGATGAATAGTCTGAGACTACTAGGTATGGGTTAGTGTCAGGGATTCAGTATTTCGAATGGAAAATTGGAAAATGAATCCAATGTGTATGTAAATATATGCTGCATAAATATCCTCCGCTCTCATCCAGAACAATGCCTTGACATTACCTTCACCCCAAGTAAGACACAATTAGAGGAGAAGAGTTACAAAATCAGTGAATACATATCTGGAATGGAAAATGCTCAGGAGTTCACAACCTTGGAGGTGGTAGAGGAGTTTCCAAAACTAAGGGACAGGGTAAACACTCCACAAACATGGAGCTCTGCTGGCCTAAAAACTTTTTGAGAAACTGCCTCTGAGCTTCCACACTTGAAATATATGTTGTTTTCAGGAGATTTGGCTTCCTCTGTAGTGAGACCATCAAAGCTGGGTCTGCATCTATGTGACCTGGAGGACATGGTTTCTTATTTTCCAATGAACAAGATGAAGCAGTGCTGAATCCTCTCTTTGTAGGTAAACAGAGGCCACTGGGGACTAAGTGTCTCCCCGTGTGGACTGTGATGCCATTTGGTCCTCCTCCAATTTGTGGTTTTTTTGCTGCTGCACTGTGAGTTTGGCATTTGTTTCACGAAATACTAGGAGCTAAACTGGGACACAGTGCTGGAGGGAGTTCTGTCACGTGTGGTGGGTCAGGGTCTGCAAGAGAATGCACCAACTAGGCTCCTATCTCTCACAGCTTGCCCCATTGCCCCCTTGTCCATAACAACCTGATTCTTAGTTTTCCTCTGAAAATTCTCCATATAACAAGATGCCTTTATATATAAGGGTCTGCTGGCTAAACCATGTAAGTTACAAGCGATTTGGAATTCAATGGTAGATCCACATGGCCCTACCACGGATGTTTTAACAAACACCTCACCACCACTGCTCTAGACCCACTACTCAGCAGGCCCCAACTTACTGGCATCTCTGTTCTACACCATTTTCATGAAACTCAGTAAATCAAGGCACTGTCTGGTATACTCATGATGAGCAACAGGACATCCAATGTTTCTCCAGTGCCACCTGGTCATAGGAATTTCAAAAATTTCATGGTATTTATCTAGCCATTTTTCAAGCATGCAGTTGGAGGCACTGTGTGTTTCAGTTCATTCAGCAAACATTAAATGGTGAGTAAGCTCATTTCAAAGAAATCTCTGGAGAACTCTCACAGGCACGGCTTCCCAAAGAGTGGACAAAAGGTCACATTAGGCCAGGCCCATTGAGGTCTACAATGTGAGGTCCATGTGTGTTTTGACTCTCAACTATGGCTGCCATTTCTTTAAGAATAAAATCATGTGATATCCTTGCTGAGATTCCCAGGCCTCTGTGGAAATCCACCCGGGGCCTAGGTCTCAGTTTCCAAGAGCGACTTTCATGCGTGGCCTCTTAAAATCCCAACAAAATTCATGGCAATGCTTCTCTGAGTTCAGTTCCAAAACCCAGTCTCTAAGGGGAATCACACCAGAGTTCAAGCCCACGTGGACACAGTCATTTTTTCCAATGCCACACAAATGACCAAAATTAAAACCAAAACACTCCCACATGGCCCTCATCTTATTTCATATAGTCAATCACCTTAACCTCTGGCTGGAGGTTTCCATGAGGGGCGCAGCCCAAGACAGTGTCCAAAATCAGCTCGTTTGCCCCTCATTTGTCTAAAGTCAGGGTAGCCTGGACACCGTTTCTGTGAACCAGGAGTGAACAAATAAGCCTGCCGTTAATACTTCTGTGTTTCCCCAATTTGAGGCCTACTGATTTTAGGTATCAATTCTTTAGGTGATTTAGAGTCATGCAAAAACACAAGCACCTCTGCAGGGCTTTGAAGAACTCATTTGACCCAAAGAATCCCTATTGTCATTGGATGGAGTGCAGGAACCTAACAGAGGAAGGCAAGAGACTTCATCCACAATGAATGAAATTTTTTGCCATTTTGGTTTTGGAAGCTCACATGGGATCATTCTTAAGATCCATCAGGTGCTGAAAATCTAAGTCATAGACACACACAGGCCCAAGAGGCTGATAAAGACACATCCCTTTCCTAAGAAATTAAGCAAAGAGCCACAGGTGAGGCCCATTTATTTCCATTTGAAAACTGTTTTCTTCAGGCTTCACAAAGGGGTGGCCTGAGGCAAAGACCTTCCTGACATTCAGTGCAACACAACAATAAGTAAGCAAAAGGCCCAAAGCAGGGTTTCTGCACTGAGACTTTCTTGGTCACACTGATATCTGAGTTTTCTGAGATGCTTGCCATTCTCTTCAGCTATCCAGTACATGGCCATGTCACAGAGCTTGGAGGTGGTACATATTTTGGACACAAATCCATGAGCCTATTCTGGAGAGTGGCCAGAATTCAGGAAGAAAACAACAACTTAGAAAGATAGCAGGTGTTGCACATCGATAAGACAAGCTGCAGTCAATTCACATATTGGGCAGGATGAATTATGGGAAGATTTATACTAGACAGGACACATCCATTAATGCATTCTTTTTTCTAATGTCTACAACAACGGACACAGTGGGATACACAGAAACAGAAACACTTGCGGTGTCAAATGACTTACTAGAAACTGTCCAGTCCAAACCAAACAAACCGCCTTTCCTATCTATTCTCAGAACATGAGACAAAGCAACAAACCCACACCCACTCCCACAAAGGCACCTCCTTCCCCCAAGTAGGTCTGTGACTATCCGGAGTGTCCTCCGACTGGTGGGCCATACTATGTTCCCATGAAATGGCTTGTCTTCTCTCAGATCTTGTTTCCTTGACCAACTCTGTGAAGATGTCAGGAAAAAGTGGTTAGCCACTACCTGTTTTCTCAGGAAAGGTCCATCTTCAGAGCTCTCCTGGCATTTGGCCATCCTCACATCATTAGGTACCAAGAAAACTGACTCTGTCCTTGGTAAATCCAAACAAGTGAGCCCACTGGGACTGGGACTGGGACTGCCTCTGGGTGCCTGGATTCTTGGATACCAAGTTCAGAGAGTTCCATCACCAAGGAAATGAGGTATGTCACATTCTTTGGAACTGAATGAGGTCACTGCCTTGGCAACCACTTTGTCCTAACACTTGCTTCCAAGGGTAACATAAGATGGAGGTTGCCCCTACTTCCTGTGACACTTTCATAAGGTAGAATGTATATCACCATTGGCACCCGGGAACAGCTCTCCACTCAGGCCTGGTTTGGTCCATCTTCTCTACAATAAGAAGAGAGAGATTCAGATTCAGACACATCCCTTCATCCTGACCAGGTTGTTTGCCATGGAAGATGACTTTTTCTCTCTCAGGTGCTTCATACCTGCCTACAACTTCTCCAGGTATCATTTGTGCATGGACATTTGAGGTTCTCATCAGGTGGAAGGTCCCCAACTTTCCTGTATTGTAAGAACCACTCTGTCCCTGCTCTTCTGTAAAATGATTGAGGGAACAGTGTATACTTGGGGTTAAAAACAGGTTTGATTTGGGTTACGAGTGATTCTGTGTGATGTATAATGGTATTGGGAACCTGCAATATTTACAAGAATATAGAGGTGAAACATAAGTAGGAAAACAGAAATCTAGGTATGATTTGAATCCCAGAAGGGTTTTGCCCTTGATTGGGATACTTAGCTTTGAATGATGTTCTGCAAAGATGCCTCAGATAATTCGATATACAATGGCATAGGACCTTGTACATTGGATGATTGAATTTAGAAGAGAACATCCAGTCAAAAAGGGATATTCAGTAGGATTAGGAAGATAGTCGGTAGGTTTAGGAAGAAGAGTGAGTATAGGATTTGGACCAAAAAGTTCTTTAGCAATAGACTTTCGGTTGTTGAGTGAATGTAAATGTCAGCACATATGAAGAGTCAGTCACTATGTTGAACTGGGGAAAATATGTAGAAAAGCAGATATCAATAGAAACATTACGAAATCAGGCAAAGTATAAAGTGAGTGATAGAATTAGACATTTTCAAAAGGGTTGAGTTTGAATATATAAATTAGGAAAAAAACAAATATGTAGTCACCAATAGGATTGACAATTGACAGCATTAGGCAACCTGGACATGGATGTTTTTAGAAATCCATGTTCACTTTCCATTTAGGCTTTGGTACAATCATAAGTGTGACCTTTCCATTTTTTGTCCAGAATATTACTGTGATAATGAGGTGACATGAGTATTTCTTTCACCATTTCTGGGAGCAATATATTGAAGATGTAAAATGAGAATCGGGGGTACAAAGAGGTGTACCCTGTTTCTAGGAACATAGAGAAAAAGCATGAATAGACCATACTGTGAATAAATAATATAACTTTTTTGAACTTTAAATAATGAATTGAACTGATATCTGAAAAATTAAAGGAAATCGTATATTGATATACAATCATTCATTCCAACCAGGTATATATGTAATGGAAATATTAGTGTTTTGGTTTATCATGAAGAGTGTGTGAGTTTTGCTTCAAAATGATTATGGAAATTCAAAATAATGTGTTTGGAAAGAAGTCTCATGGAAAGACCAGTCAAGAAACCCTGACAATACATGTGTTCTGAAGCAAGAAGTGGTGAAAGTTGAAACAAATGCTTATTAATTTGAGAACTTGTGGATGAAATGTATATCCTGTGATGTGCAAAAACTGACGAAACAATAATGTACCAGTGTCGAATACAAATGAATGACAAATTACATATCATGTCCCATAGGAGTCTACTTGCATTGATGTTAGACTGGGTCAGTAACTGTAGAATAATTAGGATTTGTATGCACCATTCACTGAAGTTAGTTTTCAGTACTAGGAAACAAATATTTATTTCAGGTGGATGAATATTTCTGATTATAATCTTGTGAAAAGTGGATTATAAATCCACATACATGAACATGAATGAATTTAGAGAGTGTATATTAGACACATATATTTCATATTTTGAAAAATTTGGAGAGTATATCTATATCTATATCTATATCTATATATACACACATACACACACACACACACACAACACTCACAGACATTAAAAAGTACCAATATAAATGCCAATCGAAATTCATCAGTAAATATGTATCATCCACAAATGCAAAAATATTTATTTTACTGAACATGAGTTAATGTATAATGTTGTTCTACTAGGACGCTCTCCTGTAGGTTGAATTTTCATTTCCAACAGCATTTAGGAGGAGTGAACTCTTCTCACAATTTGTATCTGCCAAGATAGCCACCTCACAAAAATGTACGTGTGATACCTGCTAGAATTCTATATATGCATATAAATATACATGTGTGAATAGGCTACAGAAAAGGGAAACAAGAATTCACATATTTGTTAAGTTTAAAAACACATGGAGCATATTTCAATTAAAATTTGACTAGATTTATAACTCCTACCTTATATAATGCAAATGTCAAGTCCAACTATACAACATGTCTCTGGAGAACCTTTGGATGTCCTGTTGTTTATCATGAGTATACTAGACAGTGCCTTGATTGACTGTGTTTCATGAAAATGATCTAGAACAGACATGCCAGTAAGTTGGTGCCTGCTGAGTAGTGTGCCTAGAGCAGTGGTGTGTATGTGTGTCATAATACATCTCTGATGTGGCCATATGGATTTGCCATTGGCTTCCAAATGGCTTGTGACAGACATGGTGAGGCCAGCAGACACTAATATGTAAGGGCGTCTTGTTATATGGAGAGGTTTCATGGCAATGTTAAGAATCAGGTTGCAATAGACAAGGGAAAAAGCTATGTGGGATAGAAGCCTTGTTGGTGCATTCTCCTGCAGACCCTGACCCACCACATGTGGCAGAACTCCATCCTGCACTGTGTCCCTTTTGAACTCCTTGTATTTCGTGAAGCAAATACCAAACTCCCAATGCAGGAGAAAGAAAAACCATGAAAAAGTGGACGATGACCAAATGGCTTCACAGCCCAGATGGGGAGAGACTTAGCACGCACTGGTCACATTTTACTTAAAAGAGAGAATTCACCACTGCTGCCTCATGTTCATTAGAAAATAAGAAACCATGTCCTCCAGGTCACATAGAATCAGACCCAGCTTTGATGGTCTCACGACAAAGGAAGCTAAAGCTCCTGAAAACAACATATATTTCAAGTGCCCAACCTCAGAGGCAGTTTATCAAGAAGTCCTTTAGGCCAGCAGAGCTCCATGTTTGTGGAGTTTTTAACCTGTCCCTTACTTATGGAAACTTCTCTACCACATCCAAGGTTGTGAACTCATGAGCATTTTCCATTCCAGTTATATATTCACAGATTTTATAACTCTTCTCCACTAATTGTGTCTTGCTTGGGGCCAAGGTAATGTCAAGGCATTGTTCTGGATGAGAGAGGGAAAATATTTTGTGTAGCACATATTTGATAGACATTGGATTCTTTTTCCTATTTTCCATTCAAAATACTGAATCCCTGACACTAACACATACCCTACTAGACTCTGACTACTAATCCTAATATGATGGAGAAAAATAACCCAAATAGAACAGAAATACAAGCAGGTCAGAGAAGGCATGGTCTATTTTTGAACTTTTCTTTTGCATAATAAATGGTAGGTGTTATAAATCTAGTGAATTTTTATTTGGAATAGTTTTTCATGTGTTTTTAAAATTAACAAATATGTGAATCCCTGCCTCCCTTTCTCTGTAGCCTATACAGCACATGTATTTTTATATGTACATATAGAATCCTACCTGGTATCACACGTACATTTTTGTGAGGTTGCTGACTCGGCAGATATAAATTGTG
Organism: Callospermophilus lateralis; assembly: GCF_048772815.1. Classification (NCBI taxonomy): domain Eukaryota; kingdom Metazoa; phylum Chordata; class Mammalia; order Rodentia; family Sciuridae; genus Callospermophilus; species Callospermophilus lateralis. The sequence continues at coordinate 1,152,188 of NW_027514358.1, read as the reverse complement.
TGAAGAGACTACCCCTCTTAAACGCTGTTGGAACTAAAAATTCAACCTATGGGTGAGCTTCCTAGTACAACAACATTATACATAATTCCATGTTCAGTAAAGTATGTATTTTTGCATCAGTAGATGTTATATATTTCATTATAAATTTCATTTGGCATATATTGCTACTTTTTTATGTTTCTCTGTGTGTTTTTTTGGTATATATATATATATATATATATATATATATATATATATATATATATATATTCTCCTGATTTGTCAAAACATGAAATATATGTGTCTTATATACACTCTCTACATTCATACATTCATTCATGTTCATGCATGAGGAAATATAATCAACTTTTCTCAAGATTATTATTGGAAATATTCATTCACCTGAAATACATATTTGTTTCCTTGTACTGACAACTCACTTCTGTGAATGGTGCATACAAATCCTAATAATTCTACAGTATCTGAACCAGTTTAACATCAATGCAAGTAGATTCCTATGGGACATGATGTGTATTTTGACGTTCATTTATATTCAACACTGCTACATTAATATTTCTGCAGTTTTTGCACATCATAGGATATATATTTCATCCACAAGTTCACAAATTTATAGGTATTTTTTCACTTTTAATCATTTCCTGCTTCAGAACACATGTATTCCTCCCGGTTTCTTGAAGGGTCTTTTCATGAGACTTCTCTGCAAACACATTTTTTTTTAATTTCATAATCAGTTTTGAAGCAAAACTCACACACTTTTCATGATAAACCATAAATCTAATATCACCATTAGAAGCATAACTGTTTGGAATGGATGATTGTATATCAATATTAGGTTTCCTGTATATTTTCAGAAATCAATTCAATCCATTATTTAAAGTTCGAACCAGTTATATTATTTATTCACAGTATGGTCTATTCATGCATTATCTCTATATTCATAGGCACAAGGTACACCTATTTGTACCCCCAATTAATTTATACATCTTCAAAATATTGCTTTCCTACATATTTTACCCAGTTCATCATTGTGACTGACTCTTCACATGTGCTGACATTTACATTCACTCTCTACCTGAAACCCTATTGCTAAAGAACTTTTGGTCCAAATCCTATACTCACTCTTTTATCTAAACCTACCGACTATTTTCCTAATCCTACCGAATATCCCTTTTTGACTGGATGTTCTCTTCCACATTCAATCATCCAAATTAGAAGGTCCTATGCCATAGTATATTGATTTAACTGAGACAACTGTGCAGGACATAAATCAATGCTAAGTACCCCAATCAAGGGCCCAATGCCCTTCTGGGCTTCAAAACTTACCTAGATTTCTATTTTCATACTTATATTTCACCTATATATTCTTATAAATATCGCAGGTTCCTAATACAAATATTCATTCCAGAGAATGATTCCTAACCCAAATTGAACATGTTTTTAACCCTAACCATACACTTTTCCCTCAATCTAATTTTACAGAAGAGCAGGGACAGAGTTGGTCTTACAATACAGGAATATAGGCGATCTTCCAGCTGCTGAAAACCTAAAAGGTCCATGCTGAAATGATCCTTGGAGAAGATTTAGGCAGCTATGAAGGACATGAGAGAGCAAAAGTCATCTTCCATGGCAAACAACCTGGTCAGGTTGATGGGATGTGTCTGAATTAGCCTCTCTCTTCCCAATGTAGAGAAGATGGACCAAACCATGCCTGTGTGGAGAGCTGTTCCCCGGTGCCTATGATTGATATACCATTCTAACATATGAATGAGTCACAGCAAGTAGAGGCAGCCTCCATCTATGGGAACCATGTAAGCAACTGTTAAAACAAAGTGGTTTCCAAGGCAGTGACTTCATTCAGATCTTGAAGAAAGTGACATCACCTTACAGTTTTGGTAATGAAAGTCTGTGATCTTGGGATCCAGGAAACCAGGCACACAAGTCAAACCCACTCCATGTCCCAGTGGGCTAACTTGTTTGGATTTAACAAGACAGAGTCACTCTTTCTTTGTACCTACTGATGTGAGGACAGCCAAATGCCTGGAAACTATGAAGACTGGCCTTTCCAGAGAAAGCAGGTAGTTTCTCACCATGGGCTCCTGACAACTTCACAGAGTTGGCCAAAGAGACCAGATTGGGGACAGGACACGCCATTTTGGGGGAATATAGTATGGCCCACAAGTCAGAGGACACTCCGGATAGTCACAGACCTACTTGGGGAAAGGAGGTGACTTCTTGGGTGTGAGTGTGAGTTTGTGGTTTTGTCTCATGTTCTGAGAATAGTTAGGAAAGCTGGTTTGTTTGTTTTGGAGTGGACTGTGTCTGGTAAGTCCTTTGACAAGGTGAGTGTTTCTGTGTCTATATATCATACTGTGTCCCTGATTGTAGACATTAGAAAAGAGAATGCAACAATGGATGTGTCCTGTCTACGAGAAAGCTTCAAAGCATTCATCCTGTGCAATTTATGAATGGACTGCAGGTTGCCGTATGGATGGGCAACTCCTGCCATCTTTCTAAATTCCTGTTTTCTTCCTGAATTCTGGACACACTCCAGAATACGCTCATGATTTTGTGTCCAAGATATGTACCACCTCCATCTCTGTGACATGGCCATGTACTGGATAGCTGATGGGAATGGCGAGTATCTCAGAAAACTCAGATATCAGTATGCCCAAGAAAGTCTCAGTGGAGAAACCCTGCTTTGGGCCTTTTGCTTACCTATTCTGTTGCCATGAATGTCAGGAAGGTCTTTGCCTCAGGCCACACTTTGTGAAGCCTGCAGAAAATAGTTTTCAAATGGAAAAGAATGGTCATTACCTGTGCCTCTTTGCTTAATTGCTTTGGAAATGGATGTTTCTGAATCAGCCTCTCGGTCCTATGTGAGGCTGTGGCTTAGATTCACAGCACATGATGGGTCTAAAGAAAAATCCCATGTGTGCATCCCAAACCAAAATGGACAAAAGAGCTGTCAGAGTGGTTCTTACAATACAGGAAAGTTGGGGACCTTCCACCTGATGAGAACCTCAAATGTCCATGCACAAATGATACCTGGAGAAGTTGTATGCAGGTATGAAGCACCTGAGAGAGCAAAAGTCATCTTCCATGGCAAACAACCTGGTCAGGATGAAGGGATGTGTCTGAATCTGAATCTCTCTCTTCTTATTGTAGAGAAGATGGACCAAACCAGGCCTGAGTGGAGAGCTGTTCCCGGGTGCCAATGGTTGATATACATTCTACCTTATGAAAGTGTCACAGGAAGTAGGGGCAACCTCCATCTTATGTTACCCTTGGAAGCAACTGTTAGGACAAAGTGGTTGCCAAGGCAGTGACCTCATTCAGTTCCAAAGAATGTGACATACCTCATTTCCTTGGTGATGGAACTCTCCGAACTTGGTATCCAAGAAGCCAGGCACCCAGATGCAGTCCCAGTCCCAGTCCCAGTGGGCTCACTTGTTTGGATTTACCAAGGACAGAGTCAGTTTTCTTGGTACCTAATGATGTGAGGATGGCCAAATGCCAGGAGAGCTCTGAAGATGGACCTTTCCTGAGAAAACAGGTAGTGGCTAACCACTTTTTCCGGACATCTTCACAGAGTTGGTCAAGGAAAGAAGGTCTGAGAGAAGACAGGCCATTTCTGGGGAACATAGTATGGCCCACCAGTCAGAGGACACTCCGGATAGTCACAGACCTACTTGGGGGAAGGAGGTGCCTTTGTGGGAGTGGGTGTGGGTTTGTTGTTTTGTCTCATGTTCTGAGAATAGATAGGAAAGGCGGTTTGTTTGGTTTGGAGTGGACAGTTTCTAGTAAGTCATTTGACACGGCGAGTGTTTCTGTTTCTGTGTATCCCACTGTGTCTGATGTTGTAGACATTAGAAAAGAGAATGCATTAATGGATGTGTCCTGTCTAGTATAAATCTTCCCATAATTCATCCTGCTCAATATATGAATGGACTGCAGCTTGTCTTATCGATGTGCAACACCTGCTATCTTTCTAAGTTGTTGTTTTCTTCCTGAATTCTGGCCACTCTCCAGAATAGGCTCATGGATTTGTGTCCAAAATATGTACCACCGCCAAGCTCTGTGACATGGCCATGTAATGGATAGCTGAAGAGAATGGCGAGCATCTCAGAAAACTCAGATATCAGTGTGACCAGAGAAATCTCAGTGCAGAAACCCTGCTTTGGGCCTTTTGCTTACTTATTGTTGTGTTACACTGAATGTCAGGAAGGTCTTTGCATGAGGCCACCCCTTTGTGAAGCCTGAAGAAAACAGTTTTCAAATGGAAATGAATGGGCCTCACCTGTGGCTCTTTGCTTAATTGCTTTGGAAAGAGATGTGTCTTTATCAGCCTTTGGACCTGTGTCTGCCTGTGACTTAGATTCTCAGCACCTGATGGATCTTAAGAATGATCCCATGTGAGCTTCCAAAACCAAAATGGCAAAAAATATCATTCATTGTGGATGAAGTCTCTTGCCTTCCTCTGTTATGTTCCTGCACTCCATCAAATGAGAATAGGAATTCTTTGGGTCAAATGAGTTCTTCGAAGCCCTGCAGAGGTGCTTGTGTTTTCGCATGACTCTAAATCACCTAAAGAATTGATACCTAAAATCAGTAGGCCTGAAATTGGAGAAACAAAGAAGTATTAAAGGAAGGCTTATTTGTTCACTCCTGGTTCACAGAAACGGTGTCCAGGCTACCCTGACTTTAGACAAATGAGGGGCAAACGAGCTGATTTTGGACACTGTCTTGGGCTGCGCCCCTCATGGAAACCTCCAGCCAGAGGTTAAGATGATTGACTATATGGAATAAGATGAGGGCCATGTGGGAGTATTTTGGTTTTGATTTTGGTCATTTGTGTGGCATTGGAAAAAATGACCGGGTACACGTGGGATTGAACTCTGGTGTGATTCCTATTAGAGACTGGGTTTCGGAAATGAACTCAGAGAAGCATTGCCATGAATTTTGTTGGGATTTTAAGAGGCCACGCATGAAAGTCGCTCTTGGAAACTGAGACCTAGGCCCCGGGTGGATTTCAACAGAGGACTGGAAATCTCAGCAAGGATTTCACATGATTTTATTCTTAAAGAAATGGCAGCCATAGTTGAGAGTCAAAACACACATGGACCTCACATTGTAGACCTCAATGGGCCTGGCCTAATGTGACCGTTTGTCCACTCTTTGGGAAGCCGTGCCTGTGAGAGTTCTCCAGAGATTTCATTGAAATGAGCTTCCTCACCATTTAATGTTTGCTGAATGAACTGAAATCCACAGTGCCTCCAACTTCATGCTTGAAAAATGGCTAGATAAATACCATGAAATTTTTGAAATTCCTATGACCAGGTGGCACTGGAGAAACATTGGATGTCCTGTTGCTGATCATGATTATACCAGACAGTGCCTTGACTTACTGAGTTTCATGAAAATGGTGTAGAACAGAGATGCCAGTAAGTTGGAGCCTGCTGAGTAGTGGGTCTAGAGCAGTGGTGGGGAGGTGTTTGATAAAACATCCATGGTAGGGCCATGTGGATATACCATTGGATTCCAAATGGCTAGTAACTGACATGGTGCAGCCAGCAGACCCTTATATGGAAAGGCATATTGTTATATGGAGAGTTTTCAGAGGAAAATTAAGAATCAGGTTGATATGGACAAGGGGGCAATGGGGCAAGCTGTGAGAGATAGGAGCCTAGTTGGTGCATTCTCTTGCAGACCCTGACCCCCAACACGTGACAGAACTCCCTCCAGCACTGTGTCCCAGTTTAGCTCCTAGTATTTCGTGAAACAAATACCAAACTCACAGTGCAGCATCAAAAACACCACAAAAAGTGGAAGAGGACCAAATGGCTTCACAGTCCACACGGGGAGACACATAGTCCCCAGTGGCCTCAGTTTACCTACAAAGAGAGGATTCAGCACTGCTTCATCTAGTTCATTGGAAATAAGAAACCATGTCCTCCAGGTCACATAGATGCAGACCCAGCTTTGATGGTCTCACTACAAAGGAAGCCAAATCTCCTGAAAACAACATATTTCAAGTGCAAAACTCAGTGGCAGTTTCTCAAAAAGTTTTTAGGCCAGCAGAGCTCCATGTTCCTGGAGTGTTTACCCTGTCCCTTAGTTTTGGAAACTGCTCTACCACCTCCAAGGTTGTGAACTCCTGAGCATTTTCCATTCCAGATATGTATTCACTGATTTTGTAACTCTTCTCCTCTAATTGTGTCTTACTTGGGGTGAAGGTAATGTCAAGGCATTGTTCTGGATGAGAGCGGGAGGATATTTGTGCAGCATATATTTACATACACATTGGATTCATTTTCCAATTTTCCATTCGAAATACTGAATCCCTGACACTAACCCATACCTAGTAGACTCAGAGTATTCATCCTAATATAATGGAGAAAATTAACCCAACACAATAGAAATACAAGCACTTCAGAGGAGACATGTTGTATTGTTGGACTTCACATTTGCATTATATAAGGTAGGAGTTATAAATCTAGTCAAATTTTAATTGAAATATTCTCCATGTGTTTTTAAACTTAACAAATATGTGAATTCTTGTTTCCCTTTTCTGTAACCTATTCACACATGTATATTTATATGCATATTTAGAATCCTAGCAGGTATCACACGTACATTTTTGTGAGGTGGCTGTCTTGGCAGATACAAATTGTGAGAAGAGTTCACTCCTCCTAAATGCTGTTGGAAATGAAAATTCAACCTATAGGAGAGCGTCCTAGTAGAACAACATTATACATTAACTCATGTTCAGTAAAATAAATATTTTTGCATTTGTGGATGATATATATTTCCTGATGAATTCGATTATCATTTATATTGGTACTTTTTAATGTCTGTGAGTGTTGTGTGTGTGTGTTTGTGTGTGTGTGTGTGTGTATATATATAGATATAGATATAGATATAGATATAGATATACTCCAAATTTTTCAAAATATGAAATATATGTGTCTAATATACACTCTCTAAATTCATTCATGTTCATGTATGTGGATTTATAATCCACTTTTCACAAGATTATAATCAGAAATATTCATCCACCTGAAATACATATTTGTTTCCTAGTACTGAAAACTAACTTCAGTGAATGGTGCATACAAATCCTAATTATTCTACAGTAACTGACCCAGTCTAACATCAATGCAAGTAGACTCCTATGGGACATGATATGTAATTTGTCATTCATTTGTATTCGACACTGGTACATTATTATTTCTTCAGTATTTGAACATCATAAGATATACGTTTGCCAAGGCAGTGACCTCATTCAGTTCCAAAGAATGTGACATACCTCATTTCCTTGGTGATGGAACTCTCTGAAATTTGTATCCAAGGAGCCAGGCACCCAGAGGCAGTCCCAGTCCCAGTCCCAGTGGGCTCACTTGTTTCGATTTACCAAAGATAGAGTCAGTCATTCTTGGTACCTACTGAAGTGAGGATTACCAAATGCCTGGAGAGCATGAATAGGGAGCTTTCCTGAGAAAGCAGGTAGTGGCTCTCCACTTTTTCCTTACAACTTTACAGAGTTGGCCAAGGAAAACAGATCTGAGAGAGGACAGGCCATTTCGGAAGAACAGAGTATGGCCACCAGTCAGAGGACACTCTGGTTAGTCATACACCTATGGGGAAGGAGGTGCCTTTTTGGGAGTGGGTGTGGGTTTGTGGTTTGTCTCATGTTCTGAAAATAGGTAGGAATGGCGGTTTGTTTGTTTTGGAGTGAACTGTTTCCGGTAAGTCGTTTGAAGAGGTGAGTGTTTCCATGTCTGTGTATCCCACTGTGCCTGTGGTAGTAGACATGAGAAAAGAGAATGCAGCAATGGATGTGTCATGTCTAGTATAAAGCTTCCCAGCATTCATCCTGCCCAATTTATGAATGGAGTGTGGCTTGCCTTATGCACGGGCAACACCTAATACCTTCCTAAGTACCTGTTTTCTTCCTGAATTCTGGCCACTCTCTAGAATAGGCTCATGGTTATGTGTCCAAGATATGTACCAAATCCAAGGTCTTTGACATGGCCATGTACTGGATACCTGAATGGAATGGCCCGCATCTCAGAAAACTCAGATATCAGTGTGACCAGGAAAGTCTCAGTGGAGATACCCTGCTTTGGGCCTTTTGCTTACCTATTGTTCTGTTGCCCTGAATATCAGGAAGGTCTTTGTCTCATGCAACCCCTTTGTTAAGCCTGAAGAAAACAGTTTACAAATGGAAATGAATGTGCATCACCTCTGGCTCTTTGCTTAATTTCATTGGAAAAGGATGTGTCTGATTCAGGCCCTTTGCCCTGTTTTAGGCTGTGACTTAGATTCTCAGCACCTGATGGATGTAAAGAAAGATCCCATATGTGCATCTAAACCAAAATGGAAAAACGTTCAATCAATGTGCATGAATTATATTGCCTTCCTTTGTTAGGTTTCTGAAATCCATCATGTCAGAATAGGGATCCTTTGGGTGAAATGAGTTCTTCAAATCTCTGCAGAGGTGCTTGGCTTTTCTCATGACTCCAATTCACAAAAAGAATCTAGACCCCACAGTCAGAGAGCCTCAAATTGGAGAAGCGAAGCAGTATTAAGGGCAGGCCTATTTGATCACTCCTGGTTCACAGGAAGGGTGTCCAAGCCACCCTGTCATTCGGCAAATGAGGGGCAAGGGAGCTTATTTTGGACACTGTCTTGGGATGTGCCTCTCATGAAAACCTCCATCCAGATGTTATGATGAGTATCTTTATGGTAGAAGATGAGGGCCATGTAGGAGTGTTTTGGTTATAATTGTGGTCATTTGTGTGGCAGTTGGAAGAGATGACTGGGTCCACCTGGGCATGAATTCTGCTGTGATTCCCCTTAGACACTGAGTTCTGGAACTGACCTCAGAGAAGTATTGACATGAATTGTGTTGGGATTTTAGGAGGCCAGGAATGAGAGTTGCCATTGGAACCTGGGATCAAGGCCCAGAGTGGCTTTCCACAGAACACTGGGAATCACAGCCAGGATATTACATGATTTTATTCTGAAAGACTTGGCAGGCATAATTGAGATTCAAAACACACTTGGACCTTGCTTTGTAGACCTCAATGGGCCTGGCTTCATGTGACTTTTTGGCCACTCTTTGGGTAGACTTACCTGTGAGAGTGCTCCAGAGATTTCCCTGAAATTAGCTTCCTCACCATTTAATGGTTCCTGAATGAATTGAAACCAACATTGCCTCCAAATGCATCTGTGAAAAAATGCTAGATAATTACCATGAAATTTTAGAAATTCCGATGACCAGCTGGCACTGGAGGACCTTTGATGTCCTGTTGATGATCATGAGTATACCAGACAGGGCCTTGATTGACTGGGTTTCATGAAAATGGTGTAGAACAGAGATGCCAGTAAGTTGGGGCCTGGTAAGTAGTGGGCCTAGAGCTGTGTTATGCAAATGTGTGATAAAACATCTGTGGTGGGGCCATGTGGATCTTCCATTGGCTTCCAAATGGCTGTGACTGACATGGTGCAACCATCACACCCATATATGTAAAGGCATATTTTTATATGGAGAGGTTTCAGAGCAATGTTCAGTATCATGTTGCTATTGTCAAGGGGGCAAGCTACTTGAGATAGAACCCTGGTTGGTGCATTCTCCTGGAGACCCTGCCAACCACACCTGACAGAACTCCCTTCAGCACTGTGTCCCATTTGAACTCGTTGTATTTCATGAAGCAAATACCAAACTCCCAGTGCAGCAGCAAGAAACACCACGAAAATTGGAGGATGACCATTGGTTTCACAGTCCACACGGGAAGACCCTTAGCCCTCAGTGGCCAAAGTTTACCTACAAAAAGAGAATTCATCACTGCTGCCTCATTTTTATTTGAAAATAAGTAACCATTTCATCCAGGTCACATAGATGCAGATCCAGCTTTGATGGTTTCACTACAAATAAAGCTAAAGCTCCTGACAACAACATATATTTCAAGTGCCCAACCTCAGAGGCAGATTCTCAAAAAGTCTTTTGGCCAGCAGAGCTCCATGTTTGTGGAGTGTTTACCCTGTCTCTTACTTTTGGAAACTCCTCTACCACCTCCAAAGATGTGAAATCTGGAGCATTTTCCATTCTAGATATGTATTCACAGATTTTCTAACTCTTCTCCTCTAATTGTGTCTTACTTGGGGCGAAGGTAATGTCAAGGCATTGTTCTGGAGGAGAGTGGGAAGATTTTTCTGTAGCATATATTTGCATACACATTGGATTCAGTGTCCTATTTTCAATTCAAAATACTGAATACCTGACTCTATCCCATACCCTACCAGACACTGACTACTAAACCTAATATGATGGAGAAAAATAACCCATAAAGAATAGAAATACAAGCAGTTCAGAGTAGGCATGGTGTATAGATGGACTTGCCTTTTGCATGATACAGAGTTGGAGTTATAAATCTAGTCAATTGTTTGTTGAAATAGTTGTCCTTGTATTTTTAAGGTTAACAAATATGTGAATTCCTGTCTCCCTTTCTCTGTATTCTTATATGCACATATAGATTCCTATCTGGTACCACACGTACATTCTTGTGAGGTGGCTGACTTGGCAGATACAAATTGTTAGAAGAGATCACTCCTACTAAACCCTGTTGGAACTGAATATTCAACCTATGGGTGAGCTTGCTAGTTGAACAGCATTATACATAAATCCATGTTCAATAAAATGAATATTTTTAGATCTGTGGATGGTATATATTTTATAATGAATTTTGATTGACATATATATTGCTACTTTTTTGTCTGTGTGTTTGTTTTATGTATATGTATATATATGTTTATATATATATGTATATATATATATATATATATATATATATATATATACACTCTCCAGATTTTTCAAAATATGAAATATATGTGTCTTATATTCACTCCCTAAATTCATTCATGTTCATGTATGTGGATTTATAATCAACTATTCACAAGATTATTCTCAAAATATTCATCCACCTGAAATTTGCCCAATGCTCTCAAATGTCAATCCTATTTGTGACTACATATCTGTTTCTTCCTAAGATTATATATTTAAACTCAACCCTGTTCAAAATGTCTAATCCTATCACACACTTTATACTTTGCCTGATTTTGTAATGTCTCTATTGATAAATGCTTTCCTACATATTTTCCCCACTTCATCATTGTGACTGACTCTTCACTTGTGCTGACATTTACATTCACTCTCTAATGAAATCCTATGGCTAATAAAATTTTGTTCCAGATCTTATACTCACCCTTCTTCCTAAACTTACTGACTATCTTCCTAATGCTACAGACTATCCCTTTTTGACTGGATGTTCTCTTCTACATTCAATCATCCATGTAAACGTGGTGCGAGCTTCAGAGGAGGAGACTACCAACAGGCTATCTCATGCAACATCAAAGGGTTTACTGGGTGTCCAGAATACTTGGGTTCAGAGCTCACCTGAATAGAGCAGATAGCCCTGAGAATAGCTGAAGTAGAGCTTATATACTTTCCCTGGAGAGAGAAGGAAGGGAATTGTATTGATGGGTCAGGGCGAGTGGGCGGTTTGCATGCAACTGGGAGAGGGAGTACATTCTGCAATTTGGCAGCTGGGGATAGAACATTCTGGGAACAAGTTTTGCAAACATTTCTCAAGATTTCAACAGTGTTCTGTTAAGCATACAGAAAAACAAGATGTGACAAGTACCTATTTTATTAATATTTCATTCCCCACTTCTTCTTCTGGCTAATTTTAATCATAAAAATGATCATTGGAGGGTGTCACATTCAATGTCTGCTAGTGGGGTATTACCATAAGTTTAACTCCTCCAATTTGAGCCTGGAGAAAAGACATTACACGGTTGGGCAAACAGGGTTTTATAGTTAGCAATAATATGAGGATTATTATTGGACCGGCCAGGGTTGATAAAAACGTAGTTAACCAGGGGGACTTTGTGAACCAAGACTCAAGCCAACCTTTTGGGCCCTCTCTCACTTGTTGATGCTCTTCAAGGTGTCTTTTAAATTTACTCATAGATTTTATTACGACTCCAGTATAGTCAGCATAAAAACAACATTCTTCCCTCAATGCAGCACAAAGGCCCCCTTCTCTAATGAAGAGGAGGTCCAACCCTCAACTGTTCTGTAAAACAACTTCAGAGAGAGAGGTTAAAGTTTCATGCAAAGCCCTGAAGGAGGTTTCTAATATCTTACTTTTGCTCTATTGCTGCTTCTAATTGGGTCATCTTTTGTGTCCCATGGACAATGCCACTGGTTCCTCTGCCCACCCGTGCAGCAACTACTATTCCGAATAGGATGGCTAAAGTGAGGGATATATGTTCCCAGTGGAACCGGTTGTATGCCCCCCCTGTTTGATTCTCAAATGAACCTGCGTCATGATAGAGCACTCTGGGAAACATCTGCACCATTACACAATTTATCACATATCTTGATCATTTCATGAAAACATAAACGATGTTTAAGTATATAGAATTATGCTGTTGTAGGCACTGACAAAGCAAGGCACCTAAGATAGCACTCAAGAGAGGGAAACAGTCCTATTTGGTTGCAACCGGATTCAGAGGGCATTGCTTATATTGTAATCAATTAATCCCCTGAAACTCAAGTTTAGGTAGTTTCAGAAATTTGTACCCAACATATAAGGGATGGGGCTCAGAAGTTCACAGTCTTCAGAAGTTTAAAAAAGCAGTATTTGTTTCTGTTTTTCCTTCTGTTCTAGGCAAGTTAACTTTTCAAGGACACCTGGGAGGAGGAGATCTTTTTCTTTCCTTTCTTATTTTCCCCCTGCCAGCTGTTACCATGGAGCCCGGTTGGTAATTTCTTTATCTTAGAAATGTAGCCATCTCTGTGAAGCCCCAGCTGAAGGCCAGAGGACTTGTTCACATATTTTGTGAAAAACTAGTTAGGGGTTGTCTAGCTTAGAAGTACTGAGATTTTTAGCCAGTGGCCAAGTAGAACAGGGCAATACAAAAGAGAAAGTTTATCTACATTAAACTCTTTTTTGGGACTGTTTTGCTGAAAGTTCAAAACTCAGCCATGGTGAAGACTTCTGAAGAAGGTTATTTAAGACTTTTCTGTGGGCCTGGTACAGAGGGGGAAAGACGGGGAAGGTGGGGCTGAGAGCACCTCCGAGGATCTGAGAATGAGGGAAAAGAGAGATGTAAAAGAATAATGCGAAAGGGTATTGGGAATTTCCTAGCAGCAAACTTGAGCAGTAGATCAGGTAGAGCAGAGTGAAAGACGGGAGTGAGGATCCCAAAAACCTGTGAGGGACTTTAAATTTTAGTAACCTGTTTTCAGTGATGACAAAGTAACTTTAAAGGCCAATTATATTACATCTTGGATAAGGGTCTCAGGGCTCTCCTCAGCTCGTTTGAGCATTGGGTTAGCTGGTAAGAGGACCTGGTGGGACCCGGTGAGGGCACTGACAATAGATGAGAGGAATGAGTCGGTGGAGCGTTACCTATGTACCTGCTACCTCAGCAAGGGGGCGATGGTCTGAGAACTGGTGGAGCTTTGGGTTTCTGATCTAGTTATTGGAGGGGAAAAATCAAGTTGCTGAGATGGGAGTGACATCAGAGGGTCTGGAGCAGAAGGCTGAGGATAATGATCTATTGGAGAAGCATAGTTCAGGATGTGAGTGAGGGAGGGAAAAGGCTTCCACATAGAGGAATTTCCTTTCACTCTTTTGAGCACTTGCAGAAGTTAAAAAGGTCACGCAAAATTTGAGGATGTAGAGACCCCTCTGGGTGCCATAGTTTTTGGTTGTCTAATTGGTAATGTGGCCAATGCTCTGTACTGAATTTGATGAATTATTGGGGTTCCATCAGGCAGCCCCTGTATGCACACATTCCCATGACATACAGAAAAAGTCGGCTTTTCCCCCACACAGCCATTACTCTTTGTGGCTTTGATAGTCTGCCAGGCAAACTTAGTAATCTAGACTAGCCAACCTGCATCTGGCTCGCCTGTCCCTACATCCATAATGTTTGTTTCTATTATCTATGGTACAGAAGGGATTTAATGGTAATTTAGTGGGATCCTCTTCATCAGGGATATCACAATAGGAAATACCTATAGCCAGCTAACAAATGTCTGGGTGGAGAGATGGCCACCAGGTCCCTAAGGGGGCTGTATGCGAGATAGACCATACTTCTTTTCCAGTAGGATTTGTGATCAGCCATCACTGCTTAATGGGCTGATGAGGGTTAGGACTACTTGTAGCCAAGGGGAGAGTATATAACCTTATTCACATTGCGAGTACACAATTTGAAACTGTTACCAGTCTTTTTCAGTTTCCAGAAAGATTCTGTACAGGCAGCAGGCTTGAGATGAGAGGTATGGATCCAGGAAGTGATTCTGTTTACGTTTACCACTGTAGGTGTTATAATAGCACCTGGTATGGTCCTTTTCAGCGGGGTACCAGGGATGACACCTGATATCATCTTACATAGATGAAATCTCTTACTTGATATGGATGTGGAATCCCCTGGTTCCCAGTTGGGTAGGCAGTGGCCAGCTGTTTTCACAGGTATTACTGAGTTCTTTCAAGATCTTTAAGTCTGTCAAGCAAGGGGGTGTGGAAAGGATCTTTAGGTCTTACAGTTGGGCTTAGGTCCCCTACTGGAGGAGGGCCACCATAAAGAATTTCACACGTGGTAAGGTTACTCAAAGAAACAAAGGGATTTTTTCTTGCATGAAACATTGCATAAGGCAGGAGCAAAATCCAATCTTATGCTGGTCTCTAAGCTTAATTTCGTTAAGGTCTCTTTAATGGTTCTATTCATTCTTTCTACTTGTCTTGAACTCTGTGGTCTATAAGCACAATTTAACTTCCAATTAATCCCCAGGTTTCTGGCTAACCCCTGACTTACCTGGGTCATGAACATCGGTCCATTGTCAGATCCTATTACCGGCTTAGCTTCCTCCAATGGTAGAGAGGCTTAGTCAGCAGCAGCAGAATCACTTAGAGTGTGTTGTGTGTTAGGGGACGAGGGCAGGGGATAAGGAGGGGGAGAAGAGTCCAGTAGAGTCAAATCTGTGACTCAGGGAGAACAGAGGGTGGAGGAGGAGGAGGTTGAGAGGGTTTGAGAGATCATGGGGGAAGGAGTAGGAGCAGAGGTAGGGGCAAGGAAAGGCTTCACCCATGGAGGAGGAGATTTGCAGAGGTCCTGCCAAGTTAAGATATATGGCTGTTGATCCGGATGGCTATGTGGCGCTGGCTGAAAGACAATACCTCTGACTTTTTAAATTAGTGGGAAGTAGAAAGGTCCTTCTAGGGGCCATACGACTCCAAAGATGGGCCATTCTGAGGCACAGAGATTCTGCCAGGTCCAGCGTTTTACTAAAAAAAGAAAGATTCTGAGACCTTAAGCGGACTTTGGTCCAGTGATCAAGGGTCAGGGACAGAGGCATTGACGTGCTCTGTTCCATAATGAAAGTTCCACAAACAGTAAAAGCAAGGACACACGACACAGATAAGACAAGACCATAAAGACAGGCAATGAACGTCCAACACTGAGACCAGGAATGAGTAGCCGGCAAAACCCAATGGTATGGCAATAACGAATCTAAAAGAAAATATCACTGAGTCGAGAAGACTATTGTTCCTTGATTTCCCGAGTTCTCTGCGGGGTCCTCCAGAGAGGTGCCCTTTGTCTCTGTGACATGTCTCTCAGTCACCGTCGGAGAGAGCCCAGGCTCTTCATCGCCAGCAATTTTGCAAGCCCTAACAAGAAACCTGAAACCGGAAAGAGGCGCCTTACTTGCTCCGAGAGGAGCCCGTTGGGGTCTCTCGTCCGCCACTGCTGGACCTCGGTGGAACCTCAATATGTAAAGGTCAGGCGAGTGTCAGAGGAAGATACTACCAAGAGACTGTCTCATGCAACAGCAAAGGGTTTATTTGTGGTCCAGCATGCTGGAGCTCAGAGCTAAATTAAATAGAGCAGAGACCTCTGAGAACAGCTTAAGCAGAGCTTATATACTTTCCTTGGAGAGGGAAGAGAGGGAAGTTTAGTGATGGGTAAGGGCGAGTGGGCGGTTTGCATGACACCGAGTGAGGGAGTACATTCTGAAGTTCGGCTGTTGGGAACAGTACATTCTAGAACAAGATTAGCAAACATTTCTCAAGATTTCAACAGTGTTTTGTTAAGCATACAGAAAAACAGGAAGTGACAAGTACCTATTTTATTAATTTTATTAACCTTTCACTACCGACTATGACTTTTTGACTTGATGTTCCTTCTACATTAATTCATGCAACGTACAAGGTGCTATGCCATTGTATATCGATTTATCTGAGACAACTCTGCAGAATGTAATTCAACACCACGTATCCCTATCAAGGGCCCAATGCCCTTGTGGGATTCAAATCAGACTTAGATTTCTTTTTTCATACATATATTTCACCTATATATTCTTCTACACATAGCAAGTTATCAATACGATCATTCATCCAGCAAAATGATTTCTAACCCAAATCGAGCATGTTTTTAACCATAACCGGACACTGTTCCCTCAATCTAACTTTACAGAAGAGCAGGGAAGGAGTTGATATTACAATACAGAAATGTAGAAAAACTTCCACCTGCTGAGAACCTCAAAGGTCCATGCAGAAATGATCCCTGGAGAAGATCTAGGAAGCAATAAAGGACCTGACTGACCAAAAGTCATCTTCCATGGCAAACAACCCGGTCAGGATAAAAGGTTGAGTCTGAATCAGATTTTTTTTTAATGTAGAGATCATGGACCAAACCAGGCCTGTGTGGAGATCTATTCCTGGGTGCCTTTGGTTGATATACCATTCTAACTTGTGAAAATGTCACAGGAAGTAGGGGAAGCCTCAATCTCTTGGGACCCTTGGAAGCAACAGTTAGGACAAAGTGGCTGCCAAGACAGTGCCCTCATTCAGTTCAGGAAGGAAGTGACCTCACCTCACTTTCTTGGTGATGGAACTCTCTGAACGTGGGATCCAGGAGGCCAGGCACACAGAGCCAGTCCCAGTCCCAGTCCCAGTGGTCTCACTTGTTTGGATTTACCAAGGACAGGGTCAGTATTTTTTAATACCTACAGATGTGACGAAGGCCAAATGCCAGGAAAGCTCGGATGCAGGGCTTTTCATGAGAAAGCAGGTAGTAGCTCACCGTTGGCTCCTAAGAAGTTCACAGAGTTGGCCAAGGAGACAAGATCTGAGACAGGAAAGGCCATTTTGGGGGAACATATTATGGCCCACAAGTCAGAGGACACTCTGGATAGTCACAGACCTACTTAGGGGAAGGAGGTGCCTTTGTGGGTGTGGTTGTGGGTTTGTGGTTTTGTCTCATTTTCTGAGAATAGGTAGGACAGTCGGTTTGTTTCATTTGAAGTGGACTGTTTCTAGTAAGTCTTTTCACAGGGCGAGTGTTTCTATGTCTGTGTATTCCACTGTTTCCGTGGTTGTAGACATTAGAAAAGAGAATCCATCAATGGATGTGTCGTGTCTAGTAGAAATCTTCTCAGCATTCATATTGCCCCGTTTATGAATGGACTGTAGCTTGCCTTATCGATGAGCAACACCTGCTACCTTCCTAAGTTTCTATTTTCGTCCTGAATTCCGGCCAATCTCAAGAATAGGCCCATGGTTTTGTGTCCAAGATATGTACCACCTCCAAGCTCTGTGACATGGCCATGTACTGGATAGCTGTAGGTGATGGCGAGCATCTCAGAAAACTCAGATATCAGTGTGACCAGGAAAGTCTCAGAGGAGAAACCCTGCTTTGGGCCTTTTGCTTACCTATTGTTCTGTTGCCCTGAATGTCAGGAAGGTCTTTGCCTCAGGCCACCCCTTTGTGAAGCCTGAAGAAAACAGTTTTCAAATGGAAATGAATGGGCATACCTGTGGCACTTTCCTTAATTGCTTTGGAAAGGGATGTGTCTGAATCAGGCCCTTGGCCCTGTGTGTGGCTGTGGCTTAGATTCTCAGCACCTGATGGATCTAAAGAAAGTTACCATGTGTGCATGCAAAAGAAAATTCGCCAAAAGAGCAATTATTGGGATGAAGTCTCTCAACTTCCTCTGTAAGGTTCCTGACTTCCATCAAGTGAGAATGGGATCCTTTGGGTCAAAAGAGTTCTACAAAACCTGCAGAGGCTAGCCCATTGTGCTTGGGTTTTCTCATGAGTAAAATTCACATAAAGAATCTAAACCCCACAGACAGTAGTCCTCAAATTGGAGCGGTATTAATGGCAGGCCTATTTGATCACTTTTGGTTCACAGGATGGGTGTCCAGGCCACCTTGACTTTAGGCAAATGAGGGGCAAAGGAGCTTATTTGGGACACTGTCTTGGTCTGCGCCCCTCATGGAAACCTCCAGCCACATTATGATGAGTGTCTATATGAAAGAAGATGAGGGCCATATGGGAGGGTTCTTGTTTTAATTGTGGTAATTTGTGTGGTAGTTGGAAGAGATGACTGGGTCCACCAGGGATTGAACTCTGGTGTGATTCCCCTTAGAGACTGAGTTCTGGAACTGACCTCAGAGAAGTATTGCCATGAATAGTGTTGGGATTTTAGGAGACCACGCATGAGAATCGCTTTTGGAAACTGAGATCTAGGCCCAGGATGGCTTTCCACAGAGCTCAGGGATTCTGAGCCAGGATATCACATGATTTAATTCTTAAAGACTTGGTAGCCATAGTTGAGAGTCCAAACACACATGGACCTCACATTGTATACCTCAATGGGCCTGGATTCATGTGTCCTTTTGGCCACTCTTTGGGAAGGCTTGCCTGTGAGTGTTCTCCAGAGCTTTCATTGAAATGAGCTTCCTCACCATTTAATGGTTCCTGAATTAAATGAAACCCACAATGCCTCCAACTTCATCCTTGAAAAATGACTAGATTAATACCATGAAATTTTTTAAATCCCCATGACCAGGTGGCACTGGATAACCTTAAGATATCCTGTTGCTGATCATGAGTATAACAAACAGTGCCTTGATTGACTGAGTTTCGTGAAAATGGTGTAGAACAGAGATGCCAGTAAGTTGGAGCATGCTGGGTAGTGGGTGTAGAGCAGTGGACTGCAGGTGTGTAAATAAATATTTTTGGTAGGACCACCTGGATCTTCCATTGGCTTCCAAATCTTGCGACTGACATGGTGCAGGCAGCAGACCTTTATATCTAAAGGCATCTTGTTATATTTAGAGGTTTCAGGGCAATGTTCAGAATCAGGTTGCTATAGTCAAGGGGAAAGCTATGTGGGATAGAAGCCTGGTTCATACATTCTCTTGCCGACCCTGACCAACCACACATGACAGAACTCCCTCCAGCATTGTGTCCCAGTTGAACATATTGTATTTCGTGAAGCAAATACCAAATTCCCAGTGCAGCAGTAAGAAACACCCTGAAAAGTGGAGGATGACCAAATGGCTTCACAGACCACACGGGAAGACACTTAGCTCCCAGTGGCAACAGTTTACCTACAAAGGGAGATTTCAGACCTGCTGCCTCATGTTCATTACAAAATAAAGAACCATGTCCTCCAGGTCACATAGATGCAGACCCAGATTTTTGGTGTCACTATAAACGAAGCTAAATCTCCTGACAATTACATATATTTCTTTTTCTTTTTTTAATTAATTTTCATTGTAGGTTGTTCAAAACATTACATACTTCTTGATATATCATATTTCACACTTTGATTCAAGTGGGATATTTCACACTTTGATTCAAGTGGGATATGAGCTCCCATTTTTACTCCATATACAGATTGCAGAATCACATCAGTTGCAGAACCATTGATTTACATATTGCCATACATATATTTCTTGTGCCTAACCTCAGAGGAAGTTTCTCAATAAGTCTTTAGGTCAGCACAGCTCCATGTTTCTGGAGTGTTTACCCTCTCCCATACTTTTGTAAACTCTTTTACCACCTCCAGTGTTGTGTACTCCTGAGCATTTTTTATTCCACATATGTATTCACAGGTTTTCTAACTCCTCTCCTCTAATTGTGTCTTACTTTTAGCGATGGTTATGTCAAGGCATTGTTCTGGATAAGAGAGGGAAGATTTTTGTGTATCACATGTTTGCATACACATTAGATTCATTTTCCTATTTTCCATTTGAAATACTGAATCCCTGACACTAACCCATACCCTACTAGACTCTGACTACTAATCCTAATATCATGGAGAAAAAAAAACCTAACTGAATAGAAGTACAGTACTTTCATAGGAAGCATGGTGTATATTTGTATTTGTCTTCTGCTTTATCAAGAGTATGTGTTTTAAATTTAGTAAACTTTTCATTTTAATATTTCTCCATGATTTTTTAAAGTTATCACATATGTAAATTCCTGTCTCCCTTTCTCTGGATCCTATTCAGCACATGTAATTTTTTTATGCATATACAATATCCGACCTGGTATCACACGTACATTCTTGAAAGATCACTGGCTTTGGAATATAAAAATTGTGAGAAGAGATGACTTTCCCTAAATAATGATGGAACTGAAAATTCCACCTATGGGTGAGCTTCCTAGTGAAAAACACTATACATAAATCCATGTTCAGTAAAATGAATATTTTTGGATTTGTGAATGAATTATATTTCATGATGAATATCGATTGGCATATATATTGCTAAATATTAATGTGTGTGTGTGTGCGTGTGTGTGTGTGTGTGCATGTGTGTGTGTGTGTGTGTGTATTCTCCAGATTTTAAAAAAATATGAAAAATATGTGTCTTATTATACACTCCCTAAATTCATTCATATTCATTTATGTTCATTTAAATTCAAATTTTCACAAGATTATTCTCAGTAATATTCATCCACCTGAAATATATTTTGGTTTCCTACTACTGAAAACTAAGTTCAGTGGATGGTGCTTAAAAATCCTAATATTTCTACAGTAACTGACCCAGTTTAACATTAATGCAAGTAGATTGCTATGGGACATGATGTGTAATTTGAAGTTCATTTTTACTCAACACTGGTACATTACTATTTCTTCAGTTTATGGACATCATAGGATGTATTTTTTCATCCACAACTTCACAAATTTTTTTGGCATTTGGTTCACTTTCAATTACTTACTACTTCAGAACACATGTATTCCTCCATGTTTCTTTACTCGTCTTTTCACTAGACTTCTTTCTAAACACATTATTTTCGATTCCATAATCATTTTTGAAGCAAAACTCACTCTTCACGATAAACCGTAACCCTAATAATACCATTGCATATATAACTCGTTGGAATGATGGTATATATATCAATATAAGATTTCCAATATATTCTCAGATGCAAACTCAAACCATTATTTAATGTTGGATCCAGTTACATACTTTATTCACAATATGGTCTATTCATGCATCATCTCAATAATCATCAACACAAGGTACACCTATTTGTATCCCCAGTACTAATTAATAAGTTTCCAGAATATTACTCCCCTTTATGGTTCAAGAAATACTCATGTCACCTGATCTACATATACATTTTACGACAGTAGTATTCTGTACACGAAATGCAAAGGTCTCACATATGATTGTACCAAAGCCTAAATGGGAAGTGACCATGGATTACTAAAAGCATCTATGTCCAGGGTGCCTACTGCTCTCAAATGTCAATCCTATTGGTTACTACATATTTGTTTCTTCCTAAGATTATATATTTAACCTCAAGCCTGTTGAAAATATCTAATCCTATCACTCACTTTATACTTTTCCTGATTTCCTAATGCCCCTATTGATATCTGCTTTCCTACATATTTTTCCCAGTTCATCATTGTGACTGTCTCTTCACATGTGCTGACATTTACATTCACCCTCTAACTGAAAACCAATTGCTAAAGAACTTTTGGTCCAACTCCGAGACTCACTCTTCTTCCTAAACCTACTGACTATCTTCCTAATCCTACAGACTATCCCTTTTTGACTGGATGTTCTCTTCTACTTTCAATCATCCGAGGTATAGGGTCCTATGCCATTGTATATCGATTTATCTGAGACCTCGGTGCAGAACATAATTCAATCTAAGTATACCAATCAAGGGCCCAATGCCTTTCTGGGCTTCAAATCTTTCCTAGATCTCTGATCTCATACATATATTTCACATTTATATTCTTATAAATATCACAGGTTCCCAATACCATAATTCATCCAGCAGAATGACTCCTAACCCAAATCAAACATGTTATTAACACTAACCGTACACTGTTCCCTCAATCTCACTTTACAGAAGAGCAGGGACAGAGTTGGTCTTAAAATCCAGGAAGGTAGGGTATCATCCACCAGCTGAGAACCTCAAAAGTCCCTGCAGAAATAATCCCTTGAGTAGGTGTAGGCAGGTATGAAGGATCTGAGAGAGCAAAAGTCATCTTCCATGGAAAACAACCTGGTCAGGTTGAAGGGATGTGTCTGAATTAGCCTCTCTCTTCCTAATGTAGAGAAGATGGACCAAACCATGGCTGTGTGGAGAGCTGTTCCCCAGTGCCTATGGTTGATATACCATTCTAACTTATGAATGAGTCACAGCAAGTAGAGGCAGACTCCATCTTTTGGGAACCTTGGAAGCAACTGTTAAAACAAAGTGGTTTCCAAGGCAGTGACTTCATTCAGTTCTTGAAGGAAGTGACCTCACCTTACATTATTGGTGATGAAAGTCTGTGATCTTGGGATCCAGGAAACCAGGCACACAGAGTCAAACCCACTCCATGTCCCAGTGGGCTCACTTGTTTGGATTTAACAAGACAGAGTCACTCTTTCTTGGTACCTACTGATGTGAGGACAGCCAAATGCCTGGAAACTATGAAGACTGGCCTTTCCAGAGAAAGCAGGTAGTTCCTCACCATGGGCTCCTGACAACTTCACAGAGTTGACTAAAGAGACCAGATCGGAGACAGAACACGCCATTTTTGGAGAACATAGTATGGCCCACAAGTCAGAGGACACTCCGGATAGACACAGACCTACTTGGGGGAAAGAGGTGCCTTTTTGGGTGTGAGTGTGAGTTTGTGGTTTTGTCTCATGTTCTGAGAATAGTTAGGAAAGCTGGTTTGTTTGTTTTGGAGTGGACTGTTTCTAGTAAGTCCTTTGACAAGGTGAGTGTTTCTGTGTCTATATATCATACTGTGTCCGTGATTGTAGACAGTAGAAAAGAGAATGCATCAATGGATGTGTCCTGTCTACGAGAAAGCTTCAAAGCATTCATCCTGTGCAAGTTATGAATGGACTGCAGCTTGCTGTATGGATGGACAACTCCTGCTATCTTTCTAAATTCCTGTTTTCTTCCTGAATTCTGGACACTCTCTAGAATACGCTCATGATTTTGTGTCCAAGATATGTACCACCTCAATCTCTGTGACATGGCCATGTACTGGATAGCTGATGGGAATGGTGAGTATCTCAGAAAACTCAGATATCAGTATGCCCAAGAAAGTCTCAGTGGAGAAACCCTGCTTTGGGCCTTTTGCTTACCTATTCTGTTGCCCTGAATGTCAGGAAGGTCTTTGCCTCAGGCCACACTTTGTGAAGCCTGAAGAAAATAGTTTTCAAATGGAATTGAATGGTCATTACCTGTGCCTCTTCGGTTAATTGCTTTGGAAATGGATGTTTCTGAATCAGCCTCTTGGCCCTATGTGAGGCTGTGGCTTAGATTCACAGCACATGATGGGTCTAAAGAAAAATCCCATGTGTGCATCCAAAACCAAAATGGACAAAAGAACTGTCATGGTGGATAGAGTCTCTCGCCTTCCTCTGTAAGGTTCCTGACCTCCATTAAGTGATAATAGGGATCATTTGGGTCAAGTGAATTCTTTAAAGCCCTGCAGAGGCTATCCCATAGGTTCGTGGGTTTTCTCATGACTGCAATTCACATCTATGTTTACAGAAGAGCAGGGACAGTGTTGGTCTTACAATACAGGAATGCAGTGGATCTTCCATCTGTTGAGAACCTCAAAGCTCCATGCAGAAATGATCTCTGGAGAAGATGTAGGCAGCTATGTAAGACCTGAGAGAGCAAAAATCATCTTCCATGGCAAACAACCTGGTCAGGATTAAGGGTTGCGTCAGAATGAGCCTATCTCTTCTTAATGTAGAGAAGATGGACCAAACCCGGCCTGTGTGGAGAGCTGTTCCCTTTTGCCTACGGGTGATATACCATTCTAACTTGTGAAAGTGTCACAGGAAGTAGGGGCAGCCCTCATCTTATGGGACCGTTGGGAGCAATTGTTATGACAAAGTGGTTGCCAAGGCAGTGATCTCATTCAGTTCCTGAAGGAAGTGATCTCATCTCACTTCCTTGGAGATGGAACTCTCTGAACTTGGTATACAGAAAGCCAGGCACCCAGAGCCAGTCCCAGTCCTAGTCCCAGTGGTCTCAGTTTTTTGGATTTACAAAGGACAGAGTCAGTCTTTCTTGATACCTACTGATGTGAGGATGGCCAAATGCCAGGAAAGCTCGGAAGAGGGGCTCTTCCTGAGAAAGCAGATATTGGCTCACTCCTGGCTTCTAACAACTTCACATTTTTGGCCAAGAAGATCAGATCTGAGACAGGGCAGGCCATTTTGGAGAATCATAGTATGGCCCATCAGTCAGAGCACACTCCGGAGAGTCACAGACCTATTTGGGGGAAGGAGGTGCCATTGCGGGTGTGGGTTTGTGGTTTTGTCTCATGTTCTGAGAATAGGTAGAAAAGGCAGTTTGTTTGGTTTGGAGTGAACTGTTTCTAGTAAGTCGTTTGACAATGCAAGTGTTTCTATGTCTGTGTATCCCACTGTGTCCGTGCTTGTAGACATTAGAAAAGAGAATGCATCAATGGATGTGTCCTGTCTCATAGAAAGCTTCCCAGCATTCATCCAGCACAATTTATGAATTGACTGTGGCTTGCCTTATTGATGGGCGATACCTGCTACCTTCCTAAGTTGCTGTTTTCTTCCTGAATTATGTCCAATCTCCAGAATAGGCTCATGGTTTTGTGTCCAAGATATGTACTACCTCCAAGCTCTGTGACATGGCCATGTACTGGATAGCTGAATGGAATGGCGAGCATCTCAGAAAACTCAGATATCAGTGTGACCAGTAAAGTCTCAGCGGAGAATCCCTGCTTTGGGCCATTTGCTTACCTATTGTTCTGTTGCCCTGAGAGTCAGGAAGGTCTTTGTCTCAGGCCAACCCTTTGTGAATCCTGAAGGAAAGATTTTTCAAATGGAAATGAATATGCTTTACCTTTGGCTCTTTCCTTAATTGATTTGGAAAGAGATGTGTGTGAATCAGCCTCTTGGCCCAGTGTGATTCTTTGACTTAGATTCTCAGCACCTGATGGTCTCAAGAAAGATCCCATGGGTGCATAAAATCCAAAATGGCAAAAAGAGCAGTCATTGTTGATGAAGTATTTTGCCTTCCTCTGTAAGGTTCCTGAATTCCATCAAGTGAGAATAGGGATCTTTTGGGTCAAATGAGTTCTTCAAATCTATTCAGAGGCTATCCAATAGGTGCTTGAGTTTTCTTATCTTTCCAATTCACATAAAGAATCTGTACCCGACACTCAGTAGGACTCAAATTGGAGAATCAGAGCAGTATTAAGGGCAGGCCTATTTGATCACTCCTGGTACACAGGAAGGGTGTACAGGCCACTGGGAATTTAGGCAAATGAGGGGCAACAGAGCTTATTTTGGACACTGTCTTGGGCTACGCTAATGCTATCAAATGTCAATCCTATTGTTGACTTCATATTTGTTTTATCCTAAGCTCACATATTCATCCTCAACCCTGTTCAAAATATCTAATCCCATCACTCACTTTATTCTTTTCCTGATTTCCTAATGTCTCTATTGATATCTGCTTTCCTACATATTTTGCCCTGTGCATCATTGTGACTGACTCTTCACTTGTGTTGACATTTACATTGACTCTCTAACCAAAACCCTATTGCTAAAAAACTTTTGTTCCAAATCCTATACTCACTTTTCTTCCTAAACTTACCGACTATCTTCCTAATCCAACTGACTATAACTTTTTGAATGGATGTTCTCTTCTACATTCAATGATCCAAGTACAGTTCAGGTTTCTATTCAACCGGGTGAGGGAGTAGATTCTGCAGTTTGGCAATTGGGGACAGCACATTCTGGCAACAAGATTAGCAAAGAGTTCTCAAGATTTCAACAGTGTTTTGTTAAGCGTACAGAAAAACAGGAAGTGACAAGTACATATTTTATTAACCTTTCATTCCCCACTTCTTTTTCTGGCTACTTTTAATCATAAAAGTGATCGTTGTGGGGTGTCACATTCTATGTCTGCTAGTGGGGTATTACCATAATTTTAATTTGTCCAATTTCAGCTTGGAGAAAAGAAATTACATGATTGAGGAAACAGGCTTTTATAGTTAGTAATACTATGAGGATTATTATTGGACCGGCCAGGGTTGATAAAAACGTAATTAACCAGGGGGACTGTGTAAAAAAAGACTCAAACTACCCTTTTTGTGCCTCTCTCTCTCGTTGTTGCTCTTCAAGGCATCTTTTTAATTTACTCATAGATTTTTTTACAACTCCAGTATTGTCGACATAAAAACAACATTCTTCCCTCAATGAAGCACAAAGGCCCCCTTCTGTCATGAAAAGGAGGTCCAACCCTCGCCTTTTCTGTAAAACAACTTCAGAGAGAGAGGTTAAAGATTCCTGCAAAGCTGTGATGGAGGTTTCTAAAATCTTTAAGTTTTGATCTATTGCTGCTTCTAATTGGGTCACTTGTTGTGTCCCATGGACCAGAGCAGTGGTTCTTGTGCCCAACCCTGCAGCAACTCCTATTCGTAACAGAATGGCTAAGGTGAGGGACATATGTTCCCAGCGGAACCGGGTTGTATGTCCCCCTCTTTGATCTTCAAATGAACCTGCGTCATGATAGAGCACTCTGGGAAACATCTGCACCATTTCACAATTAATCACATCTGTTGACCATTTCATGAAAACATTAACAATGTTTAAGTATATAGAATTATACTGTTGTAGGGACGGACAAGGCAAGGCACCTAAGATAGCACCAAAGACACGGAAACAGTCTTTTTTGGTTTCAACCAGATTCAGAGGGCATTGCTTCTGTTGTAAACAATTAATCCCCTGAAACCCAAGTTACGTAGTTTCAGAATTTTGTACCCAACACGTAAGGGAAGGGGCTCAGAAGTTCACAGTCTGCAGAAGTTCACAAAAAGCAGTTTTTGTTTCTGTTTTTTCCTCAGTTTGGGCAAGTTAACTTTTCAAGGACACCTGGGTGGGGGTGTCTTCCCTTTCTTTTTTTCCCTCTTCCAGCTGTTTCCATACAGCCCAGTTTGTAACTTCTTTATCTTAGAAATGTAGCCATCTCTGTAAAGCCCCAGCTCAAGGCCAGAGGCCTTTTTTTCAAATATTTTGTGAAAAACTAGTAAGGGTGTGTCTAGATCAGGAGTGCTGAATTTTTTAGCCAGTTGCCAAGGAGACCAGGGCAACACAAAAATAGGAAGTTTATCTACAGTGAACTCTTTTATCGGGACTCTTTCGCTGAAAGTCCTAAATCAGCCATGGTGAAGACTTCTGGAGAAGGTCAGTTAAGACTTTTCTGTGGGCCTGGTACAGAGGGGGACAATTTGGAAGGCAGGGATAAGAGCAGCTCTGTGGATCTGAGAATGAGGAAGGAGAGATGTAAAAGAATATTGGGAGAGGGCTTTGGGATCTTAATAGCAACAAAAACTTGAGCAGTAGAACAGATAGAACAGAGGGGGAGATGGGAGTGAGATTCCAAAAAGCCTGTGAGGGACTTTAAATTCTTAGTAACCTGTTTTTAGTGATGACAAGGCAACATTAAAGGCCATTTTCATTACATCTTGTATTAGGGTCTGAGGATTCTTCTCAGCGGGTTTGAGCTTTGCATTAGGTGGTAAGAGGACTGGGTGGGACCCGGTGCGGGCACTGACAGGAGAGGAGAGGAGTGAGTGAATGGAGTGGTACCTCAGTACCTGCAACCTCAGCAAGGGAGCAATGGTCTGAGAACCAGTCGAGATTTGGGTTTTTGATCTAGATATTGGAGGGGAGAAATCAAGTTGCTGAGGTGGGAGTGACAGCAGAGACTGGAGCACAAGGCTGAGGGTGAGCATCTATTGGAGAAGCATAGTTCAGGATGTGAGCAAAGGAGAGAGAAGGCCTCCACATAGCGGAATCTCCTTTCACCCTTTTGAGCACTTGCAGAAGTTAAAAAGGTCACACAGAATTTGAGGATCTAGAGACCCCTCTGGGGGCCATCGGTTTTGGTTATCTAATTCGTAATATGGCCAATGCTGTGTACAGAATTTGATGAGGAGTTTGGGTTCCATCTGACAGTCCCTGTATGCTCACATCCCCATGACTTACAATAGAAGTCTGCTCTCCCCCCCCCCACAGCCGTGACTGTTTGTGGCTTTGATAGTCTGCCGGGCAAACATAGTAATATAGGCTAGCCAACCTGCATCTGGCTCACGTGTCCCTACATCTATAATGTTTGTTTCCATTATCTATGGTACGGAAGGGATTTAATGGAATTTTAGTGGGATCCCGTTAATCAGGGATATCCCAATAGGAAAGACCTATAGCCAGCTGACAAATGACTGGGTGGAGAGATGGCCACCAGGTTCGTAAGGGGGCTGTATTCGAGATAGGCCATACTTCGTGTCCAGTAGGATTTGTGATCAGCCATCGCAGCTTAAGGGGCTGATGAGGGTTAAGACTACTGGTCGTCAAGGGGAGAATAAATATCTTCCAGGATCTTCTTTACAACCATTTGCGATGTTTCTTTTTTCTTCTTTTTTATTTCTTTTTTTTTTTGTGTGTGTGGGGAAGGCTTCAATACATCCTGAAAATGTATGTTCAAAGACTAGGACCATACCTTACTGGCTTAATTTCAGTAAAGTCCACTTCCCAGAATTGTCCTCGTCTGGTTCCTCATAGGTGCTTTCCTGCAGGAAGCTTGGAAGTGTAAGCTTTAACCAATTAATGGACCTGACAGGCTTTTGTTACCCATTCAGTTATTTCCTTTTGCTGTGAGTAGGTTAGTGGAAAACTGTGTTCTTGATCCTTCACGAATGAATGCAGTTTCTTTGAACAAAGGTGAGTGAGTTGATGAACATTTGCTACTGACATAGTTAGAGCCATGATTATAGGAGTAGTTACTGAAGGATTAAAAAATTCCACTTGGGGGCCTTCAGGGTTAAAAGTTATTTTGGCCCAGAGCTTGGTGAGCAGAACTCTGCCCATCAATGGGGCCAGGCATTCTGGGATTACTAGGAAGGAGTGATGGATTTTTCCTTTTCCCTGGTCCATGGTCCTCTTAGTTGTCAAAGCCTGATATTTACTTCTGTTAGACTCTTGAATTACAGACCTTTTATTCGGTAGAGGGCCCAATGGGCCTTATGGGCTGAGTATATTGCCCCTGTATCTACTTCAAAGTTTATTGTGTTCCCCTCCACTTCAAAAGTTACCTTGAGGTCAGGGAGAGGATCTGAGCCCGGACTTTCTTAGTATTCCTCCAGAGTCAGAATATCTGGCTGGCATGGCTGTCTCTTTCTAGGGCACTCTTTGGCCCAGTGTCCTTTTTCTTTAGAGTAGGCACATTGATCTGAGGCCAGGGGTGGCCTCTAGTGTGTGCCCAGTTATCCCTTCCTGTCTCTCTGTTTCTTAGTTTCTGGCCTATTTGTTGTTGTGACCAGGACCTTAGTCAATGCCTTAGTCTGTCTTTTGTTTCTTTTATCCACCCTTTGCTTCCTTATCTTCCTCAGTTTCTCTCGTATAGTATACGTTTTTGGCTTCTCTGACTAAATCTCTCAAAGTCATATCTTGTAATCCATCTAAGTGTTGTAACTTTCTTTAAATATCCATGGCAGCTTGCCCAATAAAGGCCACCATGACAGATGCCTTTTGAGCCTCTGCCTGAGTATCAAAAGGAGTATATCTCCTATATGCCTCCATAATTCTCTCTAGAAACATAGAGGTAGATACATCAGGCCCTTAAATAATCTCTCTTACCTTGGCCAAATTAGTTGGTCACCTAGCGGCCACTAAGATACCCACTATTAGAGTCCGGCGATAAGTGGACAGATGCTCCCTACCTTCAAAGGTGTTGGGGTCCCAGTTGGGTCGTTTCAAGAGAAAGCCGGCTTTGAATATGTTGGGAAGTTGTGTCGGTCACGCATTTGGTCCGAGGATACTTTTTTCTAGCCTGCAGGAGGATTCTCTTTTGTTCCTCTGTCATGAAGAGAGTCCCTAGGAGTTGTTGGTAGTCATCCCAAGTAGGTGGGTGTGAAAACATCAATGACTTCACCAGACCTGAGAGCCAGGTTGGGTCCTCGGTAAAAGGGGGATTGTTATTTTTCCATTTATGTAGGTCTGAAGAGGAGAAGGCCAATACTGGTAGGCTTCCATTTTTTTTCCCATGGCCATCGTCAATCATTGGCCCTTAGGGATGGAGGGAAGCAACACGGGATTTCCAGGGTTTTCAATCATTTGCCACCGGTGAGTTCCTTTAGCAAGTCCAGCTTCCTCCAGGGGAGGAGGGGCTGTGTGTGATGCAGGGGAGTTATCTGGAGGGCCCTGGGCTGGCTTAGAGTCCTCCAATTGCGGAGAGGCTGAGTCAGCTGGAGAATCACTTAGAGGATGTTGGGGGTTGTGGGACAAGGGTAGAAGATAAGGAAGGGGAGGAGAGTCCAGTAGAGTCAAATCTTGTGACTCAGGGAGAACAGAGGGTGGAGGAGGAGGAGGAGCAGAGGGGTTGAGAGATCGTGGGGGAAGGAGTAGGAACGGGGACACAGCAAGGAAAGGCTTCACCCACGGAAGAGGAGATTTGCAGAGGTCCTGCCAAGTTAAGGTATATTCCTGTTTATCAGTATGGCTATGTGGCCCTGGCTGTAAGACAATATCTCTGTCTTTTTAAATTAGTGGGAAGTAGAAAGATCCTTCTAGGGGCCATCCGAATCCAAAGGTGGGCCATTCTGAGGCACACAGAGTCTGCCAGGTCCAGCGTTTTACTGAAAAAGAAACATTCTGAGCCCTTAAGCAGACTTTGGTCCATAGATCAAGGGTCAGGGACAGAGGCATTGAAGTGATCTGTCCCATAATGAAAGACACACAAACAGTAAAAGCAACGACACAGGACACAGACAAGAGAAAACAATAAAGACAGGCAATGGACGTCCAACACTGAGACCAAGACTGAGCAGGCGGCAAAACCCGATGGGCTGGCAATACCGAATCTGAAACAAAGTATCACTGAGTCGAGGGGACTATTATTCCTCGATTCCCGAGTCCTCTGTGGCGTCCCCCAGGGACTTGGCTTGTGGCTCTGTGACACGTCTGCCAGCCACCATCAAAGAGAGCTCACACACTTCATCGACAGCCATTTTGCCAAGCCCTAACCTGAAACCTGAAACCAGAAAGAGGCGCCTTACTTACCCTGAGAGTAGCCCATTGGGGTCTCTCATTCACCGCTGCTGGATTTCGGTGGAACCTCCATATATAAAGATCGGAAGAGCATTGGGGGAAGAGACCACTAAGAGACTCTCTCATGCAAAAACAAAGGGTTTATTGGGGGTCCAGCATGCTGGGGCTCAGAGCTCATTTGAATAGAGCAGAGAACTCTGAGAACAGCTTAAGCAGAGCTTATATACTTTCCTTGAAGAGGGCAGGGAGGAAAGTTTATTGATGGGCCTGGGCGGGTGAGCAGTTTGCGTGCAACTGGGTGAGGGAGTACATTCTGAAGTTTGGCAGTTGGGGACAGCACATTCTGGGAAAAAGATTAGAAAACACTTCTCAAGATTTCAACAGTGTTTTATTAAGCATACTGAAAAACAGGAAGTGACAAGAATCTATTTTATTAACATTTCACTACCGACTATACTTTGCCAGATTTCCTAAAGTCTCTATTGATATCTGCATTCCTACATATTTTCCCCAGTTCATCATTGTGATTAATTCTTCACATGTGCTGACATTTACATTCACTCAATACCCGAAACCCTATAGCTAAAGAACTTTTGGTCCAAATCCTATACTCACTCTCCTTTATAAACATACCGACTATCTTCCTAATACTCCTGACTATCCATTTTGACTGGAAGTTCTCTTTGAAAATCAATCATCCAAGTTACAAGGTCCTATGCTTAATACCGCAATCAAGGGCCCAATGCCCTTCTGGGCTTCAAATCTTACCTAGATTTCTGTTTTCAGATTCCTATATTTTACCTATATATTCTTGAAAATATCGCAGATTCCCAATACCATTATTCATCCAGCAGAATGATTTCTATTCCAAATCAAACCTGTTATTAACCCTAACCATACACTGTTCCCTCAATCTAACTTTAGAGAAGAGCAAGGACAGAGTTGGTCTTAAAATACAGGAATGTAGGGGATCTTCCAACTGCTGAGAAACTCAAAGGTCTATGCGCAAATGATCCCTAGAGAAGTTGTAGGCACCTATGAAGGAACTGAGAGAGCAAAAGTCATCTTTCATTGCAAACAACCTGGTCAGCATGAAGGGATGTGTCTGAATCAGCCTCTCTCTTCTTTATGTAGAGAAGAAGGACAAAACGAGGCCTCTGTGGAGAGCTGTTCCTGGTTACCAATGTTTGATATACCATTCTAACTTGTGAAAGTGTCAAAGGAATTAGGGACAGCCTCCATTTCATGGGACCTTTGGAAGCAAATGTTAGGACAACGTGCTTGCCAAGGCATTGACCTCATTCAGTTCCTGAAGGAAGTGACCTCACCTCACATTCTTGGTGATGGAACTCTCTGAACTTGGGATCCAGGCATCCAGGCACACAAATCTAGTCCCAGGCCCAGTCCCAGTGGTCTCCCTTCTTTTGATTTACCAACGACATAGTCAGTCTTTCTTGGTATCTACTGATGTGAGGATGGCCAAATGCCAGGAAAGCTCTGAAGAGTGGCCTTTCCTGAGTAAGCAGGAAGTGGCTCACCGCTGTCTCCTGACAACTTCACAGAGTTGGCCAAGGAAACCAGATCTGAGACAGAACAGGCCATTTGATGGGAACATAGTACGGCCCACCAGTCAGAGGTCACACCCGATAGTCAGAGACCTACTTTGGGAAAGGAGGTGACTTTGTGGGTGTGAGTGTGTGTTTGTGATTTTGTCTCATGTTTTGAGAATAGGTAGGAAAGGCAGTTTGTTTGGTTTGGAGTGGACGATTTCTAACAAGTGATTTGACAAGGCGAGTGTTTTTAAGTCTGTGTATCCCACTGTGTCCATGGTTGTAGACATTAGAAAAGAGAATGCATCAAAGGATGTGTCCAGGCTAGTAGAAAGCTTACCAGAATTCTTTCTGCCCAATGTATGAAAGGAATGCGGCTTGCCTTATGGATGGGTAAAACCTGCTATCTTCCTAAGTTCCTGTTTTCTTCCTGAATTCTGGCCACTCTCCAGAATAGGCTCATGATTTTGTGACCAAGAGAAGTACCACCTCCAAGCTCTGTGACATGGCCATGTACTGGATAGCTGAAGGGAATGGTGAGCATCTCAGAAAATTCAGATATCAGTGTGACCAGGAAAGTCTCAGTGGAGAAACACTGCTTTGGGCCATTTGCTAACCTATTGTTCTGTTCCCCTGAATGTCAGGAAGGTCTTTGCCTCAGGCCACCCCTTTGTGAAGCCTAAAGAAAACAGTTTTCAAATGGAAATGAATGGGCATCACCTGTGGCTCTTTGCTTAATTGCTTTGGAAAGGGATGTGTCTGAATCAGCCTCTTGGCCCTGTGTGAGGTTGTGGCTTAGATTCTCAGCACCTGGTGGATGTAAAGAGAGATCCCATGTGTGCATCCAAAACCAAAATGGCCAAAAAGCAGTCCTTGTGGATGAAGTCTGTCGCCTTCCTCTTTAAAGTTCTTGAACTCCATCAAGTGAGAATAGGGATCCTTTGGGTCAAATGGGTTCTTCAAAGACCTGCAGAAGTGCTTGTGATTTCTCATGACTGCAAATCACATAAAAATATATACCTGACACTCAGTTTTCCACAAATTGGAGAAGCATAGAAGTATTAACGTCTAGCATATTTGATCACTCCTGTTTCACATGAAGGGTGTCCAGACCACCCTGAATTTACTCCAATGAGGGGCAAGGGAGTTATTTTGGACACTCTCTTGGACTCCGCCACTCATGGAAACCTTCCGCCAGAGGTTGTGATTAGTGTCTATATGGAAGAAGATGAGGGCCATATGGGAGGGTTTTGGTTTTAAATTTGGTCATTTGTGTCCAGTATGAAGACATGACCTGGACCACCTGGGCTTGAACTCTGGTGTGATTCCCCTTAGAGACTGAATTCAGAGAAGTATTGCCATGAATTTTGTTGGGATTTTAGGAGTCCACCCATGAGAATCACCCTTGGAAACTGAGATCTAGGCCCAGGTTGGCTTTCCACAGAGCCCTGGGTATCTCAGCCAGGATATCACATGATTTAATTCTGAAAGACTTGGCAGCCATAGTTGAGAGTCACAACACCCATGGACGTCACATTGTAGACCTCAATGGGCCTGGCTTCATGTGACATTTTGGCCACTCTTTGGGAACCCTTGCCTGTGAGAGTTCTACAGAGCATTCATTGAAATGAGCTTCCTCACCATTTAATGGTTCCTGAATGAATTGAAACCCACAGTGCCTGCAACGTCATCCTTGAAAAATGCCTAGATAAATACCATGAAATTTTTGAAATTCCCATGACCAGGTGGCACTGGAGAAACTTTGGATGTCCTGTTGCTGATCGTAAATATGCAAGAGAGTGCCTTGATTGAGTGGGTTTCATGAAAATGGTGTAGAACAGAGATGCCAGTATGTTGGAACCTGCTGAGTAGTGGGCCTAGAGCAGTGGTAGGCAGATGTGTGATAAAAAATTTGTGTTGGGGCCATGTGGATCTGCCATTGGCTTCCAAATGGCTTGTGACTGACATGGTGCAGCCAGCAGACCCTTCCATGTAAAGGCTTCTTGTTATATGGAGATGTTTCCGGGCAATGTTCAGAATCAGGTTGCTATGGACATGTGGTCAAGCTATGTGGGATAGAAGCCTGGTTGGTGCATTCTCCTGCAGACCCTGACCAACCACACATGACAGAATTGCCTCCAGAACTGTGTCCCAGTTGAACTTCTTTTATTTCATGAAGCAAATGCCAAAGTCCCAGTGCAGCAGCAAGAAACACCACGAAAATTGGAGGATGACCAAATGGCTTCCCAGTCCACATGGGAATACCCTTAGCCCCCAGTGGCCACAGTTTACTTACAAAGAGAGAATTCAGCACTGCTGCCTCATGTTCATTGGAAAATAAGAAATCATGTCCTCCAGGTCACATAGATGCAGACACAGCTTTGATGGTCTCACTAGAAAGAAGCTAAAGCTCCTGACAAAAACATATATTTCAAGTGCCCAAACTCAGAGGCAGTTTCTCAAGAAGTATTTAGGCCAGCAGAGCTCCATATATATGGAGTGTTTATCCTGTCCCATACTAGGAAAACTCCTCTACCACTTCCAAGGTTGTAAACTCCTGAGCATATTATTCACAGATTTTATTACTCTACTCCTCTAATTGTGTCTTACTTTGGGGGAAGGAAATGTCAAGGAATTGTTCTGGATGAGAGTGGGAAGATTTTGTTTAGCACATATTTGCATACACATTGGTTTCATTTTTCTATTTTACATTTGATATACTGAATCCCTGACACTAACACATACCCTACTAGATTCTGAATACTAATCCTAATATGATGGAGAAAAATAACCGAAACAGAATAGAAACACAAGCAGTTCAGAGGAGGCACGTTGTATACTTGGACTTGCCTTTTGCATTATATAGGGTAGGAGTTATAAATCTAGTCAATTTTTTGTTGAAATAGTTTTCCATGTGCTTTTAAAGTTAACAAATATGTGAATTCCTGTCTCCCTTTCTCTGTATTCTATTCAGCACATGTATTTTTATATGCACATATAGAATCCTACCTGGTATCACACGTACATTCTTGTGAGTTACATAACTTGGCAGATACAAAGTGTGAGAAGAGATCACTCCTCCTAAACGCTGTTTGAACTGAAAATTCAAACTATGGGTGAGCTTCCTAGTTGAAAAAAGTTATACATAAATCCATATCCAGTAAAATGAATATTTTTGGATCTGTGGATGATATGTATTTCACGGTGTAATTCGATTGGCATATATATTGCTAATTTTTAAAATCTGTGTGGTTATATATATATATATATATATATATATATATATATATATATTCTCTCCAGATATTTCAAAATATTTAATATATGTGTCTTATTATACACTCCCTAAATTCATTCATGAATATGTATGTGGATTTATAAAAAACTTTTCACAAGATTATTCTCAGAAACATTCATTCACCTGATATACGTATTTTTTCCTAGTATTGAAAACTAACTTCAGTGAATGGTGCATATGAATCCTAATATTTCTACAGTAACTGATCCAGTTTCACATCAATGCAAGTAGATTCCTATGGGACATGATAAATATTTTGAAGTTCATTTTTATTTCAACACTGGTACATTACTATTTCTTCAGTTTATGCACATTATAGAATATATATTTCATCCACAAGTTCACAAATTTATAGGCATATATTTCACTTTCAATCACTTTCTGCTTCAGAAAACACGTGTTCCGCCATGTTTCAAACTGGTCTTTTCATGAGACTTCTTTCAAAACACATTATTTTTGATTTCCATAATCACTTTTGAAGCAAAACTCACACACTCTTCATGATAAACCATAAGCCTAGGATTACAATTAGACGTATAACTAGTTGTTATGAATGATTCTATATCAATATATGATTTCTTGAGAGGCAAGATGGCCGCAAAGGGAGTGCAGTAACTCCATGTACTGCGTCACTGTGAGGGAAAATGACGAGTTAGAACGGCTAAAAGCTATCTTGTTAGGAATTTCCAGCAAAATTGGGGTGCTCCAAAACC
Organism: Callospermophilus lateralis; assembly: GCF_048772815.1. Lineage (NCBI taxonomy): Eukaryota > Metazoa > Chordata > Mammalia > Rodentia > Sciuridae > Callospermophilus > Callospermophilus lateralis. Next base: position 1,115,191 of record NW_027514358.1, on the reverse strand, counting down.
TAGTGGAAGGATTTTCATCGCACGAGGATCAGCTTCATGGGCTCAAATGCGAGCGATCTGTCCGTCTGTATGGAGCGCTGCTTGTTCGGCAGATCACCCCATGGCTGGAGTCTGCGGCGCGCGCTGGGAAACGACAGGCTGGTGGCGCAGAGATACATCGATGCTGATTCTGTGGGCTCCTGCCAGCTAGGCATTTGCTGAGCTCGGAGCTGAATTCTGGGTTGGAGACGGGGAAAGGAAACGGTCCAGTTTGGTTCTCCACACCGGTCAGACCACGGAGGAAGCCAGCGGCCACCATCTTGGAGAGCTGACGTCACCATCCTTGTTTTCGACTGATTGCAGCTCTTTCAGCTATAGAACAGGTAATTTCAGGCTGACAATTGTCTGCATCTCGCAGACAAATTGCTCAGACTTAGTGCTAAATAACCCGCGGAAACTGCTTCTTGGAGCCTGCTCTTATCAGAACACGCACCGAGCCCGGAGTGTCGGAGTTCCGGCTCCCAGAGCTGCTCTGGCCTAGGGCTATAGAACCCGCTGAAACTGCTTTTTGGAGCCTGCTCCTGTCGGAGCAGGCACCAAGTCCGGAGAGGCCGAATTCTGGCTCCCGGAACTGTTTTGGCCCGGTGATAAAGAACCCGCGGAAACTGTTTCTCGGTCCGGGTCCTGCTGAATACTGTGGAGGCCAGAGGGGCCGAACAGAGCCGCCGCCCGGGCCCGGAACAGGTCCAGCGACCTGCCGGCGTGGTAGTCAAGAAAACCCAGAGGCAGCGCTGGCACAGGAGCCGGCGGGAGCTGCGCGGCGCGGGTCTCCCAGCTACCGCTCCCACCAGTGCTGACAACTGAGGTCTCTTGCACCGACTCGCCTCGGCGTGGGACTCACAGCTACCGCACTCACTAGTGCTGACAACTGAGGTCTCTTGCACCAGATACGGGGGCGTGGCTACCAGAAGGTAAGCAAATTGGCTGGGGGTTCTCAGCCCCAAGCTCTACAAACTTAGGGCCTGAGGGAGGCCAACATGAAGAGTGTGCCCAGCCACTAATGAAACAGCTGCTCCACGCGTGTGCAAGGTAGGCGGAACTGTGAAAACCGACAAAACAGGCCCAGTGAACCGCCAGACACATCCCTCCGGTTGGGGGAGGGGCAGAGCCACAGGGCGCCTGAAGGTAGGCGGACCCACGACCCACCAGCAGAAAAGGCACAGCAATCCACAGAGCGGCATTGCCACCCCCTGAGCCTACAAGTTAGGCAGATCTGTGACCTACCGGCAGGTCATGCCCAAAAACCTGCGGAGGGGCACAGCTGCCCCACGTGCCTGCTAGGTAGGCTGAACTGTGACCACCAACAGAACAGGCCCAGCGGCCGGCCAGACACATCGCCCCGCCCAGGTTGGGGGAGGGGCAGAGCCGCCGGGCGCCTGCAAGTTAGGCATACCTGCGAATCACCAGCAGATCAGGCCCAGCAACCGCGGAGCGGCAGAGCCACCCCCGGGCCTGCAAGGTAGGCACACTTGCCACCCACCGGCAGGTCAGGCCCAACAAACTGCGGAGGGGCACTGCTGCCCCACGAGCCTGCTAGGTAGGCAGAACCCTGACCACCGACAGAACAGGCCCAGAGGCCGGCCAGATACATCGCCCCGCCCCGGTTGGGGGAGGGGCAGAGCAGCCGGGCGCCTGCAAGGTAGGCAGACCTGCGACTCACCAGCAGATCAGGCCCAGCAACCGCGGAGCGGCAGAGCCACCCCCGGGCCTGCAAGATAGGCGCACTTGCCACCCACCGGCAGGTCAGGCCCAAGAAACTGCGGAGGGGCACAGCTGCCCCACGAGCCTGCTAGGTAGGCAGAACCCTGACCACCGACAGAACAGGCTCAGAGGCCGGCCAGACACATTGCCCCACCCCGGTTGGGGGAGGGGCAGAGCCGCCGGGCGCCTGCAAGGTAGGCAGACCTGCGACTCACCAGCATATCAGGCCCAGCAACCCGCGGAGTGGCAGAGCCACCCCCGGGCCTGCAAGGTAGGCGCACTTGCCACCCACCGACAGGTCAGGCCCAGCAACTCTCAGAGAGACACAGCTGCTCCACGCGCGTGCAGGGTAGGCGGAACCGTGACTACCGACAAAAGAGGCCCAGTGGACCGCCAGACACATAGCTCCGGTTGGGGGAGGGGCAGAGCCGCCGGGTGCCTGCAAGGTAGGCGGACCCGCGACCCACCAGCAGAATAGGCACAGCAATCCACAGAGTGGCAGAGCCACCCCCCGAGCCTACAAGGTAGGCAGACCTGCGACCCACCGGCAGGTCAGGCCCAAAAACCTGCGGAGGGACACAGCTGCCCCACGTGCCTGCTGGGTAGGCTGAACCGTGACCACCAACGGAACAGGCCCAGCGGCCGGCCAGACACATCGCCCCGCCCCGGTTGGGGGAGGGGCAGAGCCGCCAGGCGCCTGCAAGTTAGGCAGACCTGCAACTCACCAGCAGATCAGGCCCAGTGACCCGCGGAGCGGCAGAGCCACCCCTGCGCCTGCAAGGTAGGCACACTTGCCATCCACCGGCAGGTCAGGCTCAGCAACTCTCAGAGGGACACAGCTGCTCCACGCACGTGCAATGTAGGCGGAACCGTGACCACCGACAAAACAGGCCCAGTGGCCCGCCAGATACATCACCCCCGTTGGGGGAGGGGCAGAGCCGCCACCAGCGCCTTTTAGGTAGACAAACCTGCAACCGACAGACAGAACAGGCCTAGTGGCGAGCGGAGGGGCAAAACCGCTGCTCACTCCTGCAAGGTAGGCGGACCTGTGACCACCGAAAGAACAGGCCCATCGAAAGTATAGGCACAGCGGCCTCCCGGCGTGGTAGGCACATTGCCTCAATTGAAGGAGGGGCAGAACCACCGCCAAAGCCTGCAAGGGAGACGATGCAGCTATACAAAAGCAATATAAATATATAGGGGGAAAAATCAATAACACAACAGTTTCACCAAGCAGAAAGAAACGCGATCAGTATGAAAAGACAAGGAAAAAAAGGACCACAAGCAATGCAGGTCAATTCAACTTTAGAAGAGGTAATATCTGCAGCAGATGGAATGTCAGATAAAGAATTCAGGATATACATGCTTCAGATGATCTGGAGTCTCAAGGAAGACATTAGACAGCAAAATCAGACAATGAAAGACCACTTCGACAACTTCGACAATGAATTACATAAACAAATCCAAGAAGCAAAAGATCAATTATTCAGGGAGATAGAGGTTATAAAAAACAAACAAACAGAAAACCTGGAAATGCAGGAAACAATAATCCAACTTAAAATCTCAATTGAGAATACTACCAGCAGAGTAGAACACTTAGAAGATAGAACATCAGACAATGAAGACACAGTGTTTCAACTGGAGAAGAACGTAGACAGCTCAGCAAAGCTGTTAAGAAACCATGAGCAGAAAATTCAAGAAATATGGGATAACATAAAGAGACCAAACTTAAGAGTCATTGGGATACAGGAAGGTATTGAGGTCCAAACCAAAGGAATGAGCAATCTATTCAACGAAATAATACAAGAAAACTTCCCAGACTTGAAGAATGAGACAGAATCCCAAATCCTAGAAGCCTACAGGACGCCGAATGTGCAAAATCATAAGAGATCCACACCTAGACACATTATAATGACAATGCCCAACATACAGAATAAGGAGAGAATTTTAAAAGCTACAAGAGAAAGGAAGCAGATTACATTTAGGGGTAAACCAATCAGGATAACAGCTGATCTTTTAACACAGACTCTGAAAGCTAGAAGATCCTGGAATAACATATTTCATACACTAAAAGAAAATGGGTTCCAACCAAGAATTGTGTATCCCGTGAAATTAAGCTTCAGGATGGAAGATGAAATTAAAACCTTTCATGATAAACAAAAGTTAAAAGAATTTGCAGCTATAAAACCATCTCTTCAAAACATCCTCGGCAAAATATTACAGGAAGAGGAAATGGAAAATGTCAATGAAAACCAACAGCGGGAGGTTGTACAGTGAAGGGGGGGGGGAATAATCAAAGAGGAAAACAAACCATGTTTAGTAACATAAATAAACCAATATGGTTGGAAGAACACCCATATCTCAATAATAACCCTAAATGTTAATGGCTTAAACTCACCAATTAAGAGACACAGGCTAGTAGAATGGATCACAAAACAAGACCCAACAATATGCTGCCTTCAGGAGACGCATTTGATAGGAAAAGACATACTTAGACTGAAGGTGAAAGGTTGGGAAAAATCATATCACTCATATGGACTTCGGAAACAAGCAGGAGTGTCCATATTCATATCAAATAAAATAGATTTCAAGCCAAAGTTAATCAAAAGGGATGAAGATGGACACTACATACTTCTCAAGGGAACCATACACCAACAAGACATAACAATCATAAATATATATGCCCCAAACAATGGTGCAGCTATGTTCATCAAACAAACACTTCTCAAGTTCAAGAGTCTAATAGACCACCATACAATAATCATGGGAGACTTCAACACACCTCTCTCACCACTGGACAGATCTTCCAAACAAAAGTTGAATAAGGAAACTATAGAGCTCAATAACACAATTAATAACCTAGACTTAATTGACATATATAGAATATACCACCCAACATCAAGCAGTTACACTTTTTTCTCAGCAGCACATGGATCCTTCTCAAAAATAGATCATATATTATGTCACAGGGCAACTCTTAGACAATATAAAGGAGTAGAGATAATACTATGCATCTTATCTGATCATAATGGAATGAAATTGAAAATTAACGATAAAAGAAGTAAGGAAAAATCATGCATCACTTGGAGAATGAACAATAGGTTACTGAATGATCAATGGGTTATAGAAGACATCAAGGAGGAAATTAAAAAATTCTTAAAGATAAATGAAAACACAGACACAACATATTGGAATCTATGGGACACAGTGAAAGCAGTTCAAAGAGGAAAATTTATTGCTTGGAGTTCATTCCTTAAAAAAAGAAAAAAAACCAACAAATAAATGATCTAATACTTCAACTCAAAATCCTAGAAAAAGAAGAGAAAAACAACAGCAAAAGAAGTAGAAGACAAGAAATAATTAAAATCAGAGCTGAAATTAATGAAATTGAAACGAAAGAAACAATAGAAAAAATTGACAAAACTAAAAGTTGGTTCTTTGAAAAAATAAAAAAAATCGACAGACCCTTAGCCTCGCTAATGAAGAGAAGAAGAGAGAGAACTCATATTACCAGCATACGGGATGAAAAAGGCAATATCACAACAGACACTTCAGAAATACAGAAGATTATCAGAAATTATTTTGAATCCTTATACTCCAACAAAATAGAAGATAGTGAAGGCATCGATAAATTTCTTAAGTTATATGATTTGCCCAGATTGAGTCAGGAGGATATTGACAACCTAAACAGACCAATATCAATTGAGGAAATAGAAGATACCATCAAAAACTACCAACTAAGAAAAGCCCAGGACCGGATGGGTATACAGCAGAGTTTTACAAAACCTTTAAAGAGGAACTAATACCAATACTTTTCAAGCTATTTCAGGAAATAGAAAAAGAGGGAGAACTTCCAAATTCATTCTATGAGGCCAACATCACCCTGATTCCTAAATCAGACAAAGACACTTCAAAGAAAGAAAACTACAGACCAATATCTCTAATGAACCTAGATGCAAAAATCCTCAATAAACTTCTGGCGAACCGGATACAAAAACATATCAAAAAAATTGTGCAACATGATCTGGTAGGATTTATCCCTGGGATGCAAGGTTGGTTCAATATACGGAAATCAATAAATGTTATTCACCACATCAATAGGCTTAAAAATAAGAACCATATGATCATCTCGATAGATGCAGAAAAAGCATTCAACAAAGTAGAGCATCACTTTATATTCAAAACTCTAGAAAAACTAGGGATAACAGGAACATACCTCAATATTGTAAAAGCAATCTATGCTAAGCCTCAGGCTAGCATCATTCTGAATGGAGAAAAACTGAAGGCATTCCCTCTAAAATCTGGAACAAGACAGGGATGCCCTCTCTCACCACTTCTGTTCAACATAGTTCTCGAATCACTGGCCAGACCAATTAGACAGACGAAAGAAAATAAAGGCATAAAAATAGAAAAGAAGAACTCAAATTATCACTATTTGCAGATGACATGATTCGATACCTAGCAGACCCAAAAGGGTCTACAAAGAAACTATTAGAGCTAATAAATGAATTCAGCAAAGTGGCAGGCTATAAAATCAACACGCATAAATCAAAGGCATTCCTGTATATCAGCGACAAATCCTCTGAAATGGAAATGAGGACAACCACCCCATTCACAATATCCTCAATAAAAGTAAAATACTTGGGAATCAACCTAACAAAAGAGGTGAAAGACTTATACAATGAAAACTACAGAACCCTAAAGAAAGAAATAGAAGAAGATCTTAGAAGATGGAAAAATATACCCTGTTCATGGATAGGTAGAAGTAACAACATCAAAATGGCGATATTACCAAAAGTTCTCTATAGGTTTAATCCAATGCCAATCAAAATCCCAAAGGCATTTCTTGTAGAAATAGAGAAAGCAATCATGAAATTCATATGGAAAAATAAAAGACCCAGAATAGCAAAAACAATGCTAAGCAGGAAGTGTGAATCAGGCGGGATAGCTATACCAGACTTCAAACTATACTACAGAGCAATAGTAACAAAAACACCATGGTACTGGTAACAAAACCGGCGGGTGGACCAATGGTACAGAATAGAGGACACAGAAGCCAATCCACAAAACTACAACTATCTTATATTCGATAAAGGGGCTAAAAGCATGCAATGGAAGAAGGATAGCATCTTCAACAAATGGTGTTGGGAAAACTGGAAATCCATTTGCAACAAAATGAAACTGAATCCCTTTCTCTCGCCATGCACAAAATTTAACTCAAAGTGGATCAAGGAACTTGATATCAAATCAGAGACATGGCATTTGATAGAAGAAAAAGTTGGCTATGATCTACATACTGTGGGGTCGGGCTCCAAACTCCTCAATAGGACACCCATAGCACAACAGTTAATAACTAGAATCAACAAATGGGACTTACTCAAACTAAAAAGTTTTTTCTCAGCAAAAGAAACAATAAGAGAGGTAAATAGGGAGCCTACGTCCTGGGAACAAATCTTTACTCCTCACACTTCAGACAGAGCCATAATATCCAGAATATACAAAGAACTAAAAAAATTAGACAATGAGATAACGAATAACCCAATCAACAAATGGGCCTAGGACCTGAACAGAAATTTCTCAGAGGCGGACATATAATCAATCAACAAGTATATGAAAAAATGCTCACGATCTCTAGCAGTCAGAGAAATGCAAATCAAAACCACCCTAAGATACCATCTCACTCCAGTAAGATTGGCAGCCATTAGGAAGTCAAACAGCATCAAGTGCTGGCGACGATGTGGGGAAAAGGGTACTCTTGTACATTGCTGGTGGGACTGCAAATTGGTGCGGCCAATTTGGAAAGCAGTATGGAGATTTCTTGGAAAGCTCGGAATGGAACCAAAATTTGATCCAGCTATTCCCCTACTCGGTCTATTCCCTAAAGACCTAAAAAGAGCACACTATAGGGACACTGCTACATCCATGTTCATAGCAGCACAATTCACAATAGCAAGACTGTGGAACCAACCTGGATGCCCTTCAATAGACGAATGGATAAAAAAAATGTGGCATTTATACACAATGGAGTATTACTCTGCATTAAGAAATGACAAAATCATAGAATTTGGAGGGAAATGGATGGCATTAGAGCAGATTATGCTAAGTGAAGCTAGCCAATCCCTTAAAAACAAATGCCAAATGTCTTCTTTGATATAAGGAAAGTAACTAAGAACAGAGTAGGGACGAAGAGCATGAGAAGAAGATTAACATTAAACAGGGATGAGAGGTGGGAGGCAAAGGGAGAGAGAAGGGAAATTGCATGTAAATGGAAGGAGACCCTTAGGGGTATACAAAATTACATACAAGAGGATGAGAGGGGAAAGGAGGAAAATATAAGGGGGAGAAATGAACTACAGTAGAGGGGGTAGAGAGAGAAGAGGGGAGGGGAGGGGGGAGGGGGGATAGTAGAGGATAGAAAAGGCAGCAGAATACAACAGACACCAGAATGGCAATATGTAAATCAATGGTTCTGCAACTGATGTGATTCTGCAATCTGTATATGGGGTAAAAATGGGAGCTCATATCCCACTTGAATCAAAGTGTGAAATATGATATATCAAGAACTATGTAATGTTTTGAACAACCTACAATAAAAATTAATTAAAAAAATATATGATTTCTTATATATTTTCAGATATCAATTCAATACATATTTAAAGGGGAACCAGTTATATTATTTATTAACTGTATGATCTATTCATGCATTATCTCTATATTCATAGACACAGGGTACACCTATTTTTACCCTCAATACTAATTTATACGTTTTCAAAATATTCCTCAAAAAATGGTGGAAGAAATACTCATGTCACCTGATATATATATACATTTTATCACAGTAATATTCTGGACAAAAAAATCAAAGGTCACCCTTAAGTTTGTACCAAAGCCTAAATGGAAAGTGAGCATGGATTACTAAAACCTTCCATGTCCAGGTGGCCTAATGCTCTCAAATGTCAATCTTATTGGTGACTACATTTTTGTTTCTTCCTAAGATTATATATTCAACCTCAAGCCTGTTGAAAATGTCTAATCCTATCACTCACTTTATACTTTGCCTGATTTAGTAATGTCTCTATTTATATCTATTTTCCTACATATTTTCCCCTGTTCATCATTGTGACTGACTCTTCACTTGTGCTGACATTTACATTCACTGTCTACCTGAAACCCTATTGCTTAAGAACTTTTGGTCTAAATCCTATTCTCACTCTTCTTTGTAAACCTACTGACTATCTTCCTAATCCTACCGACTATCCCTTTTTGAGTGGATGTTCTCTTCGACATTCAATCATCCAAGGTACAAGCTCCTATGCCATTGTATATAGATTTATCTGAGACATTTTTGCAGAAAATAATTCAAAGCTAAGTGTACCAATTAAGGGCCCAATGCCCTTCTGGACTTCATATCTTCCATAGATTTCTGTTTTTATACTTATATTTCACCTATATATTCTTGTAAATATCATAGTTTCCCAATACCATTATTCGTCATGCAGAAGGATTCCTAACCCCAAATTGAACATGTTACTAACCCAAAACCATACATTGTTCTCTCAATCGAACTTTACAGAACAGCAGAGACAGGGTTGCTCTTAAAATACAGCAATGTAGGGCATGTTCCAGCTGTTGAGAACATCAAAGGTCCATGCAGAAATGATCCCTTGAGAAGATGTAGGCAGCTACAAAAGACCTGAGAGAGAAAAGTCATCTTCTATGGCAAACAACCTTGTCAGCATGAAGGGATGTGTATGAATCAGCCTCTCTCTTCTTAATGTAGAGAAGATGGACCAAAACAGTGCTAGGTGGAGAGCTGTTCCCGGGTGCCCATGGTTTATATACCATTCTAACTTGTGAAAGTGTCACAGGAAGTAGGGGCAGCCTCCATCTCATGGGACTCTTGAAAGCAACTGTTAGGACAAAGTGGTTGTCAAGGCAATGACCTCATTCAGTTCCTGAAGAAGTGATCTACCTCACTTCCTTGGTGATGGAACTCTCTTAACTTGGGATCCAGGAAGCCAGGCACCCGGAGCCAGTCCAGTCCCAGACCCAGTAGGCTCACTTGTTTGAATTTACCAAGGAGAGTGTCAGTCTTTCTTGGTACCTACAGATGTGAGGATGGCCAATTACCAGGAGAGCTCTGCATAGGGGCCTTTCCTGAGAAAGTAGGTAGTGGTTCACTGCAGGCTCCTGACAACTTCACAGAGTTGGCCAAGGAGACCAGATCTGAGATAGGACAGGCCATTTTGGGGGAACATAGTATGGCCCACCACTCAGAGGAAACTCCGGATAGTCACAGAGTTACATGGGGGAAGGAGGTGTCTTTGTGGGTGTGGGTGTGATTTTGTGGTTTTGTCTCATGATCTGAGAATAGGTAGGAAAGATGGTTTGTTTGATTTGGAGTGGTCTTCTTCTAGTAAGTCGTTGGACAAGGCAAGTGTTTCTATTTCTGTGTATCCCACTGTGTCCGTAGTTGTAGACATTAGAAAATAGAATGCAACAATTGATATGTCCTGTATAGTAGAAAGATTCCCGGCATTCATCCTGCCCAATTTATGAATGGACTGCAGCTTGCCTTATCCATGGGCAACACCTGCTACCTTCCTAAGTTCCTGTTTCTTCCAGAATTCTCACCACTCTCCAGAATAGTCTCATGGTTTTGTGTACAACATATGTACCACATCCAAGCTCTGTGACATTGCCATGTCCTGGATAGCTGAAGGGAATGGCGAGCATCTCAGAAAACACAGATATCAGTGTGACCAAGAAAGTCTCAGTTGAGAAACCATGTTTTCGGCCTTTTGCTTATCAATTGTTCTGTTTCCCTGAATGTCAGGAATGTCTTTGCCTCAGGCCACCCCTTTGTGAAGCCTGAAGAAAACAGTTTTCAAATGAAAATGAATGGGCACCACCTGTGGCTCTTTGCTTTATTGCTTTGGAAAGGGATGTGTCTAAATCAGCCTCTTGGCCCTGTGTGAGGTTGTGGCTTAGATTCTCTGCACCTGATGGATATAAAGAGAGATCCCATGTGTGCATCCAAAACCAAAATGGCCAAAAGAGCAATTATTGTGAATGAAGTCTCTCGCATTCATTTGTAAGGTTCCTGACCACCATCAAGTGAGAATATGGATCCTTTGGGTCAAATGAGTTATGCACAGCCCTGCAGAGGCTAGCCCATAGGTTTTTGGGTTTTCTCATGGCTCCAAATCATATAAAGAATCTATACCTGACAGTCAGTAGGCCTCAAATTGGAGATGCAGAGCAGTATTAACAGCTAGCCTATCTGATCACTCCTGGTTCACCGGATGGGTGTCCAGGCCACCTTGACTTTAGGCAAATGAGGGGCAAGGGAGCTTATTTTTGACACTGTCTTCTGCTGCACCCCTCATGAAAAACTCCAGCCAGTGGTTATGATAAGTGTCTATATGGAAGAAGATGAGGACCATGTGGGAGTGTTTGGTTTTAATTGTGGTCATTTGTTTGGCGGTTGGAAGAGATAACTGGATCCACCTGGGCTTGAACTCTGGCATGATTCCTCTTAGAGACTGAGTTCTGGAATTTACCTCAAAGAAGTATTGCCATGAAATGTGTTGGGATTTTAGGAGGCCACGCATGAGAAGCCTCCCTTGAAAACTGAGATCGAGTGCCAGGGTGTCTTTCCACAGTGCAGTGAGAATCTCAGCCAGGATATCACATGATTTTATTCTGAAAGACTTGGCAGCCATAGTTGAGAGTCTAAACACATATGGAACTCATATTGTAGACCTCAATGATCCTGGCTTCATGTGACCTTTTGGCCACTCTTTGGGAAGCCTTGCCTGTGAGATTTCTCCAGAGTTTTAATTTAAATGAGCTTCCTCACCACATAATGGTTCCTGCATTAATTGAAACGTACAGTGACTCCAACTTCAACCTTCAAAAATGGCTAAATAAATACCATCAAATTTCTGAAATTCGCATGAACAGGTGGCACTGGAGAACCTTTGGATATCCTGTTGCTGATCATGAGTGAAATAATTCCCCACGCAATGACACTTCACCGGGAGAATTCCAATTTTATTGCTCAAAGCTGTGTGCTTATATAGAACTAAGGGGGAGATGGTAGGGCTTAGATAAATGGCAGCAACCCGTTTATTGGCAAGTTCTTTCAGATATCAGCTCCAGAGCCCAGGAATTAGTTCTCATTGGGGCTAAGGTTCCCCACAAGTGAGATTTGAAATTGGCGCTGACGTGAGAGTTCACAAGGGTGGGAACTTTTTGCGCCACTGCAGAAATGAAGAAGGTAGGAAGAAGAAGTCCTTAGGCGCCATGTTGAGGTTTTTCTCTGGGGTATGGCTGCCATTTATTCTTTTCCCAACATTCCACTCTTTTTGTTTTCTTAGGAAGTGGGGCGTCATTTGTCAGATCCGGCTGCTTCCTGCTGTGTGGGGGTGGTGTGGGGCCTAGAAAGAGAAGTGGAGGAATGCTCAGGGAGCAGGTTTGGGATTATCATGGCAGCCAGAAATAAAACCCAGTGGCTATAGACAGCTACTTTCGTAGGGGTGAAGTCAATGAATGTTCCCTGAAGCCAAAGTTGTCAATGGCATGGAACTAGTCCTGGATGGAAGAGATTGTTGGTATCAGCCACTGGTCCTGTAACAGGGACTCTAGGAAATACTGGAAGCGTTGCCTGGACATGGCGTCACCAGCACCTGAAGAAGATCAGAGCAAATAAAAACAGAATGAAGATAAAAATTAAAGGAAATGTCATTTTTTGGCAGAAGTTCCATGTTGGGGGACTGACATAGAAGAGGCCAAGTGCCATGAGAAATCTTAGAAGGTGGTAAAGACTCATGAATCCAGGATGGCAGATTAAGAGGTTCTCGGAGCTCGTTGTCTCCCGCTGTCTGATACCCATTGCATTCCATCATGCCTGGTAGTGAGCTTCATCACTGAGTTACTGTTCTCTTGGAGATGTTGGGGGTTCATCGGTCATCAGAGGCTGGTAGTGCCTAAGCAAAAGCTGGTTGAAAGTTTGATTAGGAATTTTTTGCAGTTGGGTTTGAAGGCACTTCATTTTGCAGGGCAAGAGAGCACAAAAAAGGAGCATCCCAATAAGGGGCCCCAAGATATGTAGTAAGTACATGGCAAGATAGGATTGGAAGAACCCCATGATGGAATTGGAGGAGGTATGTTTGAGCAATTCAGTCGATAATTCCTGCAATTTAACAACATTTTTTTTATTAGCCCAGATTCATTAAAATAATAGCAAAATTCCTCTCTGAGGAATAGGCATGTAACCACTTTTTCTGCAGTGAGAAGATCAATTGCCCTTTGGTTCTGTAAAGCCACTTGTGCCAATGATGTAACCTGCCGCTGCAAGGAACCCAGAGACTCAGCCATGGTATTGAATGTTTCCTGCAGTTTTTGTTGAAGGTCATTGGATGCCCATAGAGCATGACCTATAGCTCCACCAGAGAGTCCGAGACTCGTCACTGAGGTTGTTAAAATGAGGCCTACCAGAACCGGCAGAAAGACTACCCTACGGGTGCGGGAAGGTAGGGCCAACTGTCAGAATTCGGTGGGAGTATACAAAGATAGCTGAGGAACTACAGTAACCAAGAAACAGGTGCCAGAGACATTGATCGTTGAGGTACTTAAAGACCCATTACACCAGAGGAAATGTTCAGGTTGCCTAAACACAGGGCTCTATGGGGTGTTGTAGCTCAAGGAACAAACGGGTAAAGGATTTATTATTGGCAGGTGGAAACAGATGAAAGGAAATAAAGTATTGGTGGAATAACTTTCCCATAGTGGGATATGTGTCACATGTAGGGGTTGTCCTTTTTAGAGAAATTGTAGGGTTTTGCTGGAATATTTTCTGCCGCTAATGGGACTGCTGCTAGAAGTGGACGACTAAGTGAAGCACAGAGAAAGCACTGAGAAGTAGGCAAAGAAAGACGGGTGGAGTTTAATAATCAAAACGTTTGGTGTAGCAAATTGAGCCATGTGGGAGGGGGACCTGAGGGGGTTGAAGGCTCTGAATCCTCTTTGGATGAGCTTTGGATACGATCTCGAAGTTTTGATTCTGAGTCCTTAATGTGTTTGACTACCTGGATGGTTGCCTTAGGTTTCGTAATCAGGGTGCGGCCAATAGTCATCCACTCTGTGGGTCTGACTGAGGTTGTCTGAGCATAGACAGCAAACTCAACATAGCCCCAACGTTTGGCCTTGGGGTCAGGTTTATCTAAAGTATACCATCCATTGTTATTGGATGAAGAGCTTTTATGCCACTTTATGTAACTAGAAGTCCACCCTTCAGGGTAACCGAGTGAGTGGTAAGAATAGCTACCACGTTCATCATGGAACCTGCATGACCAATAGGGGCACCCATTATATATCTCAGGCCACCAATGACAATAATCTTTTGTTTGATCAAAAAGGAAGCAAATGAAAGGCCAGTTCCAGCTACCAGGGACGAAGGTCCTTGAAGGTGACAATTTTAGGGAAATAGAGGTGCAGTTGTGGATGAAGCAAGTAGTTGCATCCAATCCGCGGACCTTCTGCATGCCATGTTCTGAGTATCGTTCCCGAAGAGTGAATAAATGCATGGTAGGTGAGGAGGGTAAAGACCAGTCCTGACAGAGCACAGAAAATAAGCAGAGAACAAAAAACAAGCAGTTAGAGAAGACTAGGGTGTTGGGAGAGCTCATTGTGCCTTCTTTAAGAGGAATTGGGCTGCAAGGAAAACCGTGTGAGCCGCAACTTAAATGGGTGAGATGGGTGTGGAGAGCAGGAGTAAAGGGGAGGTTCAGGAGGTGATTCTTGAAGTTCCTCTGGAGTGGCCCTGTCGTCAGCATGTGGGGCCTCCTGGTGATGTGGCTTCAACCTAGACATGTGATTCCAGGGAGTGAGACGGTTGTCTGGTAAGGAGAGTTTGGCGGCGGTGGGGGTACAGAGAATGACAGGCTAGGGGCCTTCCCATTTTGGGGCAAGAGTCCCTTTCTCCTCTGGGGTATTATAATTGACTAGACTAACAGGTGTTAAGGGAGGAGTGTTTGGAGAGGAGACAGGGTCCGGAAGAAGCCAGTCCTGATATTTCCAGAGTTCCGAGCGGAGATGAAGCAAGAGAGGCAAAGACAAATCTCGGGTGAGAGGTCCTTGTGAAATGACCAACGCAGGGGTTATAAGATGTCTTTCATACATTATCTCAAAAGGAGACAGTAAAGATGGTTTCTTAGGGAGAGCTCTGATTCGAAGCAAAGCCAAGGGAAGGAGTTTGACCCAGTCTATGTTTAATTCCATTGTCAATTTGGTAAGGACTTCCTTTAGAGTACGATTTACCCTTTCCACATTCCCTGAAGCCTGGGGGAAATATGGACAGTTGAAATGCCACTTGAAGGAGAGGGCTTGAGAGACCTTTTGTGTGATCCTAGAAGTAAACTCAGGGCCATTGTCATATTGTAGGGAAGTGGGCATACCAAACCTGGGGATGATGTCTGTCAGTAAGATTGAAGCTAAAGTGGAAGCCTTTTTATTGTAATTGGGAAATGCCTCAACCAAACCAGAGAAAGTGTCCACAAAGACAAGGAGGTATTTAGTGTGCCATACTGTGGGCATGTTGGTGAAGTCTACCTGCCAGTCAGCAGAGGGAATGTGTCCCCGGGCTTGTTGGGAAGGGAAACGTTTGGGCCTTAAAGGAGTATGAGGGTTGGTCCGCTGACAGATCTGACAATTAGAGGCTATATTCTGTAGCATGGCTTGTCAGAGCGAGTGAGGAAGAAGAAACTCTGTAAAAAGAGGGTCAAAGACTGAGAATTGGAAAGGAATAGAGTATGAAGGAACTTGAAAAGATGCTTGTTCTTACTGAAAGAAGTAGGGGCTTCAGATGAGCTGTCTAAAGTGGCCATTATATGTCCACCATGGGGGCCATGATTGGAAGTGGTAGCAGCCATTCGTGCCACCTGGTCAGCTTTGGCATTGCCCTCAGTGATAAGAGAGCCGTCCTTCTGATGGGACCTACAATGGACATCTCCCAACTGGGTGGGTAAGTGGGAGGCCTCTATCAGATTGGTTATAAGAGCTGAATTAGTGATCACATTACCTTTGGTGGTAAGTAGGCCTCGCTTCTTTCAAATTGCAGCATGGGATAATAAGATATGGAAGACATATTTTGAATCAGTTTAGAGGGTGAGGGATTTGCCTTGTGCTAGAAGGCAGGCACGAGTGGATGCTATAAAATCAGCCTGCTGGTCTGTAGTTCCTGAAGGCAAAACTTTCGCCTCTATAATCTCAGTGGCTGAAAATACAGTGTATCCAGAGTAATGAGTTCCATTCTGCCTAAAGGAACTGCTGTCAGTAAACCAGATAAAGTCAGGCTTGGTGAGTGGTCTCTCAAAAATGGAAGAATGACAGGGGAGGAAATCATCTAAGTTTTCCAAGCAATTATGAGTTGGTGTGTGAGACATGGGAGTCATTGGGAGCAGTGAGGCAGGGTTCAGTGCAGGGCAGGGGAGGAAAATAATATTAGGGTTTTCCAGAAAGGAAGTGAGGAGCCACAGAACTCTGGATGTAGGGAGGGTTTGAAGGCCCTTTTAAGGTAAAAGATCTTTCAAGTGATGTGGGGAGTAGATAGTTCAAGGGGCCCCAAAAGTCAGATTAGAGGCTTCTTTGTGTAAAATTTGTCCAGTAGCCAGAGCTCTTAAGCAAGGGGCCCACCCACGGATGGAAAATAAGAAACCATGTCCTCCAGGTCACATAGATGCAGACCCAGGTTGATGGTTTCACTAGAAAGGAAGCTAAAGCACGTGACAACAACATATATTTCAAGTGCCCAACCTCACAGGCAGTATCTCAAGAAGTCTCTAGGACAACAGACCTCCATGTTTTTGAAGTGTTTACCCTGTCCCTTACTTTTGGAAACTCCTCTAACACTTCCAAGGTTGTGAACTCCTGATCGCATTCCATTCCAGATATGTATTCATGGATTTTCTAACTCTTCTCTTCTAATTGTGTCTTACAAGGGGTGAAGGTGTTGTCAAGGTATTGTCCTGGATGAGAGTGGGAAGATTTTTGTGTAGCACATATTTACATACACATTGGATTCATTTTCCAATTTTCCATTCGAAATACTGAATCCCTGTCAGTAACCCATACCCTAATAGACTCTGACTACTAATCCTAATATGATGGAGACAAATAACCCAAACATAATATTAATACAAGCAGTTCAGAGGAGGCATGGTGTATAGTTGGTCTTGCCTTTTGCATGATATAGTGTAGGAGTTATAAATCTTGTCAATTGTTTGTTGAAATAGTACTCCATGTGTTTTTAAAGTTAACACATATGTGAATTTCTGTCTCCTTTTTTCTGTAGCCAATTCAGCACATGTATTTTTATTAGAAATATAAAATCATACCTGGTATCACACGTACATTTTTGTGAGGTGGCTAACTTGGCAGAAACAAAGTATGAGAAGAGATCACCACTCCTAAACGCTTTTGGACCTGAAAATTCAAACTATGAGTGAGATTTTTAGTTGAACAACATTATACATAAATCCATGTTCAGTAAAATTAATATTTTTGGATCGGTGGATGATATATATTTCACGATGAATTTTGATTGGCATATATATATTGCTACTTCCTAATGTTTCTCTGTGATATATATATATATATATATATATATATATATATATATATATATATATATATATATATTTTTTTTTTTTCCAAATATAAAATATATGTGTCTTATTATACACTCCCTTAATAATTCACTCATGCTCATGTATGTGGTTTTATAATCAAATTTTCATTCGATTATTTTCAGAAATATTCATCCACCTGAAATACATATTTGTTTTCTAGTACTGAAAACTCACTTCACTGAATGGTGCAAACAAATCCTTATATTTCTACAGTAACTGACCCAATTTAACATCAATGCATGTAGATTCCAATGGGGCATGATGTGTATTTTGACGTTCATTTTATTTAACACTTTTACATTACTATTTCTTCAGTTTTTGTACATCATAGTATAAACATTTAATCCATAAGTTCACAAATTTAAAGACATTTGAAACACATTCAATCACTTCCTGCTTCAGTACACATGTATTCCTCCTTGCTTTTGACTGGTCATTTCATGAGACTTCTTTCCAAACACATTATTTTCGATTTCCATAATCAATTTTGAAGCAAAACTCACACACTTTATGATAAACCACAACCAGAATATTACCATTAGATGTATAACTTGTTGGAATGAATGTATGTATATCAATATAACATTTACTGTGTATTTTCAGATATCAATTGATTCCAATTTCTAAAGTTGGAATCAGTTATATTATATATTCACACATGGTACACCTATTTGTACCCCCAATACTAATTTATATCTCTTCTAAATATTGCTCCCAGAAATGGTGCAAGAAATACTCATGTCACCTGATCTACATATACATTTTATCACAGTAATATTCTGGCCACAACATGCAAAGTCACACTTACAATTGTACCAAAGCCTAAATGGAATGTGAGTATGGATTATGAAAATCACCCATGTCCATGTTGCCTAATGCTCTCAAATGTCAATCCTATTGGTGACTACATATTTGTTTCTTCCTAAGATTATGTATTCAACCTCAAGCCTGTTGAAAATGTCTAATCCTATCAATCACTTCACCATTTGCCTGATTTCCTAATGTCTCTAATGATATCTGCTTTCCTACATATTTTCCCCAGTTCATCATTGTGACTGACTCTTCAAATGTGCTGACATTTACATTTTCTGTCTACCTGAAACCCTATTGCTAAAGAACTTTTTGTCCAAATCCTATACTGACTCTTTTTTCTAATCCTATCAAGTATCTTCCTAATCCTACCAACTATCCTTTTTTGACTGGATGTTCTCTTCAACATTCAATTATCCAAGGTACAAGGTCCTATGCCATTATGTATAGATTTATCTGAGACACATGTGCACAACATAATTCAGAGTAAAGTATCCCAATCAAGGATCCAATGCCATTTTGGGCTTCAAATCTTACCTAGATTTGTGTTTTCATACATATATTTCACCTCTATATATCCTTATAAATATTGCAGGTTCCCAATACCATTATTCATGCAGCAGAATGATTCCTAACCCAAATCAATCATGTTCTTAACCCTAACCATACTTTGTTTCCTCAAACTAACTTTACAGAAAAGCAAGGACAAAGTTGGTCTTATATAGAAATGTAAGAGATCTTCCACCTGCTGAGAACCTCAAAGGTCCATGCAGAAGTGAACCCTGGGGAAGATATAGAAAGCTATGAAGGACCTGAGAGAGCGAAAGTCATCTTTCATGACAAAAAAAAAAAAAACAGGTCAGGATGAAGGGGTGTGTCTGAAGCAGTCTCTCTCTTCTTAATGTAGAGAAGATGGACCAAACCAGGCCTGTGTGGAGAGCTGTTTACGGGTGCCTATGTTTGATATACCATTCTTACTTGTGAAAGTGTCACAGGAAGTAGGGGCAGCCTCCATCTATTGGGACACTTGGAAGCAACTGTTAGGACAAAGATGTTGCAAAGGCAGTGACCTCATTCAGTTCCTGAAGGAAGTGACCTATATAACTTTCTTGGTGATGGAACTCTCTGAACTTGGGATCCAGGAAGCCAGGCACCCAGAGTCATTCCCAGTCCCAGTCCCAGTGGCCACACATGTTTGGATTTACCAAGGACAGAATCGGTCTTTCTGTGTAACTACTGATGTGAGGATGGCCAAATTCCAGGAGAGCTCTGAAGAGGGGCCTTTCCTGAGAAAGCAGGTAGTGTCTCACTACTGGCACCTGACAACTTCACAGTGTTGGCCAAGGAGACCAGATGTGACATAGGACAGCCCATTTCGGGGAAACGTAGTATGTCCCATCAGTCAGAGGACACTCCGGATAGTCACAGACCTACTTGGGGGAAGGAGTTGACTTTGTGGGTGTGCGTGTGAGTTTGTGGTTTTGTCTCATGATCTGAGAATATATAGGAAAGTCGGTTTGTTTGATTTGGAGTGGACTGTTTCTAGTAAGTCTTTTGACAATGCGAGTGTTTCTATGTCTGTTTATCCCACTGTGTCCGTGGTTGTAGACATTAGAAAAGAGAATGCATCAATGGATGTGTCCTGTCTAGTAGAAAACTTCACAGCATTCATCCTGCCCAATTTATGAATGGACTGTGGCTTGCCTAATGGATGGGCAACAACTACTATCTTCCTAAGTTCCTGTATGTCTTCTTGAATTCTGGCCACTCTCCAGAATAGGTTCAGGGTTTTGTGTCCACGATATGTACCACCTCCAAGCTCTGTGACATGGCCATGTACTGGATAGCTGAAGGGAATGGGATCATCTCAGAAAACTCAGATATCATTCGAGAAACCCTGCAATGGGCCATTTGCTTATCTATTGTTCTGTTGCCCTGAATGTCAGAAAGGTCTTTGGCTCAGGCCACTCCTTTGTGAAGCCTGAAGGAAACGGTTTTCAAGGGGAATTAATGGGCATCACCTGTTGCTCTTTGCTTAATTGCTTTGGAAAGGAATGTGTCTGCATCAGACTCTTGGCCATGTGTGAGGCTGTTGCATAGATTCTCAGCACCTGATGGATCTAAAGAAAGTTCCCACGTGTGCTTCCAAAACCAAAATGGCCAAAAAAGCAGTCATTGTGGACGAAGTCTCTCGCCTTCCTCTGTAACGTTCCTAACCTCCATCAAGTGAAAATAGGGATCCTTGGTGTCAAATGAGTTCTCAAAACCCTGCAGATGATAGCCCATATGTGCTTGGGTTTTCTCATGATTCCAATTCACATAAAGAGTCTATACCCGAGAGTCAGTAGGCCTCAAATTGGAGAAGCAGAGCAGTATTTATGGCAGGCTTATTTGATCACTCCTGGTTCTCAGGAAGGGTGTCCAGGCAACCCTGACTTTAGGCAAATTATGGGCAAGGGAGTTTATTTTGTACACTGTCTTGGGCTGAGCCCCTCATGGAAACCTCCAGCCACAGGTTATGATGAGTGTCTATATGGAAAAAGATGAGGGCCTTGTGGGAGTGTTTTGGTTTTAATTGTGGTCATTTGTGTAGTGCTTGGAAGTGATGACAGGGTCTACCTGGGCTTGAACTCTGGTGTGATTCCCCTTAGAGTCTGAGTTCTGGAACTGATCTCAGAGAAATATTGCCATGAACTGTGTTCAGATTTTAGGAGGCCACGCATTGGATTTCCCCTTGGAAACTGAGATCAAAAAAGAAGGGTGACTTTCCACAGAGCCTTGGAATCTCAGCTAAGATATCACATGATTTTATTCTGAAAGATGTGGCAGCCATAGTTGACAGTCAGAACACCCATGGACGTCACATTGAAGACCTCAATGGGCCTGGCTTCATGTGACCTTTTGACCACTCTATGGGATGACTTGCCTGTGAGATTTCTCCAGAGATTTCATTGAAATGAGTTTCCTCACCATTTAATGGTTCCTGAATGAACTGAAACCCACAATGCCTCCAACTTCATCCATGAAAAATGGCTAAATAAATACAATAAAATTTTTGAAATTCCCTTAACCAGGTGGCACTGGAGAACCTTTGGATGTCTTTTTCCTGATCATGAGTGTACAAGAGAATGCCATGATTGACGGGGTTTTATGAAAATGGTGTAGAACAAAGATGCCAGTAAGTTGGACCCTGCTGAGTAGTGGGCCTATTGCAGTGGTGGGCAGGTGTGTGATAATACATCCGTGGTGTGGCCAGGAGGATTTTCCATTGCCTTCAAAATGGCTTGTGACTGATATGGTGCAGCCAGCAGACCCTTCTTGTTACATGGAGAGGTTTCTGGGCAAAGTTCAGAGTCAGATTTCTATGGACAAATGGGCAAGCTTTGTGAGATAGAAGCCTGGTTGGTGCATTCTCTGTCACCATAATTGACAGAACTCCCTCCAATACTGGGTCCCAGTTGAACTCGTTGTATTTCATGAAGCAAATACCAAACTCCCAGTGCAGCAGCAAGAAACACCACGAAAAGTGGAGGATGACCAAATGGCTTCACAGTTCACACGGGGAGACACTTAGCACCAAGTGGCCACAGTTTATCTACAAATACAAAATTCAGCACTGCTGCCTCATGTTCATTAGAATACAAAAAACCATGTCCTCCAGGTCACGTAGATGCAGACCCAGCTTTTATGGTGTCACTAGAAAGGAAGCTAAATCTCCTTACAACAACATATATTTCAAGTGCCCAACCTCAGAGGAAGTTTCTCAAGAAGTCTTTAGGCCGGCAGAGCTCCACGTCTTTGGAGTGTTTACCTGTTAGACCAGGACGCTAGAAAAGACCACTGACTCAAATTAAAATCAAATAAAATTAAGCTTATTATTTCCACCGGCCATGCTGCCTCTCCCTCCCAAAATGGTGGGAACAAGAGAGCATCCCCAGCTTTCCTACAGCCCAGTTTTATAGCCCAGAAAGTTACACAAAAGGGGGGTTACAGATAACAGAACTCTGATAAACATCACATTAAAGGTAGTTTACAATTTTTTTTGCTGTCCCTACATCAGAATTCATGAGGACCATTAGAGCCTCAGAGAGGGATGTTGTCTGGCCAGAGAAGGCAAATATTTATGATGTGTCACTAAAGTTTCAGAGAGGGCTGCTATCTGGTCAGAGAGCTGGGCATGCGTGAGTTCAAGGCGTGGGCAGGCATTCCACGCAGGTTCAGAATTTGAAGTAATTTATGGTAAAGCCAAAATTATCTTTTCATGGCTTTGTGGCATGATGGCTCCCAATTTTAATAAAAGATCAGGTTGGGTCTACAATTTCCCCCTTTTCTCTGTGTCCCTTTGAAATCTTTGATAGATTATGGGAAGAACACTGAGGAAATTTTAATCCCTCAGATAAGAGTCTCCAAATTTTCACAACTCACCCAAAACCGATCTCCCTGATTTTACCTGACTTAATTAATTATTTAAATTGATAGTCTATTTATCTTTCTCTCCATTGTTGTAAAAAGAGTGGCATCACTAATTTTTTCTTCTTCTGTCCTGAGACAGGGTGACGTGAGTGGGCTCGTCGTGAGGGACATGAGTTGCCTATTAGAAGTCAGTTGAGAGACATGAGTTGCCCTTTAGAAGTCAGTTTGGTTTGAAGTCAGGTTGGGGAAGAACAGGTTGTAAAGTCATCTGTGAATGGATTCTTCTATGAGTGAAACAAAAACCATGAGTACTGAATAAATGTTGCAGCAGCTGGAACATGTCACTGTATAGAAATTCCCTCACCAGTCTTTAATATCCCCAATTATCAGGACTGTCAACTTAATATTTAACTTTAAGTGTTATAGTTGGCCCTCCCAATAAGACACAGTTTAATAATTTAATGTCATCTGATCTTGTAAAAATCCTTTTACTAGTATGACCTCTGCGTCTAATAGAGAAACCTTTAATTCTGTTACTCAGGGCTGGATAATCGTACTAGCAAACACCAAGCCTACCTGTGTAGGTTAGGAATATCTGTAGGTCTTAAACTGAAAACTTCTGCCTGTGGCAGCTCTTCTTGATAGTCTCTTTTTATAAGTATTAGGCATTCCTGTGTGAGAATCCTTCTTTGTAGCCTCCAGTCTTACTTATTTTGGGAGGATAAGATAAAGTGCATACCTTAAAATTTTATTATTATTATTATTATTATTATTATTATTATTATTATTATTATTATTTAAAATGCCCAGGAGTGGCTGTATTTTGGTCTTAACTGTCTTTGCTAAGTGTTTAAGATGAAGCAGTCAAACTGACATTTGTTTCTATCTATTGTTAACAGTCAGCTGAGATTTTGTGGGAATCAATTCTGGGAAAACTTGAGAAGAGATTCTCAGTTCTGCTAGTGCCATTTGTGCTAGGTGGGTCCAGGTCTTGCTTGACCATTTGGCTTCCCTCAGAAGCATCATGGATGTCTCCTTTCTATGATGACTCTCCTCTTTGTAACAAATGCAGTGATTGGCTTTCTGTTCTCCAGTGGTCTCATTAATCTCCCTGATCAGGAGGTTATGTGGCTCACAGTTGCAAAGCTCTTTAGAGAAGTCCCCTGTTCCCTGGATTCAGACTGACTCAGAGGGCAAGAGCCAAATATTGGTTTTCTTGGCCCTTTTCATTTAACATTCATTTTGAATCCTAATCTTAAAAATCCAGCAAATAAATTTTAACAGCCTTATATTAAGAGTACTGGGCTTTAATGTCTATAACTTTATAATTACCTTTTTATTAATTGGGATCTGTATTATTCTGTCTGTATTGTAGTTGATGACTTATTATCTTGAATAAACCCATGTTGTGTTCTTAAAGCAACACATTTGTAAAACACTAACAGGGAATCTTTAGATCACTTATAAGAAAATTTCAAACTAAAATTAACAAAAGTAAAAATACTTAGTTCGTGTAATATCTTCCCTGAATTTTTTGGCTGAATTATACATTATATCCCCTGTTTGAGATCCTAGGAATATTGACAATAAAAAAAAAAACTTTTTAACATAACTTTAAAGAAATATTATCTGACCTAATGGTTTCATAATCATTCTCACATGTAGTAAGATGGGACACACAGCCTTATCTCAGGTAAGGCAGAGCTCTTTATAAATCTTAACTATTTTAGTTCTAAAGCTGATCTTTATTTTTAAATATCATTTGACAATGTTTAAATAAATTGTTTGAGGTCACATGAACATTAGCTAACACCATATGATATCACATTTAAAACATGAATTAAAGAAAGGCTGAAAGTTTTTAACCTTTACAAAGATTAGGCTCTAATTAAATTAAAAATACATTTAAATTGTTCCCCAATGTAAAAAGTAACATAAAAATTTACATATCTTATTGATAACAGGTAAATAAATCCACAATATATTTTTTACCACACAACTTCAGAGCACCAGCTTGATATAATACTCTTTAAACGTTTCTACCTTACAGATTTGCATACCTGTAAGATATGAAAACATTAATAGCATTACAATTACATTTATGTTTCTACATTAATCAAGTTTGCCTTTTAAAGAAATGGAAGTACAGTGCTCTAAAATAACAGTTTTTATTTAATCAGTTGTTTAATTTTTATGGTTGCTTGCTCTAGAAAACATAAATCTTAATAAACTCAATGTTATGGGTAAACTTATGTTTTAAGAAATTTTTGTCTCATTAACACATGACTGATTTTTACAATCTTATACAGAGTTTACTAAAAAAAATACAGATCTTAGTAAATCAATCAGATATCTAACAAAAGTACTCATGAATGAGTAATCCCATATCAAATTTACTTTACTTATTTATCAAAAAGTTAGAGAAATGTATTGAACAGTGTAAACCATTTTTATGTTGAAGGAAAGGTACTAGAGCCAAGGCATATTAGACATTTTGTAGATGTTAATATTTTGTTAGATGTTTGAACACCTAGAAAACTCTGTAAGCTTAAATTTAAAGACATTTGTTTTTATCTCTTTATCCAATTTAAATTGAAACATTTAAATCACGTGAATTAAAGATCTTTGGATCCACTTTTTTAAAATTTGTTTTTACGAGTGCTATTTTTTTATGAGCGCTCCTTATATATGTTAATTTGTGTATCATATATATGATATACGGACATATGTATATATAGACATACAACACATAACAATTTGTGCACACATAATAATAGTAAAGGCCTTGTAGCTTTTCGTAGTTGAAATCTTTATTGCAATGTTTCAAAAAGTCCACAGTTGGTCAAAGATAGAACTGATCAGAAAAACATTAACCTAGGTCTGTATGCTCAAAATCATGAGGTCAAAAAACATAAAGTATCTCAGAAAAAAAATAAGAGTCCTAGAAAAAATGACTTGCCAGTAATTAGTAAATAACATACAATTTACCTTTTTTTCCCTTAGACCTCAAATCACTCTCCTACAAAGCTTGCAGGCTTCTTTCATTTGCATTTCAACATAAGTCATGGCTGAGGTCTGGAAGGAGCAGCAAAAAAACTGCTATTCTGAACAGACATCTCAGGACTAAGGCATTTTAACCATAATTTTCAGGTTCAGATGTTGAAAATTATGATACAAGTTTAAGATACAATTCACAAAATTTTATATCTTTACATCTTGTTTTGTCAACAGACACCATACTATGATTTACTATTTATGTCCAAATTAATGCATTGGTACACACAGTGACATTTTCCCAGGCTACCCAATTCAAAATTGGTGAGAAAAAAAAAAAGACCGTATGATTGGGAAGTTTCTTGCCAACTTGGAAGTAGAGTTCTTCAGTTATCCATCCTAAGTATTTAAGTTCTCTGGCATGAATTATCTGAAATCATAAACTAAACAATTACCTAAACCCGACTTTTTACTGCAAGATTGTGCAATGCTTCAAAAACCCATTCAGTTACCAGATTGTTAAAATAAAACATCATCATTTAGACACACATTCAGCTAAGATCATTCCCCAAAAACAATTTATAATATCAACACATTATTGCAGATGCCTTAAAGGGCCAGAAACTAAGACACAATACAGACAGAAAGGAGGTCCAGACTATGGCTGTCAGAGAGAACCCTTTAAACCAGAGCAGATAAGAGAAAAATCTCCTACAGCAGTGGCACAATAGATGTCCCCACAAGGGGACCAGATGTTTTCACAGAAGGGCAACCTGAAATGTAAAATAAAGTGTCTCCATGGTGACTTTACTGCATTTAGTGTCACCTTTTTCTTTTTCTCTTTTTTTAACAAGACAGAGGTGGCATAATCCTTACAGTGCAGGGAAGGAAGGAGGTAATTCCCTGAATCAACAGGGCTTTGGCAGCTGCTGGGAGTCCCTCAGTTTCTCCTTTTACATACAGGATTAGCTCCTCTGATTCAGTTCCACACCAAGCATGCTCTATCTCCTAACATTTCAGTAGATAGGTCTCACAAAGTTCCGGGGCGGAGGGTGGGTACAAGATTTGTAACTTAAAGTTTGGTTCCTGACCTTGAAGCCAATTAATACCAATTTAATAATGAGGACTGGGTTTTGAGAAAAAGAAAAAAGGAGGTTTATTGCTTGGCTAACAAAGGAGAAACACAGGGGACTCTGCCAAAGTTGTGACTCTCTTTATCTGGAGGGTTTTAAAGGAGTTTCACTTGTTAACCTGGGAGATACTCTGTTCTTAGGTCCCCAGCAGGCATTTCCCTCTGCAATGGGTGTGCTCCAGGCAGCCAGCTAGGGGCTTCTATCATCCTGCTTCGCAAAGGGGGATAAAGTTCATTGCAGTTCCTTAAAACACAGTCCAAAGTGGTGTCAGGCTTACTCTCTTTATTTCTGATTTTCATGTCCAATATACTTAAGTTTTTACCACCAAAATCACACAACAAAACGAACAAAAACAAACAAACAAAAAAACAAAAAATAGAACACAGAACACAAATAAACAGAAACCCGGTGGCTAAACACAGAAACAGGGGAACAGTGCAACATCTTGCTAAAGCTCCAGGGTAGGAGCGCGTGCGTGCTCATCGGCACCTCTCTACAGTTCCAGAGGAATTCCCTACAGAACAGAACAGAGGACAGAATGATTCTCGTTACTGTTCTGCACAGAAGAATATGTGAGCCTCCCCGTGCCACATCTCTGTCATCAGAAGAGATCTCCCTTAACCAGATATCAGATGTTATAAAGGAGCCACTTACCTATGGAGGCGTCCTCCATCAGGTGCTTGCTAATAGTTTTAGTGCAGTGGTTCACTGCAGTGCTTCCTGGACTAAAGGCTCTCTTCCAAATATAAAGAAGATGGACCAAATCAGGCCTGTGTGGAGAGCGGTTCCTTGGTGCCTATGGTTGATATACCATTCTAATTTGTGAAAGTGCCACAGAAAATAGGGTAAGCCTCCTTCTCATGGTACGCTTGAAAGCAACTGTTTGGACAAAGTGGTTGCCAAGGCAGTGACCTCATTCAGTTCCTGAAGGATGTGACCTCACTTCAATCCCTTGGTAATGGAACTCTCTGAACTTGGGATCCAGGAAGCCAGGCACACAGAGTCAGTCTCAGTCCCAGTCCCAGTGTCTCACTTGCTTCGATTTAGCAAGGACAGAGTCAGTCTTTCTTGGTACCTACTGATGTGAGGATGGCCAAATGCCAGGAGTTCTCTGAAGAGGGGCCTTTCCTGAAAAAGTAGGTAGTGGCTCACAGCTGGCTCCTGACCACTTCACAGAGTTGGACAAGGAGACCAGATCTGAGAGAGGAAACGCCATATCGTTGGAACATAGGATGGCCCAACAGTAAGAGGATACTCTGGAGAGTGAGAGACCTACTTGGGGAAGGAGGTGCCTTTGTGGGTGTGGATGTGTGTTTGTGGTTTTGTCTCATGTTCTGAGAATAGGCAGGAAAGTCGGTTTGTTTGGTTTGGAGTGAACTGTTTCTAGTAAGTTGTTTCACAAGGCGAGTGTTTCTATGTCTGTGTATCCCACTGTGTCCGTGCTTGTAGACATTAGAAAAGAGAATGCATCAATGGATGTTTCCTGTCAAGTAGAAAGCTTCCCAGCATTCATCCTGCCCAATTTATGAATGCACTAGGGCTTGCCTTATCGATGGGCAACACCTGCTATTTTCCTAAGTTCCTGTTTTCTTCCTGAAATCTAGCCACTCTCCAGAATAGGTTCATGCATTTGCATCCACGATATGTACCACCTCTAAGCACTGTGACATGGACATGTACTGGATAGCTGAAGAGAATGGCAAGCATCTCAGAAAAGTCAGATATCACTGTGACCCAGAAAGTCTCAATAGAGAAACCCTGCGAAGGGCCTTTTGATTACCTATTGTTCTGTTGCCCTGAATGTCAGGAAGGTCTTTGCCTCAGGCCACGCTTTTGTGAAGCCTGAAGAAAACAGTTTTCAAACGGAAATGAATGGGCATCACCTGTGGTTCTTTGCTTAAATGCATTGTAAAGGGATGTGTCTGAATCAGCCTCTTGGCTCTGTGTGAGCCTGTGGCTTAGATTATCAGCACCTGATGGATCTAAAGAAAGATCCCATGTGTGGATCCAAAATCAAAATGGCCAAAAAATCAGTCATTGTTGATGAAGTCTCTCGCATTCCTCTGTAAGGTTCCTGACCTCAATCAAGTGAGAAAAGGGATCCATTGTGTCAATTGAGTTCTTCAAAGCCTTGCAGATGCTAGCCCATAGGTTCTTGGGTTTTCTTATGAATCCAATTCAAATAAAGAATCTAAACCCCACCGTCAGTAGGCCTCAAATTGAAGAACAGAGCTGTATTAATGGCAGGCATATTTGATCACTCCTGGTTCACAGGAAGGGTGTCCAGGCCACTCTGACTTTTGGCAAATGAGGGGAAAGGGAGATTATTTGGGACACTGTCTTGTGCTGCGCCTCTCATGGAATCCTCCTGCCAGAAGTTATGATGAGTGTCTATTTGGATAAAGATGAGTGCCATTTGGGAGTGTTTTGGTTTTAATTGTGGTCATTTGTGTGGTGGTTGGTAGAGATAATTGAGTCCCTCTTGTCTTGAACTTTGGTGTGATTCCCCTTAGAGACTGTGTTTTGGAACTGACCTCTGAGAAGGTACAAGGTCCTGTGTCATTGTATATCCATATTTCTGGGACATCTCTATGGAACGTAATTCAAAGCTAAGTATACCAATCAAGGGCCAAATGAACTTCTGGGCTTCAAATCTAACCTAGATTTCTGTTTTCATACTTATATTGAAAGGTTAATAAAATAGGTACTTGTCACTTCCTGTTTTTCTGTATGCTTAATAAAACACTGTTGAAATCTTGAGAACTGTTTGCTCTTCTTGTTCCCAGAATGTGCTGCCCCCAACTGCCAAACTGCAGAATGTACTCCATCAACCATTTGCACGCAAACCGCCCACTCGCCCTTACCCATCAATAAACTTCCCTCCCTGCCCTCTCCAAGGAAAATATATAAGCACTTCTTAAGCTGTTCTCAGGGCTCTCTGCTCTATTCAAGCGAGCTCTGAACCCTTGCATGCCGGACTCCCAATAAACCCTTTGCTGTTGCATTAGACAGTCTCTTGGTGGTCTCTTTCATCGATGCTCACCCGACCTTTACTTCTGGTGGCCCCAGCGAGATCCGGCAGCTGCAGATGAAAGACCCCCAACGGGATGCTCTGGGGGTAAATAAGGCCCCTCTTTCTGGTTTCAGGATTCAGGTTAGGGTTTGACAAAATGGCTATTGGTAAAGAGCGTGAGCTCTCTCCCACGGTGGCTGACACACATGTCACAGAGCCACAGGCCATGTCCCTTGGGGATGGACTCGGGAAATCGAGGAACCATAGTCTCCTCGACTCAGTGATATTTTCTTTCAGATTCGGAATTGCCAGCCCATCAGGTTTTGCCGGCTACTCAGTCCTGGTCTCAGTATTGGACGTCCATTGCCTGTCTTTATTGTCTTGTCTTGTCTGTGTCATGTGTTGTTGCTTTCACTGTCTGTGTATATTTCATTATGGGACAGAGCACTTCAATGCCTCTGTCCCTGACCCGTAATCACTGGACCAAAGTCTGCTTAAGGGCTCAGAATCCTTCTTTTTCATTAAAACACCAGACCTGGCAGATTCTGTGTCTCAGAATAACCCACCTTTGTAGTCGGATGGCCTCTAGAAGGATGTTTCTACTTCGCACTAATTTGAAAAGTCTGAGATATTGTCTTTCAGCTGGGGCCACATAGACATCCAGATCAATAGCCATATATCTTAACTTGTCAGGACCTCTGCAAATCTCCTCCTCCATGGGTGAAGCCTTTCCTTGTCCCTGCACCCACTCCTACTCCTTCCCCTATGATTCTATCTCTCAAACTCTCTGTTCCTCAACCTCCACCCTCTGTTCTCCCTGAGTCTCAAGACTCTACTCGTCCTTATCCTCTGCCCTTGTCCCCCAACCCCCAAAACCCTGTAAGTAATTCCCCTGCTGCTGACTCAGCCTCTCCACCATTCGAGGAAGTCAGAATGGCCTAGCGCCCTCCAGATGACTGTCCCATGACACACACAGCGCCTCCTTCCCTGGAGGAAGCTGGCCCGGCTAAAAAAACTCAGAGAACTCGCCAACGTTTTCACACCTGCCTACTTGGAATGACTGCCAACAACTCCTAGAGACTCTCTTCATGACAGAGGAATGAGAGAAAAACCTCCTGGAAGCTAGAAAAAATATCCTCGGACCTGATGGGCGACCAACACAACTTCCCAACATAATAAAAGCTGCCTTCCCCTTTAACCAACCCAACTGGGACCCCAACACCTTTGAAGATAGGGAGCATCTGTCCAATTATTGCCAGGCTCTAATTGCGGGTATCCAAGGGGCCGCTAGGTGACCAACTAATTTGGCCATGGTAAGAGAAATTATTAAAAGGCCTGATGAATCTTCCTCTATGTTTCTAGAGAGAATTATGGAGGCATATAAGAGATATACTCCTTTCGATCCTCAGGCAGCAGATCAAAAGGCATCTGTCACGATGGCCTTAATTGTTGAAGCTTCCATGGATATTAAAAAAAAAAAAAAGTTAAAAGAGAGATTTAGTGAGAGAAGCCGAAAAAGTATACTATAAGAGAGAAACAGGGAAAAAGAAAGGGAGCAGAGGGAGGATGAGAGAAGCAAAAGAAAGACTAAGGCATTGACTAAGATCCTGGTCACAACAAGAAAGAGGCCAGAAATTAAGACATAAGGTGACAGGAAGCGATACCTGGGCCCGTGCCACAGGCCACCCCTGGCCTCAGATCAATGTGCCTACTGTAAAAAAAAAAGGACACTGGGCCAAAGAGTGCCCTATAAAGAGACAGACATGCCAGCCAGCCATTCTGACTCTGGGGGATGACTAAGAAAGTTGGGGCTCAGATTCTTTCCCCTAGCTCAGGGTAAGATTTGAAGTGTTGGGGACCCCAGTAAACTTTGAAATGAATACAGGAGCAGTATACTCAGCCCTTAAGGCCCCATTGGGCCGTCTATCAAATAAAAGGTCTGTAGTTCAAAGGGCTAATGGCAGTAAATATCGGGCTTAGACTACTAAGAGGACCATGGACCTGGGGAAAGGAAAAATCCATCACTCCTTCCTAGTAATCCCAGAATGCCCGCACCCATTGATGGGCAGAGATCTGCTCACCAAGCTCTGGGCCAAAATAACTTTTAACACTGAAGGCCCCCAAATGAAATTTCTAAATCCTTCAGTAAAAACTCCTATAGTCACGGCTTTAACTATATTAGTAGAAGATGAACGTCCACTCTTCACACCCCCCAAGACTCATCAAACAGGCAAGCTACCCCAGAAATGGGTACCAGATTACCGAGATGCCTGGGCAAAAACTGCTGTGTTAGGCCTGGCCGTGAAACAACCTCCAATAACAGTGGAGTTAAAAACCTCAGCCTCCCCAATCAATGTCAAATAATATCTTCTAAGCATAAAAAGCTAAAGATGGGATAAGGCCCTATATTCAGAAATATCTGGCCTTAGGGGTCCTAAGGCCCTGTCAATTGGCCTGGAACACTCCCCTGCTATTAGAAGAAAAAGCCAGGAACCAGGGACTATCACCCTGTTAAAGACCTAAGAGGGATCAACAACAGAGTGCAGGACATTTACCCCACGGTACCTAATCTGTTCAATCTGCTTTGCACTCTGAACCCTGAGCAGAAATGGTATACTGTTCTGGACTTAAAACAAGCTTTCTTTTGCTTGCCTCTGCATAAAGATAGTCAGTTGCTGTTTGCTTTTGGGTGGGTAGACCCAGAAACCGGAAAGTCTAGTCAACTAACTTGGACCAGACTCGCAGAGGGGTTCAAAAACTCCCCCACTCTCTTTGATTAAGCCCTTCACAGAGATCTCAACAATTTCTGAACTACACACCCCGAATTCACCCAGCTTCAATATGTGGATCACCTGCTACTGGCATCCAACACCAAGGAAAACTGTGAACTGGGACCCAAGCACTATTATTCGAGCTTGCTCAACTCGGGTATAGAGCTTCGGCCAAAATTGCCCAATTTGCCAGCAAGAAGTAATCTTCCTTGACTATTTCCTTAGGGGCGGTAAACGATGGCTCACTGAGCCCAGAAAACAAACCATTGAGCAGATACCAACCCCATCTTACAGCAGACAACTAAGAGTTTCTTGGGATTGCTGGGTTTTGCAGGTTATGGATAAATGGGTTTGAGTCCTTAGCTGCTCCTTTATACCCGCTGTTAAAGGGAGATGCCCAATTCCAATGGACCCCTAAGTACCAGGAATTTTTAGATAACATCTAAGGACACTGACATTGAACGCCTCAACTTTACTGAGCTCAGCCTGCAATTACAGAAAGCCCTACACTACGTTAAAAATGTACATCAACTCACTCACCTTGGTTCAAAGAAACTGCAGGCATTCCTGTAGGATTAAGAACAGAGTTTTCCACTAACTGACTCACAGCGAAAAGAAATAATTGAACTGGTAACAAAAGCCTGTCGGGTCAGTCAATTGTTTAATGCTTACCCTTCCAAGTTTCTTAGACGAAAGCACCTACGAGGAACCAGACCAGGACAATTCTGGGAAGTGGACATTACTGAAATTAAGCCAGCAAGGTATGGACTAAAATATCTCCTAGTCTTTGTGGATACATTCTCAGGATGGATTGAAGCCTTACACACACACACACACACACACAGACACACACACACACACACAGCAAAAAAAAAAAAAAAAAAACGGCGCAAATGGTTCTCAAGAAGATCCTGGAAGATATTTTTCCAAGATACGGTCTGTCTAAGATAATAGGGTCTAATAATGGACTTGTGTTCATGGCCCAGGTAAGTCAGGTGTGGATTAATTGTAAGTTACATTATGCTTATATACCCCAGAGCTCAGGAGAGGTAGAAAAAATAAATAGAACCATTAAACAGACCTTAACAAAATTAAGCTTAGAGACCGGCATAAAAGATTGGACTATGCTCCTGCCTTATGCACTGTTTCATGCGAGAAATACTCCCTCAGTTTCTTTGTGTAACCTCACCCCCTATGAAATTCTCTATGATGCCCATCATCCAGTAAGGGACCTAATCCCCAACTCTAAGGCCTAACAATCCCTTCCACACCCCTTGCTTGACAGACTTAAAGCCATTGAAAGAACTCAGTGATAACTGTGGAAACAGCTGGCCACTGCCTACCAACATGGGGACGAGGGGATTCCACATCAATATCAAGTAAGAGACTTCGTCAACATAAGACAACATCAGGTGTTATCCCTAGAACCCCGCTGGAAAGGAACATACCAGGTGCTACTTATAACACCTACAGCCATAAATGTAGACAGAATCACTTTTTGGATCCATGCCTCTCATCTCAAGTCTTCGCTGTGTCCAGACTCTGGTTGGAAACTGGAAAAAACTGGTAACCATTTCAAATTGCGTATTCGCTATGTGGACAAGACTATACACTCTCCCCTTGGCCACCAGTACTCCTAACCCTCATCAGCCTGTTCAGCAGTGAAGGCTGATCTGAAATCCTACTAGACAAGAAGTATGGTCTATCTCGCATACAGCCCCCTTAGGGACCTGGTGGCTATCTCTCCACCCAGACATTTTTCAGCTTGGTATAGGTCTTTCCTATTGAGATAACCCCAATGAAGAGGATCCCACTAAAGTTCCATTAAATCCCTTCTATACCATAGATAACTGAAACAAACATTATGGATGCACGGAAACGAGAGCCGGATTCAGGTTGGTTAGCCTAGATTACTATATATGCCCGGGGAACTATCAAAGCCACAAACAGCCATGGCTGTGTGGGGGGAAAGCCAACTTCTTGTGTAATTCATAGGGATGTGAGCATACCGGGGCTGCCTGGTGGAACCCAAACTCCTCATCAAATTCAGTACACAGCATTGGCCATATAACCAATTAGACAACCAAAAACTATGGCCCCCAGAGGGTTCTCTAGATCCTCAAATTCTGCGTGACATTTTTAACTTCGGCAAGTGCTCAAAAGGGGAAAATTCCCCTATGTGGAATCCTTTTCCCTCCTTCACTCACATCCTGTACTATGCTTCTGCAATAGTTCCTCACCCTCAGCCTTCTGCTCTAGACTCTCTGCTGTCACTCCCACCTCAGCAACCTGATTTCTTCCCTCCAATTACTACATCAAAAACCCAAACCTCCACCAGTTCTCAGACCATTGCCCCCTTG
Source organism: Callospermophilus lateralis (assembly GCF_048772815.1). Lineage (NCBI taxonomy): Eukaryota > Metazoa > Chordata > Mammalia > Rodentia > Sciuridae > Callospermophilus > Callospermophilus lateralis. The sequence goes on along the minus strand of NW_027514358.1, from coordinate 1,080,265 downwards.
CTGAGGTAGCAGGTACCGAGGTACCCCTCCACTCACTCACTCCTCTCTTTTTCTGTCTGTGCCTGCACTAGGTCCCACCAAGTCCTCTAAGAAGCTAAACCAAAGCTCAAACCAGCTGAGAAGAGCCCTCATACCCCTATCAAAGATGTAATAAAAATAGCCTTTAAAGTTGCTTTGTCATCACTGAAAACAGGTTACTAAAAATTTAAAGTCCCTCACAGGCTTTTTGGAATACTCACTCCCATCTTCACCTCTGCTCTACCTGTTCTACTGCTCAAGTTTTGTTCTAGGAAAATCCCAAACCCCTTTTCCATTATTCTTTTACATCTCATCTTCCTCATTCTCAGATCCACGGAGCTGCTCTCAGCCTCGCCTTCCCCGTCTTCCCCCTCTGTACCAGGTCCATAGATATGTCTTAAATAACCTTCTCCAGAAGTCTTCACCGAGGCTTACATTAGGTCTTTCAGCAAAAGAGTCCCTCTGAAAGAGTTCAATGTAGATAAACTTCCACTTTTCGTGTTGCCCTGTTCTACTTGGCCACTGGCTGGAAAAATCACCACCCCTAAGCTTGACACCGCCTTACTAGATTTTCACAAAATATGTGAACAAGGCCTCTGGCCTTGAGCTGGGGCTTCACAGAGATGGCTAGATTTCTAAGATAAAAAAGTTACCAATTGGGCTTCATGGTGACAGCTGGCAGGGAGAAAAAAAAGAGACAAAAAAGCTCTCCCTTTCCAAGGTGTCTTTGAAAAGTTAACTTGCCCAGAACAAAGGAACAAAAACAGAAACAAAAACTGATTTCTGTGAATTTCTACAGACTGTGAACTTCTGAGCCACTTCCCTTACATGTTGGGTACAAATTCTAAAACTACCGAAACTTGGGGTTCAGGGGATTAATTCATTACAACAGAAGCAATGCCCTCTAAATCCAGATGCAACCAAATAAGACTGTTTTCCTGTGTTTGGTGCTATCTTAGGTCCCTTTCCTTGTCCGTCCCTACAACAGTATAATTCTATACACTTTAACATTATTTATGTTTTCATAAAATGGTCAATATATGTGATTAATTATGTAATGATGCAGATGTTTTCCAGAGTTCTCTATCATGACTTAGGTTCATTTAAAGATCAAATAGGGGGGGCATACAACCCGGTTCCACTGGGAACCTGTATCCCTCACTTTAGCCATCCTATTAGAAATAATAGTTGCTGAAGGGGTGGGCTAGTCCATGAGACACAACAAAGACACAATTAGAAGCAGAAATATGCCAAAGTTTAAAGACATTAAAAACCGACATCACAGCTTTACAGGAATTTTAACCTCTCTCTTTCTGAAGTTGTTTTACAAAGCAGGCGAGTGTTGGACCTCCTCTTTATGAGAGAAAGGTGCCTTTTTGCTTGCATTGAGGGAAGAATGTTGTTTTTATGCCCACAATATTGGAGTTGTAAAAGAATCTATGAGTAAATTAAGAAAACGACTTGAAGAGCGTCAAAGAGAGACAGAGGCCCCAAAAGGGAGGTTTGCGTCTTGGTTCACATAGTGACCTGATTAACTACGCTTTTATCTGCCATGGCCGGTCCATTAAAAATCCTCATATCATTGCTAACTGTAGGACCCTGTTTGCTCAACCGTGTAGTTCCCTTTCTAAACCAAATCGAACCTGTTATTAATCCTAACCATACACTGTTCTCTCAATCTAATTTTACAGAAGAGCAGGGACAGAATTGGTATTAAAATACAGAATTATAGAGGATCTTCCACTTGCTGAAAACCTCAAAGGTCCACGCAGAAATGATCCCTGGAGAAGATGTAGGCAAGTACCAAGGACCTGAGAGAGCAAAAGTCTTCCATGGCAAACAACCTGCTCAGGATGAAGGGATGTGTCTGAATCAGCCACTCTCTTCTTAATGTAGAGAATGTGGACCAAAGCAGGCATGTGTTGAGAGCTGCTCCTGCATGCCTATGGTTGACATACCACTCTGACCTGTGAAAGTGTCACAGGAAGTAGGAGCAGCCTCCTTCTCATGGTAACCTTGGAAGCAACTGTTAAGACAAAGTTGTTGCCAAGGCAGTGACCTCATTCAGTTCCAAAAGGAAGTGACCACACCTAACTTCCTTGGTGATGGAACTCTCTGAACTTGGAATCCAGGAAGCCAGGCACCCAGAGTCAGTCCCAGTCCCAGTCCCAGTGGTCAAACTTATTTTGATTTACCAAGGACAGACTCAGTCTTTCTTGGGACCTACTGATGTAAGGATGGCCAAATGCAAGGAAAGCTATGAAGAGGGGCCTTTCCTGAGAAAGCAGGCAGTGGCTCACCGCTGGCTCCTGACAACTTCACAGAGTTGGCCAAAAAGACCAGATTTGAGACAGAACAGGCTATTTCCAGGGAACATAGTAAGGCCCACCAGTCAGAGGACACTACGGATAGTCACAGACCTACTGGGGAAAGGAGGTGCCTTTGTTGTGTTGGGGTGGGGTTTGTGGTTTTGTCTCATGTTCTGAGAATAGGTATGAAAGGCAGTTTGTTTTGTTTGGAGTGAACTGTTTCTTGTAAGTCGTTTGACAAGGCGAGAATTTCTATGTCTGTGTATCCCACTGTGTCCTGTGGTTGTAGACATTAGAAAAGAGAATGCATCAATGAATATATCCTGTCTAGTAGAAAGCTTCACAGCATTCATCCTGCCCTATTTATGAATGGACTGCAGCTTGCCTTATTGATGTGCAACACCTGCTATCTTCCTTAGTTCCTGTTTTATTCCTGAATTCTGGCCACTCTCCAGAATAGGTTCATGGTTTTCTGTTTAAGATATGTACAACCTCGAAGCTCTGTGACATGACCATGTACTGAAGGGAATGGTGAGCATCTCAGAAAACTCAGATATCAGTGTGACCAGGACAAGTCTCAGTGGAGAAACCCTGCTTGGGGCCTTTTGTTTACCTATTCTTCTGTTGCCCTGAATGTCAGGAAGGTTCTTTTCCTCAGTCCACCACTTTTTGAAGCCTGAAGAAAACAGTTTTCAAATGGAAATGAATGGGCATTACCTGTGGCTCTTTGCTTAATTGCTTTGGAAAGGATGTGTCTGAATCAGCCTATATACCCTGTGTGAGGCTGTGACTTAGATTCTCAGCTCCTGATGGATCTAAAGAAAGATCCCATGTTTACATCCAAAAACAAAATGGCCAAAAGAGCAGTCCTTGTGGATGAAGTCTCTCGCCTTCCTCTGTAACTTTCCTGACCTCCATCAAGTCAGATTATTGATCCTTTGGGTCAAATGAGTTCTTCAAAGCCCTGCAGAGGCTAGCCCATATTTGCTTGGGTTTTCTCAAGACTCCAATTCACATAAAGAATCCAAACCCCACAGTCATTTGGCCTCAAATTGAAGAAGCAGAGCAGTATTAACGGGAGGCCTACTTAATCTCTCCTGGTTCACAAGAAGGGTGTCCAGGCCACCCTGAATTTAGGCAAATTAGGTGCAAGAGAGCTTATTTTGGACACGGTCTTGGGGTGTGCCCCTCATGGAAAACTCCAGCCATAGGTTATTGTGAGTGTCTATATGGAAGAAGATGAGCGCCACGTTGGAGTGTTTTGGTTTAAATTGTGGTCATTTGGGTGGCGGTTGGAAGAGATGACTTGGTCCACATGTTCTTGAACTCTGGTGTGACTCCCTTAGAGTCTGAGTTCTGGAACTGACCTCAGAGAAGTATTGCCATAAATAGTGTTGAGATTTTAGGAAGCCAGGCATGAGCGTTGCCCTTGGAAACTGAGTTCTAGGCCCAGGGTGGCTTTCCACAGAGCACTGAGCCTCTCAGCCAGGATACCACAAATTTTATTCTGAAAGACTTGGCACCCATAGTTGAGAGTCAAAACTCATATGGACCTCACATTGTAGACCTAAATGGGCATAACATCATATGATCTTTTGGCCACTCTTTGGGAAGCCTTACCTGTGAGTGTTCTCCAGAGATTTCATTGAAATGAGCTTCCTAACCATTTAATGGTTCCTGAAAGAATTGAAACTCACAGTGCCTCCAACTTCATCTTTGAAAAATGGCTAGATAAATACCATGAAATTTTTGAATTTCCCATCACCAGGTGGCACTGGAAAACCTTTTGATGTCCTGTTGCTGATCATGAATATACCAGACAGTGCCTTGATTGACTGGGTTTCATGTAAATGGTGTAGAACAGAGATGCCAGTAAGTTGGACTCTGTTGAGTAGTAGGTTAGAGCAGTGGTGGGCAGGTATGTGATAAAACATCTGTGGTGGGGCCATGTGTATCTTCCATTGGCTTCAAATGCCTTGTGACTGACATGGTGCAGCCAGCAGAACGTTCCATGTAAAGGCAAGTTGTTATTTGGAGAGGTTTCAGGACATTGTTCAGAATCAGGGTGCTATGGTCAAGGGGGCAAGATATGTAGGATAGGATCCTAGTTCTTGGATCTTCCTGCAAAACCTGACCCACCATACATGACAGAACTTCCTCTTGCACTGTGACCCAGTTGAACTCTTTGTATTTCGTGAAGCAAATACCAAACACCCAGTGCAGCAGGAAGAAACACCACGAAAATGGAAGATGACCATATGGCTTCACAGTGCACACTGCCACACATTTATCCCCCAGTGGCCACAGTTTACCTAAAAAGAGAATTCAGCACTGCTGCCTCATGTACATTGGGAAATAAGAAACCATGTCCTTCAGGTCTCATAGATCCAGACCAAGTTTTCATGGTCTCCCTAGAAAGGAAGCTAAAGCTCCTGACAACAACATATTTTTCAAGTGCCCAAACTCACAGGCAGTTTCTCTAGAAATCTCTAGGCCAGCAGACCTCCATGTTTGTGGAGTTTTTACCCTGTCCCATACTTTTGGAAACTACTCTACCACTTCAAAGGTTGTGAGCTCCTGAGCATATTCCATTTAACATATTTATTCACAGATTTTCTAAATCTTCTCCTCTAATTGTGTCTTACTTGGGGTGAAGGAATTGTCAAGGCATTGTTCTGGATGAGAGTGGGAATAATTTTGTGTAGCACATATTTACATACACATTGGATTCATTGTTCAATTTTCCATTCGAAATGCTGAATCTTTGACACTAACCCATACCCTACTAGACTCTGACTACTAATTCTAATATGATGGAGAAAAGTAACCCAAACAGAATAGAAATACTAGCACTTCAGAGGAGGCATGGTGGATAGTTGGTTTGCCTTTTGCATGATATAGGGTAGGAGTTATAAATCTTGTCAATTTTTTGTTGAAATAGTTCTGCATGTGTTTTTAAAATTAACACATATGTGAATTCCTGTCTCCATTTTTCTGTAGCCTATTCAGCACATGTATTTTTATATGCACATATAGAATCCTACCTGGTATCACACGTATATTCTTGAGAGGTGGCTAACTTGGCAGATACAAAAGTGTGAGAAGAGATCACTCCCTCATTAATGCTTTTGGAACTGAAAATTCAGACTATGAGTGAGCTTCTTAGTTGAAAAACATTATACATAAATCCATGTTCAGTAAAATTAATATTTTGGATCTGTGGATGATATATATTTCACAATAAATTTTAATTGGCATATATATTGCTACTATTTAATGTCTCTGTGTGTGTTTGTGTGTGTGTGTGTGTGTGTGTGTGTGTGTGTGTGTGTATATATATATATATATATATATATATATATATATATATATATACTCTCTAGATTTTTCAAAATATAAAATATATGTGTCCTATTATACACTCCCTAAATTCATTCTTGTTCATGTATGTGGTTTATATTAAACTTTTCATAAGATTATTTTAAAAATATTCATCCACCTGAAATACATATTTGTTTTCTAGTACTAAAAAGTTACTTCAATGAATGGTGCAACAAATCCTTATATTTTTACAGTAGCTGACCCACTTTAACATCAATGCAAGTAGATTCCTATGGAACATGATGTGTATTTTGACGTTCATTTTTATTAAACACTGGTACATTACTATTTCTGCAGTTTTTATACATTATAGAATATACATTTCATCCACAAGTTCACAAATTTAAGAAATTTGTAACATATTCAATCACTTCCTGCTTCAGAACATATGTATTCCTCCTTGTTTTTGAGTGGTCATTTCATGAGATTTCTTTCCAAACACATTATTTTCGATTTCCATCATCAAATTTGAAGCAAAATTCACACACTCTTGGTGATAAACCACAACCGTAATATTACCATTAGATGTATTACTGGTTGGAATGAATGTATGTATATCAATATATGATTCCTGTGTATTTTCAGGTATCAATTCAATCCATTATTTTAAGTTGGAACAAGTTATATTATTTATTCGCAGTATGGTCTATTCATGCATTATCTCTATATTCATACATACATGGTACACCTATATGTACCCCCAATACTAATTTATACCCCTTCAAAATATTGCTCCAAGAAATGGTGCAAGAAATACTCATGTCACCTGATCTACATATACGTTTTATCACAGTAATATTCTGGCCACAAAATGCAAAGTCACACTTACGATTGTACCAAAGCCTAAATGGAATGTGAGTATGGATTATGAAAATAACCCATGTCCAGGTTGCCTAATGCTCTCAAATGTCAATCCTATTGGTGACTACATATTTGTTACTTCCTAAGATTATATATTCAATCTCAAGCCTGTTGAAAATGTCTTTTGCTATCACTCACTTTATACTTTGCCTGATTTCCTAATGTCTCTATTGATATCTGCTTTCCTACATATTTTCCCCAGTTCATCACTGTGACTGACTCTTCACATATGCTGACATTTACATTTTCTGTCTACCTGAAAACCTATTGCTAAAGAACTATTTGTCCAAATGCTATACTCACACTTTTTTATAATCCTACCAACTATCTTCCTAATCCTACCGACTCTCCCTCTTTGAATGGTTGTTCTCCTCAACATTCAATCATCCAAGGTATCAGATCTTATGCCATTGTGTATAGATTTATCTGAGACATCTGTGCAGAACATAATTAAAAGCTAAGTATCCCAATCAAGGACCCAATGCCCTTCTGGGCTTCAAATGTTACCGAGATTTCTGTTTTCATTCATATATTTCACCTATATAATCTTATAAATATTGCAGGTTCCCAATACCATTATTCATCCAGCAGAATGATCCTAACCCAAATCAAACATGTTATTAACTGTAACCATACACTGTTCCCTCAATCTAACTTTACAGAAGAGCAGGGACAGAGTTGGTCTTACAATACAGGAATGTAGGAGATCTTCAACTTCCGGAGAACTTCAAAGGTCCATGCAGAAATGATCCCTAAAGAAGATGTAGGCAGCTATGATGGACCTGAGAGTGCGAAAGTCATCTTTCATGACAGAAAAAAAAAAAAACAGGTCAGGATGAAGGGGTGTGTCTGAAGCAGTCTCTCTCTTCTTAATGTAGAGAAGGTGGACAAAACCAGGCTTGTGTGGAGAGCTGTTCCCGGGTGCCTATGGTTGATATTCCATTCTAATTTGTGAAAGTGTCATAGGAAGTAGGGGCAGGATCCATCTCATGGACCCTTGGAAGCAACTGTTAGGACAAAGTGGTTGCCAAGGCAGTGACCTCATTCAGTTCTAGACGAAGTGACCCATGTCACTTTCTTGTTGATGGAACACTCTGAACTTGGAATCCAGGAAGCCAGGCACCCTGAGGCAGTCCCAGTCTAAGTCCCACTGGTCTCAAATTTTTGGATTTAAGAAGGATAGAGTAAGTCTTTCTTGGCAACTACTAAATTGAAGATGGACAAATGCCAGGAAAGCTCTGAAGAGGGGCTTTACCTGAGAAAACAGGCAGTGGCTCACCGCTGGCTCCTGATAACTTCACAGTTTTGGCCAAGAAGACCAGATCTGACATAGGACAGCCCATTTCGGGGAAACATAGTATGGCCCACCAGTCAGAGGACGCTCCGGATAGTCACAGACCTATTTGGGGAAAGAAGGTGCCTTTGTGGGTGTGTGTGTGTGTGTGTGTTTGTGTGTTTGTGATTTTGTCTCAAGTTTTGAGAATATGTAGGAAAGTCGGTTTGTTTGGTTTGGAGTGGACTGTTTCTAGTAAGTCCTTTGAGAAGGTGAGTGTTTCTATGTCTGGGTATCCCACTGTATTTGTGGTTGTAGACAATAGAAAAGAGAATGCATCAATAGATGTGTCCTGTCTAGTAGAATTCTTCGCAGAATTCATCCTGTCCAATTTATGAATGGACTGCAGGTTACCTTATGGATGGGCAACACCTATTACCTTCCTACATTCCTGATATCTTCCTGAATCTGGTCACTCTCCCATAGGCTCATGGTTTTGTGTTCAAGATATGTATCTCCTCCACAATCTGGGACATGGCCATGTACTGGATAGCTGAAGAGAATGGTGAATATCTCAGAAAACTCAGATATCAGTGTGACCAGGAAAGTCTCAGTGGAGAAAATCTGCTTTGGTATTTTGCTTACCTATTGTTCTGTTGCCCTGAAAGAAAGGAAGGACTTTGCCTAAGGCCACACATTTCCAAAGCCTGAAAAAAACAGTTTTCAAATGGAAATAAATGGGCATCACCTGTGGCTCCTGGCTTAATTGCTTTGCAAAGGGATATGTCTGAATCAGCCTCTTAGTGCAGTGTGAGATTATCGCTTAGATTCTCAGCACCTGATGGATCTAAAGAAAAATCCCATGTGTGCATCCAAATCCAAAATGGCCAAAAGAGAAGTCATTGTGATGAAGTCTCTTGCCTTCCTCTGTAAGGTTCCTGATCTCCATCAAGTGATAACAGGGATCTTTGGGTCAACTGAGTTCTTCAAGCCCTGCAGAGGCTAGCCCATAGGTGCTTGGGTTTTCTCATGACTGCAAATCACATAAAGAAACTATACCCGACAGTCTGTATGCCTCAAATTGGAAAAGCAGAACAGTATTAATGGCAGACCTCTTTGATCAGTCCTGGTTCACAGGAACGTTGTCCAGGAAACACTGACTTTAGACAAATGAAGGGCAAGGGAGCTTATTTTGACTTTGTCTTGGGCTGTGTGCCTCATAAAAACTTCCAGCCAAGGTAATGATGAGTGTCTATATGGAAGAAAATGAGGGCCATGTGGGAGTGTTTTGGTTTTAATTCTGGTCATTGGTGTGGCGGTTGGAAGAGATGACTGGGTCAACTGGGCTTCAACTCTGGTGTGTTTCCACTTAGAGACTGAGATCTGAAACTGATCTCAGAGAAGAATTGCCATGAATTGTGTTGGGATTTTAGGAGGCCACGCATGAGAGTCGCCCTTGGAACCTGAAATCTAGGACCAGGGTGGCTTTCCACAAAGAACTGGGAATCTCAGCCTGGATATCACATGATTTTATTCTGAAAGACTTGGCAGCCATAGTTGAGAGTCAAAAGACATAGGACCTCACATTGTAGATCTCAATGGTCCTGGCTTCAAGTGACCTTTTGTCCACTCTTTGGAAAGCCTTGCCTGTGAGAGTTCTCTAGAATTTTCTTTGAAATGTACTTTCTCAACATTTAATGGTTCCTGAATAATTGTGCATCCAACGTCATCCTTGAAAAATGGCTAGATAAATACCACGAAATTTTTGAATTTTCCATGACCAGGTGGAACTGCAGAAACTTTCGATGTCCTGTTGCTTACCATGAGTGTACCAGACAGTGCCTTGATTGACAGGGTTTCATGAAAATTGTTTAGAACAGAGATGCCAGTATTTTGGAGCCTGCTGAGTAGTGGGCCTAGAGCAGTGGTGGACAGGTGTGTGATAAAACATCATGGTGGGGCAAGTTGGATCTGCCATTGGCTTCCAAATGGCTTGTAACTGACAGAGTGCAGACATCAGACCCTTATATGTAAAGGCATCTTGTTATATGGCGTAGTTTCGGGGCAATGTTCAGAATCAGGTTGCTATGGACAAGGGGGGAATCTTTGAGAGATAGAAGCCTGGTTGGTGAATTTTCTTGCAGACCCTGACCCACCACACGTGACAGAAATACCTCAAGCACTGTTTCCCAGTTGAACTCCTTGTATTTTGTGAAGCATGAACAAAACACCATGTGAAGCAGCAAGAAACACCACGAAAAGTGGAGGATGACCAAATTGTTTCACAGTTCACACAGGGAGACACAGTTTACCTACAAAGAGAGAATTGAGCACTGCTGCCTCGTGTTCATTGGAAAATAGGAAACGATGTCCTCCAGGTCACATAGATGAAGACCCAGCTTTGAGGGTCTCACTACAAAGGAAGCTTAACTCCTGACAACAACCTATATTTCAGTGCCCAACTTCACTGGCAGTTTCTCAAAAAGTTTTAGGCAAGCAGAGGTTCATGTTTGTGGAGTGTGTACCCTGTCCTTACTTTTGGAAACTCCTATACCACCTCCAAGTTTGTGCACTCCTGAGCATTTTCGATTCCAGAAATGTAATCACAGATTTTGTAACTCTTCTACTCTAATTGTGTCTTCCTTGGGGCCAAGGTAATGACAAGGCATTGTTCTGGATGAGAGTTGGAAGATTAATTTTCCTTTTTTCCATTTGAAATTCTGAATCCCTGACACTAACCCATATTCTACTAGACTCTGACTACTAATCCTAATATGATGGAAGAAAGTAACCCAAACAGTACATAAATACTTGCAGTTCAGAGTTGGACTTGCCTTTTGCATGATAAAGGGTAGGTGTTATAAATCTATTCAATATTTAATTGAAATAGTTCTCCATGTGTTTTTAAAGTTAACAAATATGTGAATTACTGTCTCCCATTCTCTGGAGCTTATTCAGCACATGTATTTTTATATGCACCAATAGAATCCTACAAGGTATCACACGTACATCCTTGTGAGGTATACGACTTAGCAGATACAAAGTGTGAGAAGTGATCACTCCTCCTAAACGCTGTTGGAACTGAAAATTCAACCTATGGGTGAGCTTCCCAGTGGAACAACATTATACATAAACCCATGTTCACTAAAATGAATGTTTTTGCATCTTTATGATATATATTTCATGACGAATTTCGATTGGCATATATATTGCTACTTTTTAATGTCTGTGTTTGTGTGTGTATGTGTGTGATTATTCTTTGAAATATTCATCCACCCGAAATACATATTTGTTTCCTAGTACTGAAAACTAACTTCAGTAAAAGGTGCATACAAATCCTAATATGTGTACATTAACTGACCCAGTTTAACATCAATGCATGTAGGTTCCTATGGGACATGATGTGTATTTTGACGTTAATTTTTATTCCACAATGGTACATTACTATTTCTTCAGTTTATGCACATCATAGTATATATATTGTATTCACTAGTTAGCAAATTTATAGGCATTTGTTTCACTTTCAATCACTTCCTGCTCCAGAACACATGTATTCCTCTATGTCTCTTGACTGGTCTATTCATGAGACTTTTTTCCAAATATATTATTTTCTATTTCCATAATCAATTTTGAACCAAAACTCACACACCCTTCATGATAAACCGTAACCCTAAGATGATCGTTAGATATATAACTGGTTGGAATGAATGATTGCATATCAATATAAAATTTCTTATAAATTTTCAGATATTTATTCAATTCATTATTTAAAGTGGATCCAGTTTTATTATTTATTCACAGTATGGTCTATTCATGCATTATGTCTATATTCATAGAAACAGGGTACACCTATTTGTACCCCCATACTAATTTGTAAGTCTTCAAAATATTGCTCCCAGAATTGGTGGAAGAAATTCTATTGTCACCTTATCTACATACACATTTTATTACAGAAATATTCTGGACACAAAAAGCATAGGTCACACTTACAATTGTACCAAAGCGTAAATGGAAAGTGAGCATGGATTACTAAAAACATCCATGTCCAGGTTGCCTAATGCTCTCAAATATCAATTCTATTTTTGACTACATATTTGTTTCTTCTTAGATTATATATTCAACTTCAAACCTGTTGAAAATGTCTAACCCTATCACACAATTTATACTTTGCTTGATTTCCTAATGTCTCTATTGATATCTGATTTCCTATATTTTTACCCAGTTCATCATTGTGACTGACTCTTCACATGTGCTTACATTTACATACACTCTCTACCCTAAATTCTATTGCTATATAACTTTTGGTCCAAATCCTATACTCACTCTTTTTTCTAAACCTACCAACTACCTTCCTAATCCTGCCGACTATCGGTTTTTGACTGGATGTTCTCTTCAACATTCAATATCCAAGGTACAAGGTCCGATGCCAGTGTATATTGATTTATCTGGGACATCTGTGCTGCACATTACTCAAAGCTAAGTACCCCACTCAAGTCCCCAATGCCCTTCTGGGCTTCAAATCTTACCTAGATTTCTGCTTTCATACTTATGTTTCACATATATACTCTTGTAAACATCGCATTTTGCCAATACCATTATTCATCCCGCAGAATGATTTGTAACCCAAATTGAACAAGTTATTAACCCTAACCATACACTGTTCCCTCAGTATAACTTACTTAAGAGCAGGGACAGTGTGGGTCTTACAATATAGGAATGTAGATGATCTTCCACCTGCTGAGAACATCAAAGATCCATGGAGAAATGATCCTTGCAGAAGATATAGGCAGCTATGTAGGACCTGAGAGAGCAATAGTCATCTTCCATGGCAAACAACCTGGTCAGGATTAATTGATGGTCTGAATCAGCCTCTCTCTTCTTAATAAAGAGAAGATGGACTGAACCAGGCCTCTGTGGAGAGCTGTTCCCTGGTGCCTATGGTTGATATACCATTCTAACTTCTGAATGTGTCACAGGATGTTGGGGCAGCCTCCATCTCATGGGAACCCTGGAAGCAACTGTTAGCACAAAGTGGTTACCAAGGCAGTGAGCATATTCTGTTCCTGAAAGAAGTGACCTCACTTCACTTCCTTGGTGATGGAATTCTCTGAACCTGGGATCCAGGAAGGATGGCACGCAGAGCCAGTCCCACTCCCAGTTCCAGTGGGCTAACTTGTTTGCTTTTCCCAAAGACATAGTCAGTCTTTCTTGGTACCCACTGATATGAGGATGGCCAAATGCCAGCAGAGCTCTGAAGAGGGGCCTTTCCTGAGAAAGCAGGTAGTGGCTCACTGTTGGCTCCTGACAACTTCACAGAGTTGGCCAAGGAGACCAGATCTGAAACAGGACAGGCCATTTTGGGGGAACATAATATGGCCCACCAGTCAGAAGACACTCCGGATAGTCACAGACCTATTTGGGGGAAGGAAGTGCCTTTGCCGTTGTAGGTGTGAGTTTGTGGTTTTTTCTCATGTTCTGAGAATAGGTAGGAAAGGTGGTTTGTTTGGTTTGGAGTGGACTGTTTCTAGTAAGTCGTTTGACATGGTGAGTGTTTCTAAGTCTGTGTATCCCACTGTATCCGTGGTTGTAGACATTAGAAAAGAGAATGCATCAATGGATGTGTTGTCTCTAGTTGAAAGCTTCCCCGCATTCATACTGCCCAATTAATGAATGGACTGCAGCTTGCCTTATGGATGGGCAACATCTATTATCTTCTAAAGTTCCTGTTTTTTTCGTGAATTCTGGCCACTCTCCAGAATAGACTCATGATTTTGTTTCCCAAATATGTAACACCACAAGGTTCTGTGACATGGCCATGTACTGGATAGCTGAAGGGAATGGGAGCATCTAAGAAAACTCAGATTTCAGTGTGACCAGTAAAGTCTCAGTGGAGAAACCCTTCTTTGGGCCATTTGCTTACTTCTATTTCTATTACCCTGAATGTCAGGAAGGTCTTTGCCTCAGGCCACCCCTTTGTGTAGCCTGAAGAAAACTGTTTTCATATGGAAATGTATGGACATCACCAGTGGCTCTTTGCTTAATTGATTTGGATTGGGATGTGTCTGAATCAGTCTCTTGTCCTTGTATGAGGTTGTGGCTTTGATTCTCAGCACCTGATGGATCTAAAGAAAGATCCCATGTGTTTCCAAAACTAAAATGGCCAAAAGAGCAGTCATTGTGGGTGAATATTTTTGCCCTCTTGTTTTAGGTTCCTGACCTCCATCAAGTGAGAATAGGGATCCTTTGGGTCAAATGAGTTTTTGAAATCCCTGCAGAGGCTAGCCCATATTTGCTTGGGTTTTCTCATGACTCCAAATCACATAAAGAATCTATACACTACAGCCAGTAGGCCTCAAATTGGAGAAGTGGAACACTTTAACAGCAGGAATATTTGATCATTCCTGGTTCACAGGAAGAGTGTCCAGGCCATCATGATTTTAGGCAAATGAGGGGCAAGTGAGCTTATTTGGACACTACCTTGGGCTCATAGAAACCTCCAGCTAGAGGTTATGATGAGTGTCTACATGGAAGAAGATGATGGCCCTGTGGTAGTGTTTTGATTTTAATTGTGGTCATTTTTTGGCGGATGGAAGGGATGACTGGGTCCACCTGGGCTTGAACTCTGGTGTGATTCCCCTTAGAGACTGAGTTCTGAAACTGACCTCAGAGAAGTATTGCCATGAATTGTGTTGGGATTTTACGAGGCCACGCATGAGACTCACTCTTGGAAACTGAGATCTAGGCCCAGGGTGGTTTCCACAGAGGCCTGAGAATCTCAGCCAGGATATCACATGATTTTATTCTGAAAGACTTAGCAGCCATATTTGAGAGTCAAAACACACATGGACCTCACATTGTAGATTTCAATTGGCCTGGCTTTAGGAGACCTTTTGGCAACTGTTTGAGAAGCATTGACTGTGAGAGTTCTTCAGAGCTTTCATTGAAATGAACTTTCTCAACTCTTAATGGTTCCTGAATGAATTGAAACCCACAGTGCCTCTAACTTCACCCTTGAAAAATTGCTAGATAAATACCATGAAATTTTTGAAATTCCCATGACCAGGTGGCACTGCAGAAATTTTGATGTCCTGTTGCTGATCATGTGTATACCAGACAGTGCCTTGTTTTTGACTGGGTTTCATGAAAATCCTGTAGAACAAGAGAAGCCAGTAATTTGGAGCCTGCTGAGTAAGGGGCCTACAGCAGTGTTGGGCAGGTGTGTGATAAAACATCATGGTGGGGCCATGTGAATCTGCCATTTGCTTCCAAATGGCTTGTGACTGATATAGTGCAGACATCAGACCCTTATATGTAAAGGCATCTTGTTAAATGGAGAGTTTTCAGGGCAATATTCAGAATCAGGTTGCTATGGTTATTGGGGCAAGCTATGTGGGATAGAAGCCTGGTTGGTGCATTCTCCTGCAGACCCTGACCCACCACACGTGACAGAACTCCCTCCAGCACTGTATCCCAGATGAACTTTTTATGTTTTGTGAAGCAAATACCAAATTCCCAGTGCAGAAGCAAGAAATACCACGAAAAGTGGAGGATGACCAAATGTCTTCACAGTCCCCACCGGGAGACACTTAGCTTCCAATGGACACAGTTTAGCTACAAAGAGAGAATTGAGCACTGCTGCCTCATGTTCATTGGAATATAAGAAACCATGTCTTTCGGTCACATAGATGCAGACCCAGCTTTGATGGTCTCACTACAAAGTAAGCTAAAGCTCATGACAACAACATATATTTCAAGTGCCCAACCTCAGAAGCCGTTTCCCAAGAATTCTTAGGCCAGCAGAGCTCCTTGTTTGTGGAGTGTTTACCCTGTCCTTTACTTTTGGAAACTCCTCTACCACCTCCAAGGTTGTGAACTCCCGAGCATATTCCATTCCATATTTGTATTCATAGATTTTCACACTTTTCTAGTCTAATTGTGTTTTACTTGGGGCGTAGGTAATGTCAAGGCATTGTTCTGGATGTGAGTGGGAAGATTTTTGTGTAGCACATATTTACATACACATTGGATTCATTTTTCAATTTCCATTTGAAATACTGAATCCCTGACACTATAACCCATACCCTACTAGTCTCTGACTAATAATCCTAATATAATGGTGAAAAATAAGCCAAGAAGAGAAGAAACACAAGCAGTTCAGAGGACGCATGGTGTATAGTTGGAATTTCCTTTTGCATTATATAATGTAGGAGTTATAAGTCTAGTCAATTTTTTGTTGAAATAGTTCTACATGTGTTTTTAAAATTAGCAAATATGTGAATCCCTATCTCCCTTTCTCTGTAGCCTATTCAGCACATGTATGTTTATATGCACATATAGAATTCTACCTGATATCACTCGTATACACTTGTGAGGTGGCTGAATTGGTAGATGCAAATTGAGAGAAGAGATCACTCCTCCTAAACGCTGTTGGAACTGAAAATTCAACCTATGGGTGAGCTTCCTAGTTGAAAAACATTATACATGAATCCATGTTCAGTAAAATGAATATTTTTCGATCTGTGGATTATATACATTTCATGATGAATTTCTATTGGCATATATATTGCTACTTTTTTTTTCTTTTATTGGTTGTTCAAAACATTACAAAGCTCTTGACATATCATATTTCATACATTAGATTCAAGTGGGTTATGAACTCCCATTTTTACTCCAAATACAGATTGCAGAATCACATTAGTTACACATCCATATTTTTACATAATGCCCTATTAGTTACTGTTGTATTCTGCTACCTTTCCTATACTCTACTATCCCCACTCCCCTATCTTCCCATCTTCTCTCTCTACCATACCTACTCTAAATCATTTCTCTCCTTGTTTATTTTCCCACAACCTCTTATATGTAATTTTGTGTAACAATAAGTGTCTCTCTCCATTACCATGCAATTTCCCTCTTCTCTCCCTTTCCCTCCCACCTCATGTTTCTGCTTAATGTTAATCTTTTCTTCATGCTCTTCCTCCCTGCTCTGTTCTTAGGTGCTCTCATTATATCAAAGAAGACATTTGGCATTTGTTTTTTAGGGATTGGCTAGCTTCACTAACCATAATCTGCTCAGTGCCATGCATTTCCCTGCAAATTCCAAGATTTGGTCATTTTTTAGTGCGTAATTCTCCATAGTATATAAAAGTCACATTTTTTTATCCATTCATCTATTGAAGGGCATCTGGGTTGGTTCCACAGTGTAGCAATTGTGAATTGTGCTGCTATGAAAATCAATGTGGCAGTATCCCTGTAGTACGCTCTTTTAAGGTCTTCAGGGAATAGTCCGAGAAGGGCAATAGCTGGATCAAATGGTGCTTCCATTCCCAGATTTCCCAGGAATCTCCATACTGCTTTCCAAATTGGCCGCACCAGTTTTCAGTCCCACCAGCAATGTACAAGAGTACCCTTTTCCCCACATCCTCGCCAGCACTTGTTGTTGTTTGACTTCATTATGGCTGCCAATCTCACTGGATTGAGATGGTATTTTAGGGTGGTTTTTATTTGCATTTCTCTTACTGCTAGAAATGGAGAGCATTTTTTCATGTACTTGTTAATTGATTCTATGTCCTCCTCTGAGAAGTTTCTGTTCAGGTCCTTGGCCCATTGGGTTATTGGTTATCTTATTGTCTAATTTTCTGAGTTCTTTGTATACTTTGTATACTCTGGATATTAGGGCTCCATGTGAAGGGTGAGGACTAAAAATTTGTTTCCATGATGTAGGCTCCATATTTACCTCTCTTATTGTTTCTCTCTTTAAGAAAAAAAAAATCAGTTTAAGTAAGTCCCATTTGTTGATTCTTATTATTAACTCTTATTCTATGGGTGTCCTATTAAGGAATTTGGAGCCTGAACACAATATGTAGATAGGAGCCAACTTTTTATTCTATCAGACGCAGAGACTCTGATTTGAATCTAGCTCCTTGATCCACATTGAGTTAACTTTTGTGCATGGCGAGAGGAGGGGATTAAGTTTCATTTTGTTGCATATGGATTTCCAGTTTACCCAACTCCATTTGATGAAGATGCTATCCTTCCTCCATTGCAGGCCATTAGCTCCTTTATCAAATATAAGACAGTTGTAGATTTTTGGATTAGTCTCTGTGTCCTCCATTCTGTACCATTGGTCCACCTGCCTGTTTTGGTACCAGTACCATGCTGTTTTTGTTATGAATGCTCTGTAATATAGTTTGAAATCTGGTATCACTATACTGCCTGATTCACACTTCCTGCTTAGAATTGCTTTTGCTATTCTGGGTCTTTTATTTTTCCATTTGAATTTCATGATTGCTTTATCTATTTCTACAAAAAAAAATCCATTGGGATTTTGATTGGCATTGTATTAAACCTATAGAGAACTTTTGGTAATATAGCAATTTTGATGATGTTAGTTCTGCCTATCCATGAACAGGGTATATTTTTCCATCTTCTAAGATCTTATTCTATTTCTCTTTTTAGGGTTCTGTAGTTTGCATTATATAAATCTTTCACCTCTTTTGTTAGGTTGATTCCCAAGTATTTAATTATTTTGAGGAAATTGGGAATGCAGTGTTTTGACTCATTTTTGTTTCAGAAGTTTTGTCGCTGATATACAGAAATGCCTTTGATTTATGCATGTTGATTTTATATCCTGCCACATTGCTGCATTCATTTATTAGTTCTAGTAGTTTTTTCTGTAGACCCTTTTGGGTCTTCTATGTATAGAATCATGTAATCTACAAATAGTGATAATTTAAGTTCTTCTTTTCCTATTTTTATGCCTTTAATGTCTTTCATCTCTCTAATTGCTCTGGCCAGTTTTTCGAGAACTATATTGAATAGAAGTGGTGATAGAGGATATCTCTGCCTTGTTCCAGATTTTAAAGTGAATGCCTTCAATTTTTCTCCATTCAGAATGATGCTAGCCTGAGGCTTAACATAGTTATCTTTTACAATGTCGAGGTAAGTTCCTGTTATCCCTAGTTTTTAAAATGTTTTGAACATAAAGGAATGCTCTACTTTGTTGAATGGTTTTTCTGCGTCTATCAAGATGATCATATGGTTCTTATCTTTAAGTCTATTGATGTTGTGAATAACATTTATTGATTTCCATATATTGAAGCCTCCTTGCATCCCAGGGATGAATTCAAGTTGATCATGGTGCACAATTTTTTTGATGTGCCTTTGTATCCAATTCGCCAGAATTTTAATGAGGATTTTTGCATCTAGGTTCATCAGAGATATTGGTCTGTAGTTTTCTTTCTTTGAGGTGTCTTTGTCTGGTTTCAGAATCTGGGTGATGTTGGCCTCATAGAATGAATTTGGCAGAGCTTCCAGTTTTTCTATTTCCTGAATAACTTGAAAAGTATTGGTATTAATTCTTCTTTAAAGGTTTTGTAAAACTCTGCTGTATACCCATCCGTTCCTGGGCTTTTCTTGGTTGGTAGTCTTTTGATTGCTTCTTCTACTTCATCCATTGATATTGGTCAGTTTAAATTGTGTGTTTCCTCCTGACTCAGTCTGGTCAAATCATATGACTTAAGAAATTTATCGATGTCTTCACTATTTTCTATTTTATTGGAATACAGTTTTTCAAAATAATTTCTAATTTTCTTCTGTATTTATGTAGCATCTGTTGTGATATTGCCTTTTTCATCCCGTATGTTAGTAATTTGAGTTCTCTCTCTTCTTCTCTTCGTTAGCATGGCTAAGGGTCTGTCGATCTTATTTATCTTTTTGAAGAAGCAACTTTTAGTTTTGTTAATTTTTTCAATAGTTTGTTTTGTTTCAATTTCGCTATGATTTTAATTATTTCTTTCCTTCTGCTACATTTTCTGTTGTTTTGCTCTTCTTCTTCTAGGGCTTTGAGATGAAGTGTGAGCTCATTTGTTTGTTTGTTTGTTTTTTCTATTTTGAGGAATGACCTCCAGGCGATGAATTTACCTCTTAAAACTTCTTTTCATTGTGTCCCATAGAATCTGATATGTTGTGTCTGTATTTTCATTTATCTCTAAGAATTTTTTGATTTCCTCCTTTATGTCTTCTGTAACCCATTGATCATTCAGTAACATATTGTTCATTTTGCATGTAATGTATGATTTTTTCTTTTTTCTTTTATTATTGGTTTCCAGTTTCATTCCATTATGATCACAAAAAATTCATGGTATTATCTCCACCCCTTTATATTTACTGAGGGTTGCCCTATGGCATAACATATGGTCTATTTTTGAGAAGGATCCATGTGCTGGTGAGAAAAAAGTATATCCACTTGATGATGGTTGATATATTCTATATATGTCAGTTAAGTATAGGGTATTGATTGTGATATTGAGTTCTATAGTTTCTTTATTCAACTTTTGTTTGGAGGATCTGTCCAATGGTGAGAGAGGTGAGTTGAAGTCACCCATAATTATTGTATTGTGGTCTATTTGATTCTTGAACTTGAGAATAAATTGTTTTATGAACGTCGCAGCACCATTATTTGCTGCGTGAATATTGATAATTGTTATGTCTTGTCGGTGAATGGTTTCTTTTAACAGTATATAAAGTCCTTCCTTATCCCTTTGATTAAATTAGTCTTGAGGTCGATTTGATTCGATAGGAGGATGGCCACCCCTGCTTGCTTACGAGGACCGTGTGCATGGTATAAATTTTCCCAATCTTTCACCTTCAGCCTGTGTATGTCTTTTCCATTCAGATGTGTCCCTTGGAGGCAACATATTGTTGGATTTGTTTTTTTTATTTCAAGTTACAAGCCAATGTCACTTTATTCGAGAGTTTAAGCCATTATCATTTAGAGTTACTATTGATATATGGTTTGTACTGCCACCCATGTTTTTATATATATATTTTTTAATTAGTTTGATTCTCCATGATTTGCTTTTCCCCTTCCCTCTTTCATTACTGAGGCACTTCTCACTGATGGTTTTCGTTGTTGATTTTCATTTCTTCCTAGTGTAGTGTTTTGCTCAAGATGCTTTGCAATGCTGGTTATCTGGCTGAAATTCTTTTAGCTTTTGTTTATCATGAAATATTTTTATCTTGTTGTCTTATCTTAAGCTTAATTTTGCTGGATACATAATTGTTGGTTGGCATCCATTGTCTTTCAGTGTTTGAAGTACGTTGTTCCAGGATCTTCTCACTTCCAGCATCTATGATGAAAAATCCATTGTTAAACTTTTTTGGTTTTCCCCTGATTGTAATGATTGTAATCTGCCTCCTTTCTCTGGTAGCTTTTAATATTTTCTCTTTGTTCTGTATATTGGATATCTTTATAACAATGTGTCTTGGCATTGGTCTACTGTGATTTTGTGTGCTCGGTATCCTGTAAGCATCTACAATTTGTTTATCCATTTCCATTTTTATTTCTGGAAAGTTTTCTGTAATTATTTCATTCACCAGGTTTCTCATTCCCTTGGTTTTAATCTCTGTACCTTCCTCTATCCATATGACTCATTAGTTTGTTTTTTTTTATGTTATCCCATATCTCTTGAATGTTTTCTCATAATTTTTTACAGCATTTCTTTGTTGGCTAGACTTTTTTCAAGATGATATATTTTGTCTTCATTATCTGAGATTCTGTCTTCTACTTGCTCTACTCTGTTAGTGATACTCTCAATTGAGTTTTTAATTTGGTTTATCATTTCCTTCATTTCTAGAATTATTGTTTGATTTTTCTAATAATCTCTATCTCCTGATAAAGATGCTTAATTTCTCATTTCATCTGTTTATGTAATTCATTTTCAATGCATTTTATCACTGTTTGTTTTTGCTGTCTCGTATCCTCTTTAAGGTTCCATTCCATCTGTCTAAGGTATTACTTGAGTTCTTTATATGACCATTTTGTTGATGACTCTAGGTGCTCTTGAATATTTAGGCTGTGCTTCATTGTTCGTACTCCTTTTCTTCCTTGTTTTTATATGCTGCTCATGTTACTTCTTCTTCTGTTTGACTACTGAGTTACTGCTTACTCTTATAAATTTATTTGATGCTTGGGAGGAAAGATATTAGAAGGGAAGGGAGAAGTCACTAAAGAGAATGAGAGTAGGCAGGTAGAATTCAAGGAAGGGGGAATAAGAAAAATGAAAGGAAATGAAAAGACAAAAGAAAAAAATAGAAAATAAAGAAAGAAAGTTTTAAGTAATGATGATGATTAAAAAATTGAAAATTAAAATTTAAAATAATAATAATAATAATAAAATAAAATAAATTAAAAAATAAAAACATTTTAAAAAGTTAAAGAACAACAATAACAAAAATGAAAATGAAAGAAAAAAAAAACAAATAAAAAAATAATAATAATACATGCAGTCCTAGAGTTCAAATAACTTCTCTTCCAGTAGGTGGAGCTGTGCGCACTGGGCCAAGCTTCTCCTCTCAATAAGTGAGAACCAATCACTGTGCAGCAGCTCTTTCTCCCAGACTGGGCGGGTCTCCAATTCTGAGTGCATAGGGCTTTCTCTTGTGCTTCCTCAAGCCAGGCCCCACTCACCTGTGATGCTCACCACAATACTGGTTACAAGCCAGGCCTCTGCTCCTGGTAGTTCTGTTTCCATGAACGCCTGGGCACACTCTCCTTGTTTGCCTTCCTCAGACCCTAAGTTTGTAGAGCTTAGGGCTGAGAACCTCCAGCGAATTTGCTTGCCCTTCAGGAGCCATGGCCCCGGTAGGTGGTGTAAGAGACCTCAATTGTCAGCACTGGTGGGGGCGGTAGCAGGGAATTCCACGCCGCGAGTCCCGAGCCAATCTTGATTCCCTAGGTCTGGGTATCGCGCTCCTTGGAGAGCTGGGAGGGGCCATTACGGCAGAGGTGGGAAGGGCCCTTGAGGTTTCCCTGCGTTGTTGAGAGATATGGCAATGGGATTACACACTTGTTGCGCTGGTTTCAATGAAGTTATCTCCTCCGCCTGTGACGTCAGTTCTCTGCCATGGTGGTATCCCATTCAAATGGTGACCGTTCGTTCCCTTTGCTGGGTGACCAATGCAACAGGTGGGTCCTGACTATCTCTCCCAAGCCCCATTTCAATCCTGTGGCCACTGCCTATGAAGGCTCAGTTGGCTTTTAACTCTCAATTCAGAAAGCCCGACCAGTTATTTCAGCGGGAATGTTAGTGCTGAGTCACAAAAACCAGACGAATCTAAGCTTGAATGCAGCCAATCCGGGCATTGTGTGTGTTCTGAGGGGCCCAGACTGTTCACCCCAGATTCACAACAGGTCAATATTGCCTAGTGATTCTGAGCAAACAGCATTTAGACAGTTTACGACTCCCTATGCCCGCGCAGCTGAAGAGATCAGAGACTTGATTTCTCCATGCCTGCCTTCATAATGGATCTCCTGTATTGCTACTTTTTAATATCTGTGCTTTTGCGTGTGTGTGTATATATATATATATACTCTTTAGATTTTTCAAAATATGAAATATATGTGTCTTATTATGCACTCCCTAAATTCATTCATATTCATATCTGTGGATTTATAATCAACTTTCCACAAGATTATTTTCAGAAATAATCATCCACCTGAAATACATATTGTTTCCTAGTACTGAAAACTAAATTCAGTGAATGGTGCATACAAACCCTAATATTTCTACAGTTACTTAGCCAGTTTAAAATCAATGCAAGTTGATTTCTAGGGGACATGATGTGTATTTTGACTTTCATTTTTATTCAACACTTGTACGTTACTATGTTTTCAGTTTATGCACATCATGGGATATATATTTCAGTCACAAATTAGAAAATTTATAGGCATTTGTTTCACGATCAATCACTTCCTGATTCAGAACACATGTATCCCTCCATGTTTCTTGACTGGTCTTTTTATGAGACTTCTTTCCAAACACATTATTTTTGTTTAACATCATCACGTATAAAGCAAAACTCAAACACCATTCTTCATAAACCATAATCCTAATATTACCATTAGATATATAACTGGTTGGAATGAATGATTGTATATCAATATAAGATTTCTTATATATTTTCACATATCAATTCAATCCATTATTTAAAGTGGAATCAGTTACGTTATTTATTCATAGTATGGTCTATTCATGCATTAACTCTATATTAATAGACACAGGGTACACCTCTTTGTACCCCTAATACTAATGTATACGTCTTCAAAATATTGCCCCCAAAAATGGTGAAAGAAACACTCATGTCACCTGATCTACATATACATTTTATCACAGTAGTATTCTGAACAAAAAAAAAAACATAAAAATGTAACACTTATGATTGTACAAAAGCCTAAAAGGAAAGTGAACGTGGATAACTAATAACATCCATGTCCAGGTTGCCTAATGCTCTCAAATGTCATTCCCATTCGTGACGACATATTTGTTTTTTCCTATGATTATGTATTCAAACTCAACCCTGTTGAAAATGTCTAATCCTATGACTCACATTATACTTTGCCTGATTTTGTAATGTCTCTATTGACACCTGCTTTCCTACACATTTTCCCCAGTTCATCATTGTGACTAACTCTTCACATGTGCTGACATTTACATTCACTCTCCCAATGAAGCCCTATTGCTAAAGAAGCTTTTTATTCCAAATCATATACTCACTCTTCTTCCTAAACCTACTGACTATCTTCCTAATTCTACTGACTATCCCTTTTTGACTGGATGTTCTCTTCTACATTCAATCATCCAAGGTACAAGGTCCTATGCCACTGTATTTCGATTTAACTGAGACAATTGTACAGAACATAATTCAACACTAAGTATCCAAATCAAGGGCTCAATGCCCTTCTGGGCTTCAAATCCTTCTTAGATTCCCGTTTTCATACATATATTTCACCTATATATTCTTATAAATATCGCAGGTTCCCAATCTCATTATTCATCCTGCAGAATGATTCCTAACCCAAATCGAACATATTATTAACCCTAACCATACACTAACTTTGCAGGAGAGCAGGAACAGTGTGTGTATTAAACTACAGGAATCTAGGGGATGTTCACCTGCTGAGAAACTCAAATGTTCATGCAGAAGTGATCCCTGGTGAAGATGAAGGCAGCTATGAATTACCTCAGAAAGCAAAAGTCATCTTCCATGGCAATCATCCTGGTCAGGATGAAGGGTTGTGTCTGAATCAATCTCTCTCTTCTTAATGTATAGAACATGGACCAAACCAGTCCTGTGTGGAAGCTGTTCCCGGGTGCTTACGGTTGATATAACATTCTAACTAGAGAAAGTGTCCCATGAAAATCAGGGCAGCCTCCACCTCATAGTATTTTGGAAGCAACTGTTAGGACAAAGTGGTTGCCAAGGCAGTGACATCATTCATATCCTGAAGGAAGTGATCTTCCTTGTTGATGGAACTCTCTGAACTTGAAATCCAGGCAGCCAGGCACCCAGAGACAGTCTCTGTCCTAGTCCCAGTGGTCTGACATGTTTGGATTTACCAAGGACAGAGTCAGTCTTTCTTGGTACCTACAGATGTGAGGAAGGCCAAATGCCAGGAAACCTCTGAAGAGGGGCTTTTCCTGAGAAGGCAGGTAGTGCCTCACCGCTGGCTCTTGAGAACTTCACAGAGTTGGCCAAGCAGATATGATCTGAGACAGGAGAGGTCATTTTGGAGGAACATAGTATGGCTCACTAGTCAGAGGATACTCCGGGGAGTCACAGACCTACTAGGGGGAAGGAGGTGCCTTTGTGGGTGTGGGTGTGAGTTTGTGGTTTTGTCTCATGTTCTAAGGATAGGTAGGAAAGGCGGTTTGTTTGGTATGGAGTGGAATATTTGTATTAAGTCCTTTGACAAGGCGAGTGTTCCTATGTGTGTGTGTATCCCACTGAGTCCATTGTTGTAGACATTAGAAAAGACAATGCATCAATGGATGTGTTCTGTCTAGTAGAAAGCTTCCCAGCATTCATCCTGCCCAATTCATGAGTGGACTCTGGCTTGCCTTATGGATGGGCAACACCTACAAGCTTCCTAATTTTCTGTTTTCTCTCTCAATTCTGGCGACTCTCCAGAATAGTATCATGGTTTTGTGTCCAAGATTTGTACCACCTCCAAGATCTGTGACATTGCTATGTACTGGAAGCTGAAAGAAATGGCTATCATCTCAGAAATCTCAGATATCTGTTGACCAGGAAAGTCTCAGTGGAGAAACCCTGCTTTGGTCCTTCTGCTTACCTATTGTTCTGTTGAATGTCAGGAAGTTTTTTGCCTCAAGCCACCACTTTGTGAAGCCTGAAGAAAAGAGTTTTCAAATGGAAATGAAAGGGCATCACCTGTGGCTCTTTGCTTAATTGCTTAGGATTGGGATATGTCTGAATCAGCCTGTTGGCCCTGTGTGAGGCTGTGGCTTAGATTCTCAGCACCTGATGGATCTAAAGATAGATCCCATGCGTGCATCCAAAACCAAAATGGCAAAAAGATCAGATATTGTTGATGAACTCTCTTGCCTTCCTCTGGTAGGTTCCTGATATTCATCAAGTGAGAATAGGGATCCTTTGGGTCAAATGAGTTCTTCAAAGCCCTGCAGAGGCTAGGCCATAGGTGCTTGATTTTCATGACTCCAATTCACTTAAAGAATCTAAACCCCAAAGCTAGAAGGCCTCAAGTTGGAGAAGCCAAGCAATATTAAAGGCAGGCCTATTTGATCACTCCTGGTTCACAGGAAGAGAGTCCAGGCCACCCTGACTTTAGGCAAATGAGGGGCAGGGAGCTTATTTTAGACACTGTCGTGGGCTGCGTCCCTTATGGAAACCTCCAGCCAGAGGATATGATGAGTGTCTATATGGAAGAAGATGAGGGCCATGTGAGAGTGTTTGGTTTTAATTGTGGACATATGTCTGGCGGTTGGAAGAGATCACTGGGTCCACCTAGGCTTGCACTCTGGTGTGATTCCCCTTAGAGACTGAGTTCTTTTACTGATCTCAGTGAATTATTGCCAGGAATTGTGTTGGAATTTTAGATGGCCATGCATGAGAGTTGTCCTTGGAAAGTGACATCTAGGCCCAAGGTGACTTTCCACAGAGCACAGGGAATCTCAGCCAGGATATCACATGATATTATTCTTAAAGACTTGGCAGCCATATTTGAGAGTCAAAACACACATGGAACATACATTGTAGACCTCAATGGGCCTGGCTTAATCTGACTTTTGGGCACTTTTGGAAGCCTTGCCTGTAAGAATTCTCCAGAGTTTTCATTGAAATGAGCTTCCTCACCATTTAATGGTTTCTGAGTGAATTGAAATCCACAGTGCCTCCAACTTCATCCTTGAAAATTGGCTAGATCAATACCATGAAATTTTTGAAATTCCCATGACCGGGTAGCACTGGAGAATATTTGGATGTCCTGTTGCTGATCATGAGTATACAAGACAGTGCCTTGATTGACTGGGTTTTATGAAAATGGTGTTGAACAGAGATGCCAGTAAGTTGGATCCTGCTGAGTAGTTGTACTAGAGTAGTGGATGGCAGGTGTGTAATAAAACATCTGTGGTGGGGGCATGTGGATCTGCCATTGGCTTCCAAATGGATTGTGACTGAAATTTTGCAGCCAGTAGACCCTTATATGTAAAAGCATATTGTTATATGGAGAGGTTTTAGGGCAATGTTCAGAATCAGGTTGCTATGGAAAATGGGGCAAGCTATGTGGGATAGAAGCCTGGTTGGTGCATTCTCCTGACGAACCTGACCCACCACACTTGACAGAACTCACTTCAGCACTGTGTCCCAGTTGAACTCCTTGTATTTCATGAAGCAAATACCAAACTCCCAGTGCAGCAGCAAGAAATACCACGAATAGTGGAGGATGACCAAATGGAATTACAGTCCACAAGGGGAGACATTTAGACCCCAGTGGCCACAGGTTACCTACAAATAGAAAATTCAGCACTGCTGCCTCATGTTCATTGGAAAATAAGAATCCATGTCATCCAGATCACATAGATGAAGACTCAGCTATGATGGTCTCACAACAAATGAAACTAATGCTCCTGACAACAGCATATATTTCATTGCCCAACCTCAGAGGCAGTTTCTCCAGATGTTAGGCTGGCAGAACTTCATGTTTGTGGAGTTTTTACCCTGTCCCTTACTTTTGGAAACTCCTCTACCACCTGCAAATTTGTGAACTCCTGAGCATTTTTCATTCAACATATGTATTCACAGATTTTCTAACTCTTCTCCTCTAATTGTGTCTTATGTGGGGCGAAGGTAATGTCAAGGCATTGTGCTGAATGAGAGTGGGAATTTTTTGTGTAGCACATATTTGCATACACATTGGATACATTTTCCAATTTTCCATTCAAAATACTGAATCCCTGACACTAACACATACCCTACTAGACTTTGACTTCTAATCGTAATATGGTGGAGAAAAATAACCCAAACAGAATAGAAATACAAGAGGTTCACAGGAGGCATGGTGTATAGTTGGACTTGCCTTTCGTATGATAAATGGTAGGTGTTATAAATCTAGCGAATTTTAATTGAAATAGTTCTCCATGTGTTTTAAAAGTTAACAAATATGTGAATAACTGTCTCCCTTTCTCTGTAGCCTATTCATCACATGTATTTTCATATGCACATTTAGAATTCTACCTGCTATCACTCGTACATTTTGTGAGGTGGCTGGCTTGGCAGATGCAAATTGTGAGAAGAGATCACTCCTACTAAACGCTGTTGGAACTGAAAATACAACATATGAGTGAGCTTCTTAGTTGAACAACATAAATCCATGTTCATTAAAATGAATATTTTTGGATCTGTGGATGATATATTATTTCATGGTGAATTTCGATTGGCATACATA
The DNA here is from genome assembly GCF_048772815.1 of Callospermophilus lateralis. Taxonomy (NCBI): domain Eukaryota; kingdom Metazoa; phylum Chordata; class Mammalia; order Rodentia; family Sciuridae; genus Callospermophilus; species Callospermophilus lateralis. Next base: position 1,051,659 of record NW_027514358.1, on the reverse strand, counting down.
ATGCTACTTTTTAATGTCTGTGAGTGTATATATATATATATATATATATATATATATATATATATATTCACTCTCCAGATTTTTCAAAATATGAAGTATATTTTTCTTATTATACACTCCCTAAATTCATTCATACTCATGTATGATGATTTATAATCATGTTTTCACAAGAATATTCTCAGAAATATTCATCCACCTGAAATACATATTTGTTTCTTAGTACTGAAAACTAACTTCGGGGGATCATATGATGGTGGTGAAGGGAGTGCATCACCCCCATGTACCGCATCACTGTGCGGGAGAATGACGAGTTATAACGGCTAAAATATATCTTGTTAGAAATTTCCAGCAAAATTGGGGTGCTCCAAAACCTAGTGGACATATTTCCATCTCACAAGGATCAGCTACGCGAGCTCAAACACGAGTGATTTGTCCGCATGGAGCGTCATGCTGCTTATTCAGGAAATCGGTCTGTGGATAGAGTCTGCGGCGCGCACTGGGAAACGAAGAGATAGCAATGCAAATATACAGCGGTGTGGATTCTGTGGGCTCCTGCCAGGTATGCAATCACTGTGCTAAGTGCTGAATTCTTTGTTTGAGATGGGGAAGGATGCGGTCCAATTCGGTTCTCCACACCGGTCAGACCACAGAGGAAGCCAGCGGCCACTATCTTGGAGAGCTGATGTCACCATCCCTGTTTTTGACTGATCGAAGCTCATTCAGCTATAGAACAGGTAATTTCAGGATGCCATTCACCTTTGTGTTGCAGACAAATTACTCAGGCTCAGTGCTAAAGAACCTGCAGAAACTCCGTCTTGGAGCCTGCTCCTATTAGAACATACACAAAGCCCAGAGCGGCCGAATTCCACCTCTCGGAACTGATCTGGCCCAGGCTAAAAAACCCGCAGAAACTGCTTCTCGGTCCGGGTCTTGCTTAATACTGTGGAGGTAAATATCAACCGAGTCTTCATAGGCAGTGGCAACAGGATTGAGACACGGCTTGTGAGGGCCGGTCAGGACTCACTCAATGCTTTGGTCACCCAGAAAAGGGAACGAAATGCTGCCTTTCACATGGGATACCAACATGGCAAATTTCTGATGTCATCAGAAAGCAGCAGAGGAGATAACTTCATTGATACCAGCAGTGACAGAAACAGTTGGTCTCCTGGTGAAGAAAGTGAGTCACAAACACCTGGGTCTCTCTCACTTTGTCATCAAGCCAGAGGGGCAGAGCAGAGCAGCTGCCCGCGACTGGAACAGACCCAGTGACACACCTGCATGGTAGTTACGTCAACCCAATTGTAGTAGAGGCAGAACAGAGCCGCCGCCCGTGCACAGAACAGGCCCAGCGACCCGCAGGTGTGGTAGTCACGTCACCCCAATTGGAGTAGTTGCAGAGCAGAGCCTTCTCCCACGCCTAGTAAAATCCCAGTGGGTCACCAGCATGGTAGTCACATCACCCCAATAGGAGTAGGGGCAGAGCAGAGCCTTCGCCCACGCACAGAAAAGGCACAGCAACCTGCCGGCATGGTAGTCACGACACACCAATTGGAGAAGGGGCAGAGCAGAGCCACCACCTGAGCCCGCAAGGTAGCAGAACTGCACCTGACCAGAAGAAGAGGCCCAGCGACCGGCTGGCGGGGCAGACACTTTACCATATTTGGAGTAGGGGCAGAACAGATCTGTAGCCCGTGCTCACAAGGTAGGCAGACCTGCGACCAACCGGCGGACCAGGCACAGCGGCCCACCGGCGTGGTAGTCACGTCACCCCAATTGGAGTAGGAGTAGAGCAGTGCCGCCGCCCACGCCTGCAAGGTAGGCAGACCTGCGACTGATTGGCAGAAAACCACAGGGGTTCACGGGCGTGGTAGACACGTCACACCAATTGGAGGAAAAAATAAATAAAATGGACAGACCCCTAGCCATGCTAACGATGAGGAGAGAGAACTCAAATAACTATCATACGGGATGAAAAAGGCAATATCACAACAGATATTTCAGAAATACAGAAGATAATCAGAAATTACTTTGAATCCTTATACTCTACAATAATAGAAGGTAGTGAAGGCATCAAAAAATTTCTTAAGTCATATGATGTGACCAGAGTGAGTTAGGAGGATATAGACAACCTAAACATACCAATATCAATTGAGGAAATAAAAAAAAAAACCATCCAAAGATTACCAACTAAGAAAATCCCAGGACCGTATGGGTATACAGCAGAGTTTTACAATACCTTTAAATATGAACTAATACCAATACTTTTAAAGCTATTTCAGAAAATTGAAAAAGAGGGAGATCTTCCAAATTCATTCTACGAGGCAAATATCACCCTGATTCCTACACCAGATAGACACTTCAAAGAAAGAAGACTAAAGACCGATATCTCTAATGAACCTAAATGCAAAAATCTTAAATTAAATTCTGGCAAATCAGATACAAAAACATATCAAAAAAATGTTCACCATGATCAAGTAGGATTCATCCCTGGGATGCAAGGAGGGTTCAATATACGAAAATCAATAAATGTTATTCACCACATCAACAGACTTAAAATAAAAACCATATTATCATCTAGATAGATGCAGAAAAAGCATTCGACAAAGTACAGCATCCCTTTATGTTCAAAACTCTAGAAAAACTAGGAATAACAGGAACATTCCTCAATATTGTTAAAGCAATCTATGCTAAACCGCAGGCTAGCATCATTCTGAATGGAGAAAAGAAGACATTCCCTCTAAAATCTGGAACAAGACAGGGATGCCTGCTCTCACCCCTTTTGTTCAATATAGTTATCAAAAGACTGGCCAGAGCAATTAGACAGATGAAAGAAATTAAAGGCATATAAATAGGAAAAGAATAACTTAAATTATCGCTATTGCAGATGACATGATTCTATACCTAGCAGACCCAAAAGGTTCTACAAAGAAACTAAAGAGCTAATAAATGAATTCAGCAAAGTGGCAGGATATAAAATCAACACGCATAAATCAAAGGCATTCCTGTATATCAGTGACAAATCCTCTGAAATGGAAATGAGGACAACCACTCCATTCACAATATCCTAAAAAAAAAAAAAATGGGAATCAACCTAACAAAAGAGGTGAAAGTCTTATACAATGAAAACTACAGAACCCTAAAGAGAGAAATAGAAGATCTTAGAAGATGTAAAAATATACCCTGTTCATGGATAGGCAGAAGTAACAACATCAAAATGGCGATATTACCAAAAGTTCTCTATAGGTTTAATCCAATGCCAATCAAAATCCCAAAGGCATTTCTTGTAGAAATAGAGAAAGCAATCATGAAATTCATATGAAAAAATAAAAGACCCAGAATTGCAAAACAACACTAAGCAGGAAGTGTGAATCAGGCGGTATAGCGATACCAGACTTCAAACTATACTACAGAGCAATAGTAACAAAAATAGCATGGTACTGGTACCAAAACAGGCAGGTGGACCAATGGTACAGAATAGAGGACACAGAAACCAATCAACAAAACTACAACTATCTTATATTTGATAAAGGAGCTAAAAGCATGCAATGGAGGAAGGATAGCATCTTCAACAAATGGTGTTGGGAAAACTGAAAATCCATATATAACAAAATGAAACTGAATCCCTTTTTCTCACCATGCACAAAAGTTAACTCAAAATGAATCAAGGACCTTGATATCAAATCAGAGACACACTGTCTGATAGAAGAAAAATTTGGTTACGATGTACATACTGTGGGGTTGGGCTCCAAATTCCTCAATAGGACACCTATAGTACAAGAGTTAATAACTAGAATCAACAAATGGGACTTACTCAACTAAAAAAGTTTTTTCTCAGCAAAAGAAACAATAAGAGGTAAATAGGGAGCCTACATACTGGAAAGAAATCTTTACTACTCACACTTCAGATAGAGCCCTAATATCCAGAGTATACAAAGAACTCAAAAAATTAGACAATAAGATAACAAATAACCCAATCAACAAATGGGCCAAGGACCTCAACAGACACTTCTCAGATGAGGACATACAATCAATCAACAAGTACATGAAAAAATGCTCACCATCTCCAGCAGTCAGAGAAATGCAAATCAAAACCACCCTAAGATACCATCTCACTCCAGTAAGATTAGCAGCCATTATGAAGTCAAACAACAAGAAGTGCTGGCAAGGATGTGAGAAAAGAGGTACACTTCTACATTGCTGGTGGGACTGCAAATTGGTGCAGCCAATTTGGAAAGCAGTATGGAGATTTCTTGGAAAGCTTGGAATGGAACCACCATTTGACCCAGCTATTGCCCTTCTTGGTCTATTCACTAAAGACCTAAAAAGAGCATGCTACAGGGACACTGCTACATCGATGTTCATAGCAGCACAATTCACAACAGCAAGACTGTGGAACCAACTTAGATGCCCTTCAATAGAAGAATGGATAAAAAAATGTGGCATTTATACACAATGGATTATTACTTTGCATTGAAAAATAAAAAATCATAGAATTTGCAGGGAAATGGATTGCATTAGACTAGATTATGCTAAGTGAAGCTACACAATTCCTATAAAACAAATGCCAAATGTCATCTTTGATATAAGGAGAGTAACTAAGAACAGATAGGGATGAAGAGCATGACAAGACGATTAACATTAAACAGGGATGAGAGGAGGAAGGGAGGGAGAAGAAAAATTGCATGGAATTGGAAGGAGACCCTCTGGGTTATACAAAATTACATACAAGAGGAATTGAGGGGAAAGGGAAAAATAATACAAGGGGGAGAAATTTATTACAGTAGAGGGAGTAGAGAGAGAAGTGGGGAGGGGCGGGGAGGCCAGGGGGAATAGTAGAGGATACGAAAGGCAGCAGAATACAACAGACACTAGTATGGCAATATGTGAATCAATGGATGTGTAACTGATGTGATTCTGCAATCTGTATACAGGGTAAAAATGGGAGTTCATAACCCACTTGAATCAAAGTGTAAAATATGATATATCAAGAACTATGTAATGTTTTGAACAACCATAAATAAAAATAAAAATAAAACTCTCTTTGGTGAATAATGCATGCAATTCTAATATTTCTACAGTAACTGACCCAGTTTAACATCAATGCAAGTAGATTCCTATTGGACATGATGTGTATTTTGACGTTCACTTTTATTCAACACTGGTACATTACTATTTCATCAGTTTATGCACATAACAGGATATATATTTCATTCACAATTTAGAAAATTTATAGGCACTTGTTTCACTTTCAATCACTTCCTGCTTCAGAACACATGAATTCCTCCATATTTCTTGATTGGTCTTTTTATGAGACTTTTTTCCAAACATATTATTTTCGATTTCCATAATCACTTTTGAAACAAAACTCACACACACTTCATGATAAACAATAACCCTAAGATTACCATTAGATATATAACTGGTTGGAGTGAATGATTGTATGTCAATATATGATTTCCTATATATTTTCAGATATCAATTCAATCCATTATTTAAAGTGGAACCAGTTATAATATTTATTCACAGTTTGGTCTATTCATGCATTATCTCTATATTCAAAGACACAGGGTACACCACTTTGTACCCCCAATACTAATTTATATGTCTTCAAATATTGCTCCCAGTAATGGTGGAAGAAATACTCATGTCATATGATCTACATACACATTTGATCACAATATTTTTCTGGGCACAAAATGCAAAGATCACACTTATGATTGTACCAAATCCTAAATGGAAAGTGAACATGGATTACTAAAACGATAAATGTCCAGGTTGCCTAATGCTTTCAAATGTCATTCCTATTGGTGACGACATATTTGTTTCTTCCTAAGATTATGTATTCAATCTCAACCCTATTGAAAATGTCTAATCCTATCACTCACTGTATAATTGCCTCATTTCATAATGTCTGTATTGATATTTTCCTTTTTACATATTTTCCCCAGTTCATCATGTGACTGACTCTTCACATGTGCTGAAATTTACATTCACTCTATAACAAAAACCCTATTGCTACAGAACTTTTGCCCCAAATCCTATACTCACTCTATTTCCTAAACCTACTGACTACCTTCCTAATCCCACCGACTATCTCAATTTGAGTGGATGTTCTCTTCTAAAATCAATCATCCAAGGTGTAAGGTCCTATGCCATTGATTATCGATTTATCTGAGACATCTGTGCAGAACGTAATTATAAGCTAAGTATCCCAATCAAGGGCCTAATGCCCTTCTGGGCTTCAAATCTTACCTAGATTTCTGTTTCCATACTTATATTTCACCTCTATAATCTTATAAATATCGCAGGTTCCCAATACTATTAATCATCCTTCGCAATGATTCGTAACCCAAATCGAACATGTTATTAACCCTAACCATACACTCTTACCTTAATCTAACTTTGCAGAAGAGCAGGGACAGAGTTCGTCTTACAATACAGGAATGTAGGGTATCTTCCTCCTGCTGAGAACCTCAAATGTCCATGCAGACTTGATCCCTGGAGAAGATGTAGGCAGCTATGAAGGACCTGAGAGAACAAATGTCATCTTCCATCGCAAACAACCTTTCCAGGATGAAGGGTTGTGTCTGAATAAGCCTCTCTCTTGTTAATGTACACAAGATAGACCAAACCAGGCATGTGTGGAGAGCTGTTCCGGGGTCCCTATGGTTGATATACCATTCTAACTTGTAAAAGTGTCACAGGAAGAAAGGGCAGCCTCCATCTCATAGGAGTATTGTAAGCAACATTTAGGACAAAGTGGTTGCCAAGGCAATGACCTCAAAGAATTCCTGAAGGAAGTAATCTCACCTCACTTCCTTGGTGATGGAACTCTCTGAACTTGGAATCCGGGAAGCCAGGCACCCATTGCCAGTCTCAGTCCCAGTCCCAGTGGTCGTATTTTTTGGATTTACCAAGGACAGAGTCAGTCTTTCTTGGTACCTACTGAGGTGAGGATGAACAAATGTCAGGAAAGCTCTAAAGAGGGGCCTTTCCTGAGAAAGCAGGTAGTGGCTCACCGCTGGCTAGTGACAACTTCACAGATTTGGCCAAGGAGACCATATGTGACACAGGACAGGCGATTTCATCAGAACATAGTTTGGCCCACCAGTCAGAGGACACTCCCAATAGTCACAGACCTACTTGGGGGAAGGAGCTTCCTTTGTGTGTGTGGGTGTGGGTTTGAGATTTTGTCTCATGTTCTGAGAATAGGTAGGAAAGGCGGTTTGTTTGGTTTGGAGTGAACTGTTTCTGGTAAGTCGTTTGACAAGGCCAGTGTTTTTTTGTCTATGTATCCCACTGTGTCCGTGGTTTTAGATATTAGAAAAGAGAATGAATCATTGGATGTGTCCTGTCTAGACTCAACTTGCCCAATTTATGAATGGACTGCGGCTTGACTTATGGGTGGACAACTCCAACAATCTTCCTAAGTTCCTGTTTTCGTCCTGAATTCTGCCCAATTTATGAATGGACTGCGGCTTGACTTATGGGTGGACAACTCCAACAATCTTCCTAAGTTCCAGTTTTCTTCCTGAATTCTGGCCACTCTCCAGAATAGGCTCATGGTTTTGTGTCCAAAATATGTACCACCTCCAAGCTCTGTGACATGGCCATGTACTGGATAGCTGAAAGAAATGGGAGCATCTCAGAAAACTCAGATATCAGTTTGACCAGGAAATTCTAAGTGAAGAAACCCTGCTTTGGGCCTTTTGCTCATCAATTGTTCTGTTGCCCTGAATGTCAGGAAGGCCTTTGCATCAGGCCACACCATTGTAGAGCCTAAAGAAACAGTTTTCAAATGGAAATGAAAGGGCATCACCTGTGGCTCTTTGCTTAATTGCTTTGGAAAGGGATGTGTCTGAATCAGTCTTTTGGCCCTGTGTGAGACTGTGGCTTAGATTCTCAGCACCTGATGGATCTAAAGAAGGATCCCATGTGTGCATCCAAAATCAAAATGGACAAAAGAGCAGTCAGTGTGGATGAAGTCTCTCGCATTCCTCTGTAAGTGTCCTGTTCTCCATCATGTGAGAACAGTGATCATTTGGTTCAAATGTGTTCCTCAAAACCCTGCAGAGGCTAGCCCATAAGTGCTTGGTTTTTCTCAAGACTCCAATTCACATAAAGAATCTAAAACACACAGTCAGTAGGCCTCAAATTGGAGAAGCAGTGCCATATTAATGGCAGGCCTATTTGATCACTCTTGGTTCACTGGAAGGATGTCCTGGCCACCCTGATTTTAGGCAAAAGAGGGGCAAGGGAGGTTATATTGGACACTGTCTTGGGCTGCACCCCTCATGGAAACCTCCAGCCAGAGGTTATGATGATTGTGTAAATGGAAGAAGATGAGTGCCATGTGGAAGTGTTTTGGATTTAATTGTGGATATTTGTGTGACAGTTGGAAGACATAACAAGTTCTACCTGGGCTTGAACTCTGGTGTGATTCCCCTTATAGACTGAGTTCAGGAACTGATCTCAGAGAAGTATTGCCATGTATTGTGTTGTGATTTAAGAGGCCATGTATGAGAGTCACCCTTGGAAACTGAGATCTAGCCCCAGAGTGGCTTTCCACAGAGCTCTGGGAATTTCAGCCAAGATATCACATGATTTCATTCGAAAGACTTGGCAGCCATAGTTGAGAGTGAAAACACACATGGACCTCATATTGTAGACCTCAATGGGCCTGGCTTAATGTGACATTTTGGCCATTCTTTGGGAAGCCTTGCCTGTGAGGGTTCTCCAGAGCTTTCATTGAAATAATCTTGCTCACCATTTACTGGTTCCTGAATGAATTGAAACCCACAGTGCCTCCAACTTCATCCTTGAAAAATGTCTAAATAAATACCATGAAATTTTTGAAATTCCCATGACCAGGTGGCACTGGAGAACCTTTGGATGTCTTGTTGCTGATCATGGATGTACCAGACAGTGCCTTGCTTGACTGGCTTTCATGAAAATGGTGTAGAACAGAGGTGCCAGAAAGTTGCAGCCTGCTGAGAAGTGGGCCTAGAGCTTTGGTGGGCAGGAGTGTGATAAAACATCTCTGTTGGAGCAATGTGGATCTTCCATTGGCTTCCAAATGGCTTGTGGATTACATGAAGCAGCCAGCAGACCCTTGTAATTAAAGGCATCTTGTTATATGAAGAGGATTCAGGGCAATGTTCAGAATCAGGTTGCTATGGACAAGGATGCAATGTGGCAAGCTTTGAGGGATAGAAGCGTGGTTGGTGCGTTCTTCTGCAGACTCTGAACCACCGCACATGGCAGAACTCCCTCCAGCACTGTGTCTCAGTTGAACTCCTTGAATTTCATGAAGCAAATACCAAACTCCCAGTTCAGCAGCAAAAACCCCACAAAAAGTGGAGGAGGACCAAATGGCTTCACAGTCCAACGGGGAGACACTTAGCCCCCAGAGGCCACAGTTTACCTAAAAAGAAGAAAATCAACACTGCTACCTCATGTTCATTGGAAAATAAGATACCATGTTCTCCACGTCACATAGAGGCAGACCCAGCTTTGATGGTCTCACTACAAAGGAAGCCAATTCTCCTGACAACAACATATTTTTCACGTTCCCAAACTCAGAGGCAGTTGCTCTAAAAGTTTTTAGGCCAGCAGAGCTCCATGTTTGTGGAGTGTTTACCCTGTCCCTTACTTTTGGAAACTCCTCTACAACCTCCAAGGTTGTGAACTCCTGAGCATTTTCCATTCCAGATATGTATTCACTGATTTTCTATCTATTCTCCTCTAACTGTGTCTTACTTGGGGTGAAGGTAATTTCAAGGAATTGTTCTGGATGAGAGTGGGAGGATATTTGTGCAGCATATATTTGCATACAAATTGGATTCAATTTCCAATTTTCCTTTTGAAATACTGAATCCCTGACACTAACCCATACCTACTAGACTCAGACAACTCATCCTAATATGATAGAGAAAAATAACACAAACCTATAGAAATACAAGCAGTTCATTGGAGGCATGTTGTATAGTTGGACTTGCATTTTGCATTATACAAGGTAGGAGTTATAAATCTGGTCAATGTTTAATAGAAAAACATCTCCATGTGTTTTTAAAGTTAACAAATATGAGAATTCATGTTTCCCTTTCTCTTTAGCCTATTCACACTTGTATATTTATATGCATATATAGAATCCTACCAGGTATCACACGTACATCTTTGTGAGGTGGCTGACTTTGCAGATACAAATTGTGAGAAGAGATCACTCCTCCTAAACGCTGTTGGAACTGAAAATTCAACCTATAGGGAGCGTCCTAGTAGAACAACATTGTACATAAACTCATGTTCAGTAAAATAAACATTTTTGCATCTGTGGATGATATATATTTACTGATGAATTTCGATTGGCATTTATATTGCTACTTTTTAATGTCTGTGAGTGTTTTTTATTTGTGTGTGTGTGTCTGTGTGTGTGTATACACTCTCCAGATTTTTCAAAATATGAAATATATGTGTCTAATATACACTCTCTAAATTCATTCATGTTCATGTATGTAGATTTTTAATCAACATTTCACAAGATTATTCTCAGAAATATTCATCCACCTGAAATACATATTTGTTTCCTAGTACTGCAAACTAACTTCAGGGAATGATGCATACAAATCCTAATTATTCTACAGTAACTGACCCAGTCTAACATCAATGCAAGCAGATTCCTATGGGACATGATATGTAATTCTTTATTCATTTGTATTCGACACTGGTACATTTTTATTTCTTCAGTTTTTGCACATCATAGGATATACATTTCATCCACAAGTTCACAAATTTATAGGCATTTGTTTCAAATTTAATCACTTTTTGCTTCAGAACACATGTATTGTCAGGGTTTCTTTACTGGTATTTTCATGAGTCTTCTTTCCAAACACATTATTTTCGATTTCCAAAGTCACTTTTGAAGCAAAACTCACACACTCTTCATGATAAACCAAAACACGAATATTACCATTAGATGTATAACTGCTTGGAATGAATGATTGTATATCAATATACAATTTCCTGTAATTTTTCAGATATTAGATCAATTCATTTTTCAAAGTTGAAAAAAGTTATATTATTTATTCACATTAGGGTCTATTCATGCTTTATCTCTATATTCATAGACACAGGGTACACCTCTCTGTACCCCCGATTCTAATTTTACATCTTCAATATATTGCTCACAGAAATGGTGGAAGACATACTCATGTCACCTAATGTACATATACACTTAATCAAAGTAATATTCTGGACAAAAAAATGTAAAGGTCACATTTATGATTGTACCAAAGCCTAAATGTAAAGTGTACATGGATTACTAAAAACATCCATGTCCAGGTTGCCTAATGCTGTCAATTGTCAATCCTATTGGTGACTACATATTTGTTTCTTCCTAATTTATATATTCAAACTCAACCCTGTTGAAAATGTCTAATCCTATCACTCACTTTATACTTTGCCTGATTTCGTAATGTTTCTATTGATATCTGCTTTTTTACATATTTTCCCAAGTTGATCCTAGTGACTGACACTTCATATGTGCTGACATTTACATTCACTCTATAATCGAAACCCTATTGCTAAAGTACTTTTGGTCCAAATCCTATACTCACTCTTCTTTCTAAACCTACCGACTATCTTCCTAATCCTACCGACTATCCCTTTTTGATTGGATGTTCTCTTCTACATTCACTCATCCAAGGTAAAACGTCCTATGCCATTGTATATCGAATTATCTGAGACAACTTTGCAGAGCATAATTCAAAGCTAAGTATCCCAATCAAGGGAAAAACCCTTCTGGGCTTCAAATCATACCTAGATTTCTGTTTTCATACTTATATTTCACCAGATCTTAGAGAAGACGGACCATTTCAGGAGGAACATAGTATGGCCCACCTGTCAGAGGACAATCTGGATAGTCACAGACCTAATTGGGGGAAGGAGGTGCCTTTGTGGGAGTGGGTATGGGTTTATTGTTTTGTCTCATGTTCTGAGAATAGATGGGAAAGGCGGTTAGTTTGGTTTGGAGTGGACAGTTTCTAGTAAGTCATTTGACAAGGCAAGTGTTTCTATGTCTGTGTATCCCACTGTGTCTGTTGTTGTAGATATTGGAAAAGAGAATGCATTAATGGATGTGTACTGTCTAGTGTAAATCTTCCCATAATTCAACCTGCCCAATATATGAATGGAGTGCAGCTTGTCTTTTTGATGTGCAACACCTGCTATCTTTCTAAGTTGCTGTTTTCTTCCTGAATTCTGGCCACTATCCAGAATAGGCTCATGGATTTGTGTCCAAAATATGTACCACCTCCAAACTCTGTGACATGGCCATGTACTGGTTAGCTGAAGAGAATGGCGAGCATCTCAGAAAACGCAGATATCAGTGTGACCAGGAAAGTCTCAGTGGAGAAACCCTGCTTTGGGCCTTTTGCTTACTTATTGTTGTTTTGCACTGAATGTCAGGAAGTTCTTTGCCTCAATCCACCACTTTGTGAAGCCTGAAGTAAACAGTTTTCAAATGGAAATGAATGTCATCACCTGTGGCTCTTTGCTTAATTGCTTTGGGAAGGGATGTGTCTGAATTAGTCTCTTGGCCATGTTTGTGTCTATGACTTGGATTCTCAGCACCTTATGGATCTAAAGAGTGGTCCCATGTGTGCGTCCAAAGCCATAATGGCAAAAAAAAAAAATCATTCATTATGGATGAAGTCTCTTGCCTTCCTCTGTTAATTTCCTGAACTCCATCAAGTGAGAATAGGGATTCTTTGGGTCAAATGAGTTCTTCAATTCCCTACAGAGGTGCTTGGGTTTTCGCATAACTCCAAATCACATAAAGAATTGATACCTGAAATCAGTAGGCGTCAAATTGGAGAAACACAGAAGTATTAACGGCAGGCTTATTTGATCACTCCTCGTTCACAGAAACGGTGTCCAGGCCACCCTGACTTTAGGCAAATGAGGGGCAAGCGAGCTGATTTTGGACACTGTCTTGGCTTTTCTCATGACTCCAATTCACATAAAGAATCTAGACCCCACAGTCAGAGAGCCTCAAATTGGATAAGCGGAGCAGTATTAAGGGCAGGCCTATTTGATCACTGCTGATTCACAGGAAGGGTGCCCAGGCCACCCTGAAGTTAGGCAAAAGAGGTGCAAGAAGCTTATTTTGGACATTCTCTTGGGCTGCACAACTCATGGAAAACTCCAGGAAGAGGTTATGAGTAGTGTCTATATGGAAGAAGAATAGGGCCATGAGGGAGTATTTTGGTTTTAATTGTTTTCATTTGAGTCGCGGTTGGAAGAGTTGTCTGGGTCCACCTGGACTTTAACTCTGGTGTGATTCTCCTTATAGACTGAGTTCGGGAACTGACCTGAGAGAAGTATTGCCATGAATTGTGTTGGGATTTTAGGAGGCCAGGCATGAAGTTGCCATTGGAACCTGAGATCTAGGCACAGGTTGGCTTTCCACAGAACACTGGGAATCTCAGCCAGGATATTACATGATTTTATTCTGAAAGACTTGGCATGCATTATTGAGATTCAAAACACACATGAACCTCGCTTTATAGACCTCAATTGGCCTCGCTTTTTGTGACTTTTTGGCCACTCTTTGGGTAGCCTTGCCTGTGAGAGTGCTCCAGAGCTTTCCCTGAAATTAGCTTCCTAACCCTTTAATGGTTCCTGAATGAATTGCAAACCACAGTGCCTCCAACTTCATCCGTGAAAAATTGCTAGATAATTACCATGAAATTTTTAAAATTCCCATGACCAGATGTCACTGGAGGACCTTTGATGTCCTGTTGATGATCATGAATATACCAGACAGGGCCTTGATTGACTGGGTTTCAGGAAAATGGTGTAGAACAGAGATGCTGGTAAGTAGAAGCCTAGTGAGTAGTGGGCCTAGAGAAGTGTTACGCAAGTGAGTGATAAAACATCTGTGGTGGGGCCATGTGGATCTTCCATTGGCTTCCAAATGGCTTGAGACTGACATGGTGCAGCCATCAGACCCATATACGTAAAGGCATATTTTTATATGGAGAGGTTTTATTGCAATGTTCAGAATCATGTTGCTATTGTCAAGGGGGCAAGCTACGTGGGATAGAACCCTGGTTGGTGCATTCTCCTGGAGACCCTGCACACCACAGGTGACAGAACTCCCTTCAGCACTGTTTCCCATTTGAACTCGTTGTATTTAATGAAGCAAATACCAAACTCCCAGTGCAGCAGCAAGAAACACCACGATAATTGGAGGATGACCAAGTTGTTTCACAGTCCACACGGGGAGACACTTAGCCCTCAGTGGCCACAGTTTACCTACAAATAGAGAATTCAGCACTGCTGCCTCATTTTTATTGAAAAATAAATAACCATGTCCTCCAGGTCACATAGATGCAGATCGAGCTTTGATTGTCTCACTACAAATAAAGCTAAAGCTCCTGAAAACAACATATATTTTAAGTGCCCAACCTTAAAGGCAGATTCTCAAAAAGTCTTTAGGCCAGCAGAGCTCCATATTTGTGGAGTATTTACCCTGTCCCTTACTTTTGGAAACTCCTCTACCGCCTCCAAAGATGTGAAATCTGGAGCATTTTCCATTCCTGATAGGTATTCACAGATTTTCTAACTCTTCTCTTCTAATTGTGTCTTACTTGGGGCGAAGGTAATGTCAAGGAATTGTTCTGGAGGAGAGTGGGAAGAATTTTCTGTAGCATATATTTGCATAAACATTGGATTCAGTTTTCTATTTTCCATTCAAAATACTTAATCCCTGACTCTAACCCATACCCGACCAGACTCTGACTACTAATTCTAATATGATGGAGAAAAATAACCCAAACAGAATCGAAATACAAGCAGTTCAGAGTAGGCCTGGTGTATTGTTGTACTTTTCTTTTGCATGATACAGAGTTGGAGTTATGAATCTAGTCAATTTATTGTTGAAATAGTTGTCCATGTATTTTTAAGGTTAACAAATATGTGAATTCCTGTCTCCCTTTCTCTGTATTCTTATATGCACATATAGATTCCTCCCTGGTACCACACGTACATTCTTGTGAGGTGGCTGACTTGGCAGATACAAATTGTTAGAAGAGATCACTCCTACTAAACTTGTTGGAATTGGATATTCAACCTATGGTTGAGCTTGATAGTTGAACAGCATTATACATAAATCCATGTTCAGTAAAATTAATATTTTTAGATCTGTGAATGATATATATTTTATAATGAATTTTGATTGACATATATTTTGCTACTTTTTTGTCTGTGTGTGTGTTTTGTATATATATATATATATATATATATATATATATATATATATATATATATATACACTCTCCAGATTTTTCAAAATATGAAATATATGTGTCTTATATACACTCCCTAAATTCATTCATGTTTATTATGTGGATTTATAATCAACTATTCACAAGATTATTCTGAGAAATATTCATCCACCTGAAATTTGCCTAATGCTCTCAAATGTCAATCCTAATTGTGACTACATATTTGTTTCTTCCTAAGATTATATATGTAAACTCAACCCTGTTCAAAATATCTAATCCTATCACTCTCTTTATCCTTTGCCTGTTTTCGTAATGTCTCTATTGATATCTGCTTTCCTACATATTTTCCCCAGTTCATCATTGTGACTGACTCTTCACCTGTGCTGACATTTGCATTCACTCTCTAATCGAAACCCTATTGCTAAAGAACTTTTTTTCCAATTCCTATACTCACCCTTCTTCATAAAAGTACTGACTATCTTCCTAATGCTACAGACTATCGTTTTTGACTGAATGTTCTCTTCTACATTCAATCATCCAAGTAAATGTGGGGCGAGCTTCAGAGGAGGAGACCACCAACAGACTATCTCTTGCAACATCAAAGGGTTTTTTGGGTGTCCAGCATGCTGGGGCTCAGAGATCACTTGAATAGAGCAGATAGCCCTGAGAATAGCTTAAATAGAGCTTATATACTTTCCCTGGAGAGGGCAGGGAGGGAATTTTATTGATGGGTCAGGGTGAGTGGGTGGTTTGCATTCAACTGGGTGAGGGAGTTCATTCTGCAGTTGGGCAGTTGGGGACAGAACATTCTGGGAACAAGATTTGCAAGCATTTCTCAAGATTTCAATAGTGTTTTGTTAAGCATAAAGAAAAACAAGAAGTGACAAGTACATATTTTATTAACCTTTAATTCCCCACTTCTTCTTCTGGCTACTTTTAATCATAAAAATGATCATTGGAGGGTTTCACATTCTATGTCTGCTAGTGGGGTATTACCATAAGTTTAACTCGTCCAATTTGAGCCTGGAGAAAAGAAATTACACGGTTGAGCAAACAGGATTTTATAGTTAGCAATAATATGAGGATTATTATTGGACCGGCCAGGGTTGATAAAAACGTAGTTAACCAGGAGGAGTGTGTGAACCAAGACTCAAGCCACCCTTTTTGGGCCTCTCTCTCTTGTTGATGCTCTTCAAGGTGTCTTTTAAATTTACTCATAGATTTTATTACAACCCCAGTATGGTCAGCATAAAAACAACATTCTTCCCTCAATGCAGCACAAAGGCCCCCTTCTCTAATGAAGAGGAGGTCCAACCCTCAACTGTTCTTTAAAACAACTTCAGAGAGAGAGGTTAAAGATTCATGCAAAGCTCTGATGGAGGTTTCTAATATCTTAGTTTTGCTCTATTGCTTCTTCTAATTGGGTCATTTGTTGTGTCCCATTAACAATGGCAGTGGTTCCTGTGCCCAACCGTGCAGCAACTCCTATTCCTAATATAATGGCTAAAGTGAGGGATACAAGTTCCCAGTGGAACCGGTTGTATGCCCCCCCCCCCTATTTGATCTTCAAACGAACCTGTGTCATGATAGAGCTTTCTGGGAAACATCTGCAACATTTCAAAATAATCACATCTGTTGACCATTTCATGAAAACATAAACAATGTTTAAGTATATAGAATTATGCTGTTGTAGGGACAGACAAGGCAAGGCACCTAAGATAGCACTGAAGACAGGGAAACAGTCCTATATTGTTGCAACTGGATTCAGAGGGCATTGCTTCTGTTGTAATCAATTAATCCCCTGAAACTCAAGTTTAGGTAGTTTCAGAATTGTGTACCCAACATATAAGGGATGGGGCTCAGAAGTTTACAGTCTGCAGAATTTCAAAAAAGCAGTATATGTTTCTGATTTTTCCTCTGTTCTGGGCAAGTTAAATTTTCAAGGACACCTGGGAGGAGGAGAGCTTTTTATTCCCTTTCTTATTTTCCCCCTGCCAGCTGTTACAACGGAGCCCAGTTGGTAATTTCTTTATCTTAGAAATTTGGCCATTTCTGTGAAGCCCCAGCTGAAGGCCAGAGGACTTGTTCACATATTTTGTGAAAAACTAGTTAGGGGTTGTCTAGCTTAGAAGTACTGAGTTTTTTAGCCAGTAGCCAAGTATAACAGGGCAATACAAAAAGAGAAAGTTTATCTACATTGAACTCTTTATAGAAACTCTATGCTGAAAGTTCTAAAGTCAGCCATGGTGAAGACTTCTGGAGTAGGACATTTAAGACTTTTCTGTGGGCCTGGTACAGAGGGGGAATACGGGGAAGGTGGGGCTGAGAGAAGCTCCGAGGATCTGAGAATGAGGAAAAAGAGAGATGTAAAAGAATAATTGGAAAGGTGTTTGGGAATTTCCTAGCAAAAAACTTGAGCAGTAGAACAGGTAGAGCAGAGCAGAAAACGGGAGTGAGTATCCCAAAATCCTGTGAGGGACTTTAAATTTTAGTAACCTGTTTTCAGTGATGACAAAGCAACTTTAATGGCCATTTATATTACATCTTGGATAAGGGTCTGAGAGCTCTCCTCAGCTCGTTTGAGCTTTGGGTTAGCTGGAAAGAGGACCTGGTGGGACCCGGTGTGGGCACTGACAGAAAGAGAGAGGAGTGAGTGGGTGGAGGGATACCTCAGTACCTGCTACCTCACAAGCGGGCAATTGTCTGAGAACTGGTGGAGGTTTGGGATTCTGATCTAGTAATTGGAGGGGAGAAATCACGTTGCTGAGGTGGGAGTGACAGCAGAGAGTCTGGAGCAGAAGGCTGAGGATAAAAATCTATTGGAGAAGCATAGTTCAGGATGTGAGTGAAGGAGGGAAAGGGCTTCCACATAGGGGAATCTCCTTTCACCCTTTTGAGCACTTGCAGAAGTTAAAAAGGTCACGCAAAATTTGAGGATCTAGAGACCCCTCTGGGGGCCATCCTTTTTCTGTTGTCTACTTGGTAATATGGCCAATGCTGTGTACTGAATTTGATGAAGTATTGGGGTTCCATCAGGCAGCCTCTGTATGCTCACATCTCCATGACATACAGAAGAAGTCGGTTTTTCCCCCACACAGCCGTTACTGTTTGTGGCTTTGATAGTTTCCCGGGCAAACAAGTAATCTAGGCTAGCCAACCTGCATCTGGCTCGCGTGTCCCTACATCCATAATGTTTGTTTCCATTATCTATGGTACAGAAGGGATTTAATGGTATTTTAGTGGGATTTTCTTCATCAGGGATATCCCAATAGAAAAAACCTATGGCCAGGTGACAAATGTCTGGGTGGAGAGATGGCCACCAAGTCCCTAAGGGGGATGTATGTGAGATAGATTATACACTTTTCCAGTAATATTTGTGATCAGCCATCGCTGCTTAAAAGGCTGATGAGGGTTAGGACTACTTGTGGTCAAGGGGAGAGTATATAACCTTATCCACATGGCGAATACACAATTTGAAACTGTTACCAGTCTTTTCCAGTTTCCAGAAAGATTCTGGACAAGGAGCAGGCTTGAGATGAGAGGCATGGATCCAAGAAGTGATTCTGTATACCTTTACCACTGTAGGTGTTATAAGTAGCACCTGGTATGGTCCTTTCCAGCTGGGTTCCAGGGATGACACCTGATGTCATCTTACATACATGAAGTCTCTTATTTGATATGGATGTGGAATCCCCTGGTACACAGTTTGTTACGCAGTGGGCAGCTATTTTCACAGGTATCACTGAGTTCTTTCAAGAGCTTTAAGTCTGTCAAGCAAGAGGGTGTGGAAAGGATCCTTAGGTCTTTCAGTTGGGCTTAGGACCCTTACTGGACGAGGGCCACCATAGAGAATTTCTCAGGGGGTAAGGTTACTCAAAGAAACAGAAGGATTTTTTCTTGCATGAAACATTGCATAAGTCAGGAGCACAGTCCAATCTTTTATGCTGGTCTCTAAGCTTAATTTCGTTAAGGTCTCTTCATTGGTTCTATTCATTCTTTCTACTTGTCCTGAACTCTGGGGTCTATAAGCACAATATAACTTCCAATTAATCCCCAGGTTCCTGGCTAACCCCTGACTTACCTGGGCCATGAACATCGGTCGATTATCAGATCCTATTACCAGCTTAGCTTCCTCCAATGGTAGAGAGGCTTAGTCAGCAGCAGCGGAATCACTTAGAGTGTGTTGTGTGTTAGGGGACGAGGGCAGGGCATAAGGAGAGGAGGAAGAGTCCAGTAGAGTCAAATCTTGTGACTCAGGGAAAACAGAGGGTGGAGGAGGAGGAAGAGGTGAGGGTTTGAGAGATCATGTGGGAAGGAGTATGAGCAGAGGCATGGGCAAGGAAAGGCTTCACCCATGGAGGAGGAGATTTGCAGAGGTCCTGCAAAGTTAAGATATATGGCTGTTGATCAGGATGGCTATGTGGCCCTGGCTGAAAGACAATATCTCTGACTTTTTAAATTAGTGGGAAGTAGAAAGATCTTTCTTGGGGCCATACGACTCCAAAGATGGGCCATTCTGAGGCACAGAGAGTCTGCCAGGTCCAGCATTTTACTAAAAAAAGAAAGATTCTGAGCCCTTAAGCGGACTTTGGTTCAGTGATCAAGGGTCAGGGACAGAGGCATTGAAGTGCTCTGTCCCATAATGAAATTTACACAAACAGTAAAAGCAAAGACACATGACACAGATAAGACAAGACCATAAAGACAGGCAATGGACATCCAACACTGAGACCAGGAATGCGTAGCCGGCAAAACCCGATAGGATGCCAATACCGAATCTAAAAGAAAATATCACTGAGTCGATGAAGCAATCATTCCTTGATTCTCCGAGTCCTCTGCGGGGTCCCCCAGGGAGGTGCCCTATGTCTCTGTGACACGTGTCTCAGCCACCGTCGGAGAGACCCCAGGCTCTTCATCGCCAGCAATTTTGCCAAGCCCTAACATGACACCTGAAACCAGAAAGAGGCGCCTTACTTGCTCCGAGAGGAGCCCGTTGGGGTCTCTCATCCGCCACTGCCGGGACTCGGTGGAACCTCAATATGTAAATGTCAGGTGAGTGTTGGAGGAAGACACTACCAAGAGACTGTCTCATGCAACAGCAAAGGGTTATTTTGGGTCCAGCTTGCTGGGGCTCACAGCTAACTTAAATAGATCAGAGAGCTCTGAGAACAGCTTATGCAGAGCTTACATACATTCCTTGGAGAGGGAAGGGAGGGAAGTTTACTGATGTGTAAGGGTGAGTGGGCGGTTCGCGTGACACCGAGTGAGGCAGTACATTCTGCAGTTTGGCAGTTGGGAACAGTACATTCTAGAACAAGATTAGCAAACATTTCTCAAGATTTCAACAGTGTTTTGTTAAGCATACAGAAAAACAGGAAATAGCAAGTACCTATTTTATTAACCTTTCACTACCGACTATCCCTTTTTGACTGGATGTTCCTTCTACATTAATTCATGCAAAGTACAAGGTCCTATGCCATTGTATATCGATTTATCTGAGACATCTCTGCAGAACGTAATTCAATGCTGCGTATCCCAATCAAGGGCCCAATGCCCTTCTGGCCTTCAAATCATACTTAGATTTCTTTTTTCATACATATATTACACCTATATATTCTTATACACATAGCAGGTTCCCAATACCATTATTCATCCAGCACAATGATTTCTAACCCAAATCAAACATGTTTTTAACCATAATCATACACTATTCCCTCAATCTAACTTTATAGAAGAGCAGGGAAAGAGTTGATTTTACAATACAGAAATGTAGGGAAACTTCCACCTGCTGATAACCTCAAAGGCCCATGCAGAAATGATCCCTGGAGAAGATGTAGGCAGCTATGAAGGACCTGAGAGACCAAAAGTCATCTTCCATGGCAAACAACCCGGTCAGGATAAAAGGTTGTGTCTGAATCAGATTCTCTTCTTAATGTAGAGAACATGGACCAAAACAGGCCTGTGTGGAGATCTCTTCCTGGGTGCCTATGGTTGATATACCATTCTAACTTGTGAAAGTGTCACAGGAAGTAGGGGCAGCCTCAATCTCATGGGACCCTTGGAAGTAACAGTTAAGACAAAGTGGTGGCCAAGACAGGGACCTCATTCAGTTCAGGAAGGAAGTGACCTCACCTCACTTCCATGGTGATGGAACTCTCTGAACTTTGGATCCAGGAAGCCAGGCACCCAGAGCCAGTCCCAGTCCCAGTCCCTATGGTCTCACTTGTTTGGATTTACTAAATGCAGTCAGTCTTTCTTGGTACCTTCAGACGTGAGAAGGCCAAATGCCAGGAAAGCTCGGAAGCGTGGCTTTTCTTGAGAAAGTCGTTAGTGGCTCACCGTTGGCTCCTGAGAAGTTCACAGAGTTTGCCAAAGAGACCAGATCTGAGACAGGACAGGCCATTTCGGGGGAACGTATTATGGCCTACAAGTCAGAGGACACTCCGGATAGTCAAAGACCTACTTAGGGGAAGGAGGTGCCTTTGTGGGTGTGGTTGTGGGTTTGTGGTTTTGTCTCATTTTCTGAGAATAGGTAGGACAGTCGGTTTGTTTCATTTGAAGTGGACTGTTTCTAGTAAGTCTTTTCACAGGGCGAGTGTTTCTATGTCTGTGTATTCCACTGTTTCCGTGGTTGTAGACATTAGAAAAGAGAATTCATCAATGGATGTGTCGTGTCTAGTAGAAAGCGTCTCAGCATTCATATTGCCCCGTTTATGAATGGACTGTAGCTTGCCTTATCGATGAGCAACACCTGCTACCTCCATAAGTTTCTATTTTTGTCCTGAATTCCGGCCAATTTCAAGAATAGGCCCATGGTTTTGTGTCCAAGATATGTACCACCTCCAAGCTCTGTGACATGGCCATGTACTGGATAGCTGTAGGTGATGGCGAGCATCTCAGAAAACTCAGATATCAGTGTGACGAGGAAAGTCTCAGAGGAGAAACCCTGCTTTGGGCCTTTTGCTTACCTATTGTTCTGTTGCCCTGAATGTCAGGAAGTTCTTTGCATCTGGCCATCCCTTTGTGAAGCCTGAAGAAAACAGTTTTCAAATGGAAATGATTGGGCATACCTGTGGCTCTTTTCTTAAGTGCTTTGAAAAGGGATGTGACTGAATCAGCCCCCTGGCCCTGTGTGTGGCTGAGGCTTAGATTCTCAGCACCTGATGGATCTAAAGAAAGTTCCCATGTTTGCATCCAAAGGAAAAATGGCAGAAAGAGCAGCCATTGGGATGAAGTCTCTCGACTTCCTCTGTAAGGTTCCTGAACTCCATCAAGTGAAAATAGGGATCCTTTGGGTCAAATGAGTTCTTCAAAACCTGCAGAGGCTAGCCCATAGGTGCTTGGTTATTTCATGACTAAAATTCACATAAAGAATCTAAACCAAACAGTCAGTAGGCCTCAAATTGGAGAATTGGAGCGGTATTAATGGCAGGCCTATTTGATCACTCCTGGTTCACAGGATGGGTGTCCAGGCCACCTTTACTATAGGCAAATGAGGGTCAAAGGAGCTTATTTTGAACACTGTCTTGGTCTGCTCCCCTCATGGAAACCTCCAGCAAAATTATGATGAGTGTCAATATGAAAGAAGATGAGGGCCATATGGGAGTGTTC
Organism: Callospermophilus lateralis; assembly: GCF_048772815.1. NCBI lineage: Eukaryota > Metazoa > Chordata > Mammalia > Rodentia > Sciuridae > Callospermophilus > Callospermophilus lateralis. Next base: position 1,028,764 of record NW_027514358.1, on the reverse strand, counting down.
TTGTTTTAATTGTGGTAATTTGTGTGGTAGTTGGAAAAGATGACTGGGATCACCTGGGCTTGAACTCTGGTGTGATTCCCCTTAAATAATGAGTTCTGGATCTGACCTCAGAGAAGTATTGTCGTGAGTTCTCTTGGGATTTTACTAGGCCACACGTGAGAATCGCCTTTGGAAACTGAGATCTAGGCCCAGGATGGCTTTCCACAGAGCTCAGGGATTCTGAGCCAGGATATCACATGATTTAATTCTTAAAGACTTGGCAGCCCTAGTTGAGAGTCCAAACACATATGGACCTCACATTGTACACCTCAATGTGTCTGGATTCATGTGACCTTTTGGCCAGTCTTTTGGAAGGCTTTTCTGTGAGTGTTCTCCAGAGCTTTCATTGAAATGAGCTTCCTCACCATTTAATGGTTCCTGAATTAATTGAAACCCACAGTGCCTCTAACTTCATTTTTGAAAAATGACTAGATTAATACCGTAAAATTTTTGAAATTCCCATGACCAGGTGGCACTGGATAAACTTTGGATTTCCTGCTGCTGATCATGAGTGTACCAAAGAGTGCCTTGATTGACTGGTTTTCGTGAAAATGGTGTAGAACAGAGATGCCAGTAATTTGGAGCCTAATGAGTAGTGGGCGTAGAGAAGTGGACTGTAGGTGTGTAAATAAATATTTTTGGTAGGACCACCTGGATCTTCCATTGGCTTCGAAAGACTTGCGACTGACATGGTGCAGGCAGGAGACCTTTATATGTAAAGGCATCTTGTCATATGGAGAGGTTTCAGGGCAATGTTCAGAATCAGGTTGCTATAGTCAAGGGGAAAGTTATGTAGGATAGAAGCCTGGTTCGTACATTCTCTTTGCGTCCTTGACCAACCACACATGACAGAACTCCCTCCAGCATTTTGTCCCAGTTGAACTCCTTGTATTTCGTGAAGCAAATACCAAACTCCCAGTGCAGCAGTAAGAAACACCCTGGAAAGTGGAGGATCACCAAATGGCTTCACAGTCCACACGGAAAGACACTTAGCTCCCAGTGGCCACAGTTTACCTACAAAGAGAGAATTCAGAACAGCTCCCTCATGTTCATTAGAAAATAAGGACCATGTGCTCCAGGTCATAGAGATGCAGACCCAGATTTCATGGTGTCACTACAAACGAAGCTAAATCTCCTAACAATTACATATATTTCTTGTTCCCAACCTCAGAGGAAGTTTCTCAAGAAGTCTCAAGGCCAGCACAGCTCCATGTTTCTGGATTGTTTACCCTCTCCCTTACTTTTGGAAACTGTTCTACCACCTCCAGTGTTGTGAACTCCTGAGCATTTTCCATTCCACATATATATTCAGATTTTCTAACTCCTCTCCTCTAATTGTGTCTTACTTTTAGCGATGGTTATGTCAAAGCATTGTTCTGGATGAGAGAGGGAAGATTTTTGTGTATCACATTTTTGCATACACATTAGATTCATTTTCCTTTTTTCCATTTGAAATACTGAATCCCTGACACTAACCCATACCCTACTAGACTCTGACTACTAATCCTAATATCATGGAGAGAAAGAAACCTAACCAAATAGAAATACAGGCCTTTCATAGGAAGCATGGTGTATACTTCTATTTGCCTTCTGCATTATCAAGAGTATGTGTTTTAAATCTAGTCAACTTTTCATTGTAATATTTCTCCATGATTTTTTAAAATTATCACATATATTAATTCCTGTCTCCCTTTCTCTGTATCCTATTCAGCACATGTATTTTTTTATACATATATATATAATATCCTACCTGGTATCACATGGACATTCTTGTGAGCTCCCTGATTTTGGAATATAAAATTGTGAGAACAGATGACTCGCCCTAAATAATGATGGGACTGAAAATTCAACCTATGGGTGAGCTTCCTAGTGAAAAACACTATACCTAAATCCATGTTCAGTAAAATGAATATTTTTGGATATGTGGATGAATTATATTTCATGATGAATTTCGATTGGCATATATATTGCTAAATATTAATGTGTGTGTGTGTGTGTGTGTGTATGTATGTATTTTTTTTTAAATCTGGAAAAAAATATATATGTGTATATATATACATATATATATATTATATATGTATATATATGTATATATATATAATATATATATATATTATATATATATATGTATATATATATTCTCCAGATTTTAAAAAAATATGAAAAATATGTGTCTTATTATGCACTCCCTAAATTCATTTATATTCATGTATGTGGGTTCAAAATCCAATTTTTACAAGATTATTTTCAGCAATATTTATACACCTGTAATACATATTGGTTTCCTACTACTGAATACTAAGTTCAGTAGGTGGTGCATACAAATCCTAATATTTCTACAGTACCTGACCCAGTTTAACATCAATGCAAGTAGATTGCTATGGGACATGATGTGTATTTTGAAGTTCATTTTTACTCAACACTGGTACATTACTATTTTTTCAGTATATGGACATCATAGGATATATTTTTTCACCCACAACTTCACAAAATTATAGGCATTTGGTTCACTCTCATTTACTTACTACTTCAGAACACATGTATTCCTCCATGTTTCTTTACTGGTCTTTTCACTAGACTTCTTTCTAAACACATTATTTTTGATTCCATAATCATTTTTGAAGCAATACTCACTCTTCACGATAAACCGTAACCCTAATATTACCATTACATATATAACTGGTTGGAATGATTGTATATATATCAATATAAGATTTCCAATATATTTTCAGATGCAAACTCAATCCATTATTTAAAGTTGGAACCAGTTATATACTTTATTCACAATCTGGTCTATTCATGCAACATCTCAATAATGATCAACACAAGGTACACCTATTTGTATCACCAGTACTAATTTATAAGTTTCCACAATATTACTCCCCATAATGGTGGAAGAAATACTCATGTCACCTTATCTACATATAAATTTTATCACGGTAGTATTCTGGACACAAAATGCAAAGGTCACACATATGATTGTACCAAAGCCTAAATGGAAAGTGACCATGGATTACTAAAAACATCCATGTCCAGGGTGCCTAATGCTCTCAAATGTCAATCCTATTGATTACTACATATTTGTTTTTTCCTAAGATTATATATTCAACCTCAAGCCTGTTGAAAATGTCTAATCCTATCACTCACTTTATACTTTGCCTGATTTCCTAATCTTTCTATTGATATCTGCTTTCCTACATATTTTTCCCTGTTCATCATTGTGACTTTCTCTTCAGATGTGCTGACATTTACATTCACTCTCTAACTGAAACCCTATTGCTAAAGAACTTTTGGTCCAACTCCTAGTCTCACTCTTCTTCCTAAACCTACTGACTATCTTCCTAATCCTACAGACTATCCCTTTTTGACTGGATGTTCTCTTCTACATTCAATCATCCGAGGTACACGGTCCTATGCCATTGTATATCGATTTATCTGAGACCTCGGTGCAGAACATAATTCAAGCTCAGTATACCAATCAAGGTTCTGTTGCCTTGAATGTCAGGAAGGTCTTTGCCTCAGGCCACCCCTTTGTGAAGCCTGAAGAAAAAAATTTCAAATGGAAATAAATGGGCATCACCTGTGGCTCTTTGCTTAATTGCTTTGGAAAGGGATTTGTCTGAATCTGCCTCTTGGCCCTGTGTGAGGCTGTGGCTTCGATTCTCAGCACCTGATGGATCTAAAGAAAGATCCCATGTGTGCATTCAAAACCAAAATGGCAAAAAGAGCAGTCATTGTGGATGAAGATTCTTGCCTTTCTCTGTTAGGTTCCTGACCCCCTTCAAGTGAGAATAGGGATCCTCTTTGTCAAATGAATTCTTGAATGCTCTGCAGATGTGCTTGGGTTTTCTCATGACTCCAAATCACATAAAAAATCTATACCTGACATTCAGTAAGCCTCAAATTATAGAAACAAAGCGGAATTAATGGCAGGCCTTTTTGATCACTCCTGGTTCACAGGAAGGGTGTCCAGGCCACCCTGACTTTAGGGAAATTAGAGGCAAGGGAGCTTATTCTGAAAACTGTCTTTAGTTGCAACCCTCATGGAAACTTCCATCCAGAACTTTTGATGAGGGTCTTTATGGACGAAGATGAGGGCCATGTGGTAGTTTTTTTGTTTTAATTGTGGTCATTTGTGTGGGGGTTGGAAGACATGACTTGGTCCACCTGGGCTTGAACTCTGGTGTGATTCCCCTTAGAGCCTGAGTTCTGGAATGTACCTCATAGAAGTATTGATATGAATTGTGTTGGTTTTTAGGAGGCCACGCATGATTGTCACCCTTTCAAACTGAGATGTAGGCCCAAGGTGACTTTCCACAGAGCAATGGGAATCTCAGCCAGGAAATCACATGATTTTATTCTGAAAGACTTCACAGCCATTGTTGACCCTCGGAAGCAAGAAGGAGTGGCCATACTCATATCGAATAAAATCAACTTAAAACCTAAGTTAATCAAAAGTGATAAAGAAGGACACTATATACTGTTAAGAGGCAACATTCACCAACAAGACATAACAATTATCAATTTGTATGCACCAAACAATGGTGGTGCCAAGTCATAAAACAAACTCTCCTCAAGTTCAAGAGTCATATAGGCTATAGCACAATAATTACGGGTGACTTCAGCACACAACCCTCGCCATTGGACAGATCCTCTAGAGAAAATCTGAATTAAGAAACTATAGAACTCAATAGCACAATCAATAACCTAGACTTAACCAACATATATAGAATATATCAAACATCATAAAGTGGATACATGTTCTTCTCAGCAGCACATTAGTCCTACTCAAATATAGACCATATATTATGCCATATGGAAACTCTTAGTAAATATAAAAGTATGGAGATAATACCATGCACCATATCTGATCATAATGGAATGAAACTTGAAATTAATGATTGAAGAAGGAAGGAAAAATTCTACATCACATGGAAAATGAACAATATGTTACTGAATAATCAATGGGTTACAGAAGACATAAAGGAGGAGATAAAAAATCTCTTAGATACAAATGACAATACAGACACAACATACCGGATTCTGTGGGAAACAATGAAAGCAATTTTAAGAGGGAAATTCATTTCTTGGAATTCTTTCCTCAAAAAAAGAAAAAAACAACAAATAAATGATCTCACACTACATCTCAAAAACCTAGAAAAAAAAGAGCAAAACAACAAATGTAGTAGAAGACAAGAAATAATTAAAATTAGAGGAGAAATCAACAAAATTGAAACAAAAAATTGAACAAATAAAAGTTGGTTCTTTGAAAATAAATTAAATCGACAGGCCCTTAGCCATGCTAATGAAGAGAAGCAAAGAGAGAACTCAAATTACTAACATATGGGATAAAAAAGGCAATATCACAACAGACACTACAGAAATACAGAAGATAATTCGAAAGTATTTTGAAACCCTATATTCCAATAAAACAGAAGATAATGAAGATATCGATAAATTTCTTATGTCATATGATCTGCCCAGATTGAGTCTGGAAGACACACAAAATTTAAATAGACCAATAACAAAGGAAGAAATAGAAGAAACCTTCAAAAGACTACCTACCAAAAAGAACCCTGGACCAGATGGTTATACAGCAGAGTTCTACAAAACGTTCAAAGATGAATTAATACCAATACTTTTCAAGCTATTTCAAAAAATAGAAAAAGAAGGAGTTCTTCCAAATTCATTCTATGAGGCCAACATCACCCTGATCCCAAAACCAGACAAAGACACTTCAAAGAAAGAAAACTACAGACCAATATCTCTAATAAACTTGTATGCAAAAATTCTCAATAAAATCCTGGCAAATCAAATACAAAAGCACATAAAAAAAATTGTGCATCATGATCAAGAGGGATTCATCCCAGGAATGCAAGGCTGGTTCAATATACGGAAATCAATAAATACTATTCACCACATCAATAGACTTAAAGAGAAGAACCATATGATCATCTCGATAGATGCAGAAAAAGCATTCTACAAAGTACAGCATCCCTTTATGTTTAAAACTCTATAAAAACTAGGAATAACAGGAACTTACCTCAACATTGTAAAAGCTATATATGCTAAACCTCAGGCTAGCATCATCGTAAATGGAGAAAAACTGAAGGCATTCCCTTTAAAATCTGGAACAAGACAGGGATGCCATCTATCACCACTTCTATTCGATTTAGTTCTTGAAATACTAGCCAGAGCAATTAGACAGACAAAAGAAATTAAAGACTTACAAATAGGAAAAGAAGAACTTAAATTATCGCTATTTTTGGATGACATGATAATATATTTAACAGACCCAAAAGGGTCTACAAAGAAACTGCTAGAGTTAGTAAATGAATTCAGCAAAGTGGCAGGATATAAAATCAACACGCATAAATCTAAGGCATTCCTGTATATCAGCAACAAAACTTCTGAAATTTAAATGAGGAAAACCACTCATTTTACAGTATACTCAAAGAAAATAAAAAACTTGGGAATCAACCTAACCAAAGAGGTGAAAGATTTATGCAATGAAATCTACAGAACCCTAAAGAGAGAGATAGAAGAAGATGTTAGAGGATGGAAAAGTATGCCCTGTACATGGATAGGCAGAAATAACATCATCAAAATGGCGATATTACCCAAAGTTCTCTACAGGTTTAATGCGATGCCAATCAAAAACCCAATGGCATTTCTTGTAGAAATAGATAAAGTAATCATGAATTTCATATGGAAAAACAATAGACCCAGAATAGCGAAAGCAATTCTAAGCAGGAAGTGTGAATCCAGAGTTCAAACTGTACTACAAAGCAATAGTAACAAAAACAGTGTGGTACTGGTATCAAAACAGGCAGATGGACCAATGGTACGGAATAGAGGACACAGAGACAAATCCACAAAATTACAACTTTCTTATATTTGAAGAAGGGCCTAAAAGCATGCAATGGAAGAAGGATAGCATATTCAACAAATGGTGCAGGGACAACTGGAAATTCATATGCAACAAAATGAAACGGAATCCCTTTCTCTCACAATGCACAAAAGTTAACTCAAAATGGATCAAGGAGCCAGATATAAAATCAGAGACACTGCGTCTGATGGAAGAAAAAGTTGGCTACGATGTACATACTGTGGGGTTGGGCTCCAAATTCCTTAATAGGAAACCCATAGCCCAAGAGTTAATAAAAAGAATAAACAAATGGGACTTACTTAATCTAAAGAGATCTTTCTCAGCAAGAGAAAAAATAAGAGAGGTAAATAGAGAGCCTACATCCTGGGAACAAATTTTTACCCCTTACACTTCAGATAGAGCCCTAATATCTAGAATATACAAAGAACTCAAAAAAATTAAACAATGAGATAACAAATAACCCAATCAACAAATGGGCCAAGGATCTTAACAGACACTTCACAGAGGAGGACATACAATCAATCAACAAGTACATGAAAAAATGCTCACCATCTCTAGCAGTCAGAGAAATGCAATCAAATCCACCCTAAGATACCATCTCACTCCAGTAAGATTGGCAGCCATTATGACGTCGAACAACAATAAGTGTTGGTGAGGATGTTGGGTAAAGGGTACACTTGTACACTGCTTGTGGGACTGCAAATTGGTGAGTACAATATGGAAAGCAGTATGGAGATTCCTGGGAAAGCTGGGAATGGAACCACCATTTGACCGAGATATCACCCTTCTCAGACTCTTCCCTGAGGATGCTAATAGAGAGCAGTATAAGGATACTGCCACATCGATGATCATAGCGGCACAATTCACAATAGCTAGACTTTGGAACCAACCTAGATGCCCTTCAATAGACGAATGGATAATAAAAATGTGGCATCTATACACAATGGAGTATTACACAGCACTGAAAAATTACAAAATCATAGAATTTGCAGGGAAATGAATGGCATTCGAATAGATTATGCTAAGCGAATCTATCCAATCCTTAAAAAACAAATGCCAAATGTTTCCTTTTATATAGAGAGAGCAAATACGAACAGAACAGGGAGGAAGAACATGAGAAAAATATTAAAACTAAACAGAGATGAGTGGGGGGAGAGAAAGGGAGAGAGAAGGAAAAGCATATGGAAATGGTAGGAGACTACTCAATGTTACACAAAATTACATATAAGAGGTTGTGAGGCTAAAGAGGGGAAAACAAGGGAGAGAATTAAACAACAGCAGATGAGGTAGAGAGGGAAGATGGGAGGGGAGGGGGAATAGTAGGGGATAGGAAAGGTAGCAGAATACAACAATAACTAGTATGCTATTATGTAAAAACGTGAGTGTGTAACTGATGTGATTCTGCGATTTGTATTTGGGGTAAAAATGGGAGTTCATAACCCAATTGAGTCAAATGTATGAAAGATGATATATCATGAGTTTTATAATGTTTTGAACAACCAAAAATAAAAAGAATTGAATTTCCAATATTTGAGTCATTTAACAACTTTATTTTTTAATAATATTGTCATTTATTTGTTATCTTACTTGGTGGTATCTGCCTTTCAGTTTTAAAAAACTATGAGCTGTAGCCATTCATCCATGTAGTATGTAAAAGAAAATTTTGAGTGTCTCCATGTTACCAGATTGGCAAGGCATCAAGGTTTCCTTCACAAACAAGGTGAAGGCTTTGCCATTAGAAATTTAACATTCTGCAAAACAATTTTTTTTAACTTTCCAATAAAATTTCCAAAAAAATTTAGAAAAAGAAGAATATAATCCCCACAGTAAGAAGGCCTCAAAGTGGAGAAGTGGAGCATTTACGGCAGGCCTATTTGATCACTCCTGGTTCACAGGAAGCATGTCCAATCCACCGTGAAGTTAGGCAAATGAGGGGCAAGGGAGCTTATTTTGGGCACTGGTTTGGCTGTGCCCATCATGGAAAACTCCATCCACAGGTTATGATGTGTGTCTATATGGAAGAAGATTAGAACCATGTGGGAGTGTTTTGGTTTTAATTGTGGTCATTTGTGTGGTAGCTGGAAGAGATGACTGGGTCCACCTGGGCTTGAACTCTGATGTGATTCCCCTTAGAGAATGAGATTTGGAACTAACTTCAGAGAAGTATTGCCATGAATGTTGTTGGGATTTCAGGAGGCCACACATGAGAGTCGCTCTTGGAAACTGAGGTCTAGGCCCAGGGAGGCTTTCCAGAGAGCACTGGGAATCTCAGCTAGGATATCACAGGTTTTATTCTGAAAGACTTGGCAGCCATCATTGAGAGTCAAAACACACATGACCTCACATTGTAGACCTCAATGGGCCTGGCTTCATGTGACAATTTGGCCACTCTTTGGGAAGCCTTGCCTGTGAGAGATCTCCAGATCCTTCATTAAAATGAGCTTCCTCAACATTTAATGGATCCTGAATGAATTGAAACCCACAGTACCAACAACTTCATCTGTGAAAAATAGTTAGATAAATACCATAAAATTTTAGAAATTCTCATGACCAGGTGGCACTGGAGAACCAATGGATGTCCTGTTGCTGATCATGAGTATACCAGACAGTGCCTTGATTGACTAGGTATCATGAAAATCGTGTAGAACAGAGATGCCAGTAAGTTGGAGCCTGCTGAGTAGTGGGCCTAGAGCAGTGGTGTGCAGGTGTGTGATAAAACATCTCTGGTGGGGCCATGTGGATCTGCCATTGACTTTCAAATGCCTTGAGACAGACACGGTGCAGCCAGCAGACCCTTCTATATAAAGGCATCTTGTTATATGGAGATTTTTCACGGCAATGTTTAGAATCAGGTTGCTATGGTCAAGGGGCAAGCTATGTGGGATAGAAGCCTAGTTGGTGCATTCTCATGCAGACACTGACCCACCACACGTGACAGAACTCCCTCCAGCACTGTGTCCCACTTGAACTCCTTGTATTTCGTGAAGCAAATACCAAACTCCCAGTGCAGCAGCAAGAAACAAAACGAAAAGTCGAGGATGACCAAATGGCTTCACAGTCCACATGGGGAGACACTTAGCCCCAGTGGCCACAATTTAGCTACAAAGAGAGAATTTAGCACTGCTGCCTCATGTTCATTGGAAAATAAGAAACCATGTCCTCCTGGTCACATAGATGCAGACCTAGCTTTGATGGTCTCACTACATCGGAAGTTAAAGCTCCTGAAAACAACATATATTTCAAGTGCCCAAGCTCAGAGGCAATTTCTCAAGAAGTGTTTAGGCCATCAGATCTCCATGTTTGTGGAGTGTTTACCATGTCACTTACTTTTGGAAACTGCTCTATCAACTCCAAGGTTGTGAACTCCTGAGCATTTTCCATTCTAAATATATATTCACAGATTTTCTAACTCTTCTCCTCTAATTCTGACTTACTTGGGGCGAAGGGAATGTCAAGTCATTGTTCTGGATGAGAGAGAGAAGATTTTGTTTAGCACATATTTGCATAAACATTGGATTCATTTTACAATTTTCTGTTTGAAATACTGAATCCCTGACACTAACCCATACCCTACTAAACTCTGACTACTAATCCTAATATAATGGAGAAAAATAACCCAAACAGAATAGAAATACAAGCATTTCAGAGGAAGCATGGTGTATAGTTGGACTTACCTTTTTCATGATATAACGTAGGAGTTATAAATCTAGTCAATTATTTGTTGAAATAATTCTCCATGTGTTTTTAAAGTTAAGAAATATGTGAATTCCTGTCTCCCTTTCTCTGTAGCCTATTAAGCAAATGTATTTTTATATGCACAAATAGAATCCTACCTGGTTTCACATGTACATTCTTGTGAGGTGGCTGACTTGGCAGATACAAATTGTGAGAAGAGATCACTCCTCCTAAACGCTGTTTTAACTGAAAATTCAACCCATGGGTGAGCTTCCTAGATGAACAACACTATACACATATTCATGTTCAGTAAAATGAATATTTTGGGATATGCGGATGAGTTATTTTTCATGATGAATTTCAATTGGCATATATATTGCTACATTATAATGTGTGTGTTTGTGTGTGTATATATACATTATATATATATATATATATTCTCCAGATTTACCAAAATATGAAATATATGTGTCTTCTTATACACCGCCTGAATTCATTCATATTCATATATGTGGATTTATAATCAACTTTTAACAAGTTTATTCTCAGAAATATACATCCACTGAAATACATATTTGTTTCCTAGTACTGAAAACTAACTTCAGGGAAGGGTGCTTACAAATCGTAATATTTCTACAGTAACTGACCAAGTTTAACATCAATGCAAGTAGATTCCTATTGGATGTGATGTGTTTATTAAAGTTCATTTTTATTCAAACCTGGTACGTTATTATTTCTTCAGTTTATAGACATCATAAAATATATCCTTTCATTCACAAATTCACAAATTTATAAACATTTGGTTCACTTTCAATCATTTCCTCCTTCAGAACACTCATATTTCTCCATGTTTCTTGACTCGTCTTTTCACTAGACTTCTTTCTAAACACATTATTTTCGTTTCCATAATCATTTTTGAAGCAAAACTCATTCACTATTCATGATAAACGGTAACCCTAAGATAACCATTAGATATGTAAGTGGTTGGAATGAATGTATGTGTATCAATAAATGATTTCTTCTATTTTTTCAGATATCAATACAATCCATTATTTAAATTTGGAACCAGTCATATAATTTATTCACATTATGGTCTATTAATGCATCATCTCTATATTCATCAACACAGGGTAAGCCTATTAGTATCCCCAGTACTAATTTATATCTTTTCAAAATATTTCCCCCAGAAATGGTGGAAGAAATACTCATGTCACCTGATCTTCATATACATATTATCACAGTAATATTTTGGACACAAAATGCGAAGGTCACCCTTATGATTGTACCAAAGCCTCAATGGAATGTGAACATGGATTACTAAATATATCCATGTCCAGGTTGCCTAATGCTCTCAAATGTCAATCTTATTGGTGACTACAAATTGGTTTCTTCTTAAGATTATTTATTCAACCTCAACCATGTTGAAAATCTCTAATCCTATCATGTTATACTTTGCCAGATTTCCGAATGTCTCTATTGATGTCTGCTTTCCTACATATTTTCCCCAGTTCATCATTGTGCCTGACTCTTCACATATGGTGTCATTTATATTCACTCTCTAACCGAAAACTATTGCTAAAGAACTTTTGGTCCAAATCCTAGACTCACTCTTCCTCCTAAACCTACTGACTATCTTTCTAATCCTACACACAATCCCTTTTTGACTGGATGTTCTCTTCTACATTTAATCATCTGAGGTACAGGGTCTTATGCCATTGTATATCAATTTAACTGAGACCTCGGTGCAAAACATAACTCAAGCTAAGGATCCCAATCAAGGGTCCAAATCCTTCTGGGCTTCAAATATTACCTAGATTTCTGTTTTCATACTTATGTTTTTCCTCTATATTCTTATAAATATCGCTGGTTCCCAATACAATTATTCATCCAGCAGAATGATTTCCAACCCAAATCGAACATGCTATTAACCCTGACCATACAATATTCCCTCAATCTCACTTTACAGAAGAGCAGGGACAAAGTTGGTATTACAATACAGGAAGTTAGGAGATCTTCCACCTGCTGAGTACCTCAAAATCCATGCAGAAATTATCCCTGGAGAAGATGCAGGCAGCTATGAAGGACCTGAGAGAACAAAAGTCATATTCCATGGCAGACAACATGGTCAGGATGAAAGGATGTGTCTGAGTCAGCCTCTCTATTCTTAATAGGGAAGATGGACCAAACCAGGCCTGTGTGGAGAGCTGTTCCCAGGTGACTATGGTTTCTATACCATTCTAACATGTGAAAGTATCACAGGAAGTAGGGCAGCCTCCATGTCAGGAGACAATAGGAAGAAACTGTTAGGACAAAGTGGTGGCTAAGACAGTGACCTCATTCATTTTCTGAAGGTAGTGACCTCACCTCACTTCCTTGGTGATGGAGGTCTCTGAATTTTGTGATCCAGGAAGCCAGGCACCCTGAGCCAGTCCCAGTCGCAGTCACAGTGGGCTCATTTCTTTGGATTTACCAAGGACAGAGTCAGTCTTTCTTGGTACCTACTGATGTAAGGGTTGCCAAATACCAAGAAAGCTCTGAAGAGGGGTCTTTCCTGAGAGCATAGGAATTGGCTCACCACTGCCTCCTTACAAATTCACAGATTTGATGAAGGAGACCAGATCTGAGACAGAAAGGCCATTTCTGGGTTACATCGTATGTCCTACCAGTCAGAGGACACTCCAGATAGTCACAGACCTACTTGGAAGAAGGAGGTGCATTTGTGGGTGTTGGTTTGTGTTTGTGGTTTTTTCTTATGATCTGAGAATAGGTAAAAAAGGAGGTTTGTTTGGTATGGAGTGGACTGTTTCTAGTAAGTCATTTGACAAGGAGACTGTTTCTGTGTCTGTGTATCCCACTGTGTTTTTCTTTGTAGATATTAGAAAAGAAAATAGCTCATTGGGTGTGTCCTGTCTAGTAGAAAACTTCCCAGTATGCATCCTTCCCAATTAATGAATGGACTGAGGCTTGCCTTATCCATGGGCAACACCTGCTATCTACCTATGTTCTCATTTTTTTCCTGAATTCTGGCCACTCTAAAGATTAGTATCATGTATTTTTGTACAAGATACGTACCACCTCCAAGCTCTGTGACATAGCCATGTACTGGATAGCTGAAGGGAATGGCGAGCATCTCAGAAAACTCACACATCAGAGTAACCAGGAAAGTCTCCTAGGAGAAACCCTGCTTGGGGGCTTTTGATTACCTATTGTTCTGTTGCTCTGAATGTCAGAAAGGTCTTTGCCTCAGGCCAAACCTTAGTGAAGCCTGAAGAAAAGAGTTTTCAAATGGAAATGAATGGGAATCACCTGTGGCTTTTTACTTCATTGCTTTGGAAAGGGATTTGTCTGAATCAGCCTCTTGGCCCTGTGTGAGCCTGTGGTTTAGATTTTCAGCACCTGATGTATCTAGAGAAAGATCCCATGTGGGCATCCAAAACCAAAATGGAAAAAAAGATCAGTCATTGTACATGAAGCCTCTCGCCTTCCTCTGTAATATTAATGAACTCCATCAAGTGAGAATAGGGATCATTTGTGTCAAATGAGTTCTTCAAAGCCCTGCAGAGGCTGGACAATAGGTGCTTGCGTTTTCTCATGACTCCAATTCACACAAACAATCTATACCCCACAGTCAGTAGGCCTCAAATTTGAGAAGTGGAGCAGTATTAACAGCAGTCCTATATGATCACTTCTGTTTCACAGGAATGTTTTCCAGGCCACCCTGACTTTAGGCAAATGAGGGGCAAGTGAGATTATTTTTGACACTGTCTTGGACTGTGCCCCTCATGGAAACCTCCAGCTAGAGGTTATGATTAGTGTCTATATAAAAGAAGAAGAGGGCCCTGTGGGAGTGTTTTGGTTTTAATTGTCGTCATTTGTGTGGCAATTGGAAGAGATGCCTGGGTCCACCTGGGCTTGAACTCTGTTGTGATTCCCCTTAGAGACTGAGTTGTGGAACTGAGCTCAGAGAAGTATTGCCATGAATTGTGTTGAGATTTTTGGAGGCCACGCATGAGATTCGCCATTGGAAACTGAGATCTAGTCCCAGGGTGACTTTCCACAGAGCACTGGGAATCTCAGCCAGGATATCACAAGATTTTATTTTGAAAGATTGTCAGCCATAGTTGAGAGTCAAAACACACATGGAATTCACATTGTAGACCTCAATGGGCCTGGCTTCATGTGAACTTTTGCCCACTCTTTGGGAAGCCTTGCCTGTGAGAGTTCTCCAGACCTTTCATTGAAATGAGATTCCTCACCTTTTAATGGTTCCTGTATAAATTGAATCCCACAGTGCCTCCAACTTCATTATTGAAAAATATCTAGATAAATACCATGAATTTTTTGAAATTACTATGACCAGGTTGCACTGGAGAACCTCTGGATGTCCTGTTGATGATCATGATTGTACCAGACAGTGCCTTGATTGACTGGGTTTCATGGAAAAAGTGTAGAACATAGATGCCAGAAAGTTGGAGCCTGCAGACTAGTGGGCCTAGAGCAGTGGAGTGTAGGTGTGTAAAAAAAACATTTCTGGTGGGGCCACGTGGATCTGCCGTTGGCTTAGAAATCACTTGTGACTGACATGGTACAGCCAGCAGACTGTATGTAAAGGCATCTTATTATATGGAGAGGATTCCTGCCAATGTCCAGAATCAGGTTGCTATTGTCAAGTTGAAAAGCTATGTGGGATTGAAGCCCCACTGGTGCATTTTAGTAACCCACCACACGTGAGAGTACATCCTCCAGCACTGTGTCCCAGTAGAACTCCTTGTATTTCGTGAAGCCAATACCAAACTCACAGTGCAGCAGTAAAAAACACCACGAAAGTGGATAATGACCAAATGGCTTTTCAGACAACACAGTTAGATACTTAGACCCCAGTGGCCAAAGTTTACCTACAAAGAGAGAATTCAGCACTGCTGCCTCATGTTCACTAGAAAATAAAAAACCATGTCATCCAGGTCACATAGATGGAGACCCAGAATTGATGGTCTCACTACAAAGGAAGCTAAAGCTCCTGACAACAACATATATTTTAACTGCCCAACCTCAGAGGCAGTTTCTCAAAAAGGCTAGCAGAACTCCATGTTTGTGGAGTGTTTACCCTCTCTCTTTTTGTAACCCGTTCTACCTCCTACAAGTTTGTGAACTCCTGAGCATTTTCCTTTCCACATATGTATTCACAGATTTTCTAACTTTTCTCCACTAATTGTGTCTTATTTGGGGCGAAGGTAATGTCAAAGCATTGTTCTGGATGAGAGTGGGAAGATTTTTGTGTAGCACATATTTGCATAAACATTAGATTCATTTTCCTATTTTCCATTTGAAATACTGAATCCCTGACCCTACCCCATACCCTACTAGACTCTGACTACTAATCAAAATATGATGGAGAAAAAGAAACTTAACAGAATAGAAATACAGGCCTTTCATAGGAGTCATTGTGTATACTTGGACTTGCCTTCGGCTTTATCAATGGTATGTGTTATAAATCTAGTCAACTTTTCATTGTAATACTTCTCCATGAGTTTTTAAAATTAACACATATGTAAATTTCTGTCTCACTTTCTCTGTAGCCTATTCATCACATGTATTTTTTAATGCATCTTTAGAATTCTACCTGGTATCACATGTACATTCTTGTGAGCTTGCTTATTTTGGAAGATACAAATTGTGAGAAGAGATCGCTCCCTCTAAATACTGATGGAACTGGAAATTCTACCTATGGGTGAATTTCCTAGATGAACAGTATTATGCATAAATAAATGTTCAGTAAAATGAATATTTTTGGATACGTGGATGATATCTATTTTATTATGATTTTCGAATGGCATATATATTGCTACATTTTAATGTCTGTGTATCTGAGTATCTAATTATCTATCTATATATCTATCTATCTATATAGATATAGATATCTACTCTTTAGATTTTCCAAAATATGAAATATATGTGTCTTATTATACACTTTCTAAATTCACTCATGTGTGTGTATGTGGATTTATAATCAAATTTTTACAAAATAATTCTTAGAAATATTCATCCACCTTAAATACATATTTATTTCCTAGTACTGAAAACTAAATTCAGTGAATGGTGCATACAAATCGTATTATTTCCACAGTGACTGACCCAGTTTCACATCAATGCAAGTAGACACCTATGGGACCATGATGTGTATTTTGAAGTTCATTTTTATTCCACACTGATACATTACTATTTCTGCAGTTTATGGACATTATAGGATATATCCTTTCATCCACAATTTCACAAATTTATAGGCATTTGGTTCACTTTAAATCACTTCCTACTTCAGAACACATGTATTCCTCCATGTTTCTTCACTGTTCTTTTAATAAGATTCTTTCCAAACACATTATTTTTGATTTCCATAATCATTTTTGAAGCAAAACTCAGACACTCTTCATGATAAACCATAATGCTAATATTACCATTAGATGTATAACTGGTTAGAATGAATTTATGTATATCAATATAAAATTTCCTATATATTTTCAGATATCAATTCAATCCATTATTTAAAGTTTGAACCAGTTATATTATTTATTCACAGTATGGTCTATTAAGGCATCATCTCTATATTCATAGACCGATGGTATACCTATTTGTATCCCCAATACTAATTTATAAGTCTTTAAAATATTGCTTTAAGAATTGGTGGAAAAAATACTCTAGTCACCTGATATACATACACATTTTATCACAGTAATATTCCTGACACAAAATGCAAAGGACACACTTATGATTGTACCAAAGCCTATATTGAAAGTGAGCATGTATTACTAACAACATCCAAGTCCTGATTAACTAATGATCTCAAATATCATTCCTATTGGTGACTACATATTTGTTTTTCCCTAAGATTAAATATTGAATCTGAACCCTGTTAAAAATATCTTATCCTATCACTCACTTTTTACTTTGCCTGATTTCCTAATGTCTCTATTGATATCTGATTTCCTACACATTTTCCCCAGTTCATCACTGTGACTGACTCTTCAAATATGCTGACATTTACTTTCACTCTTTGACAAAAACCCTATATCTAAAGAACATTTGGTCCAATTCCTCGACTCACTGAAATGGGTTCTTCAAAGCCCTGCAGAGGGTAGCCCATAGGTGCTTGATTTTCTCATGACCCCAATTCACATAAAGAATCTATGCCCCACAGAGAGTAGGCCTCAAATTGGAGAAGTAGAGCAGTATTAATGGCAGGCCTATTTGATCACATCTGGTTCACAGGAAGGGTTTCCAGGCCACACCGAGTTTAGGCAAATAAGGGGCAAGTGAGCTTATTTTGGACACTTCCTTAGGCTGCGCCCCTCATGGAAACCTCCAGCAAGAGGTTATGATGAGAGTTTATATTGAAGAAGATGAGGGCCATGTGGGAGTGTTTTGGTTTAATTGTGGTCATTTGTGTGGTGGTTGGAAGAGATGACTGGGTCCGCATGGACTTCAACTCTGGAGTGATTCCCCTTAGAGACTGAAATGAACTCAGAGAAGTATTGACATGAATTGTGTTGGGATTTTAGGAGGCCACACATGACAGTTGCCCTTGGAGACTGAGATCTAGGCTCAGGATAGCTTTCCAAAGAGCACTGGGAATCTCAGGCAGGATATCACATGACTTTATTCAGAAAGACGTGGCAGCCATTGTTGAGAGTCAAAACACACATGGACCTCAATTGTAGACCTCAATGGGCCTGGCTTAATGTGACCTTTTGGCCACTCTTTGGGAAACCTTGCCTCTGAGAGTTCTCCCGAGCTTTAATTGAAATAAGCTTCCTCACCATTTCATGGTTCCTGAATAAATTGAAAGCCACAGTGCCTCCAACTTCATCCTTGAAAATTGGCTAGATAAATACCATAAATTTTTTAAATTTCCATGAACAGATGGCACTGGAAAACCTTTGGATATCTGTTGCTGATCATGAGTGTACCAGACATTGCATTGATTGACTGGGTTTCATGAAAATGGTGAGAACAGAGGTGCCAGAAAGTTGGAGCCTGCTGATTAGTGGGCCCAGAGCAGTGGTGGGCAGGTGTATGATAAAACATCTGTCGTGGGGACACGTGGTTCTGCCATTGGTTTCCGAATGACTTGTGACTGACATGTTGCAGCCAGCAGAACCTTACAAGTAAAGGGACCTTGTTATATGGAGAGGTTTCAGGGCAATGTTCAGAATCAGGTTGCTATGGACATGGGTGCAAGCTTTTTGGGATAGAAGCCTGGTTGGTGCATTCTCCTGCAGACCCTCAACCACTACACGTGAGAGTACTCCCTCTAGCACTTTGTCCCAGTTTTTCTCCTTGTATTACGTGAAGCCAATACCAAACTCCCAGTGCAGCAGTAAGAAACACCACGAAAAGTGGAGTATGACCAAATGGCTTCACAGATCACATGGTTAGACACTTAGACCCCAGTGTCCTCAGTTTACTAACAAAGGGAAAATTCAGAACTTCTTCCTCATGTTCAATAGCATATAAGGAACCATGTCATCCAGGTCACATAGATGCCGACCCAGGTTTGATGGTCTCAATACAAAGGAAGCTAAAGCTCCTGACAACAACAAATTTTTCAAGGGCCCAAACTCAGAGGCAGTTTCTCAAAAACTCATTAGGCCACCAGAGTTCCATGTTTGTGGAGTGTTTACCCTGTACCTTACTTTTGGAAATTCCTCTACCACCTCCAATGTTGTGAACTCCTGAGCATTTTCTTTTCCAGATATATATTCACAGATTTTCAAACTCTTCTCCACTAATTGTGTATTACTTGTGGCGAAGGAAATATCAAGGCATTGTTTTGGAGGACAGTGGGAAGATTTTTGTCTAGCAAATATTTGCATACACATTACATTCATTTTCCTATTTTCCATTAGAAATACTGAATCCCTGTCACTAACCCATACCCTACTAGACTCTGACTACTAATCTTAATATGATGTAGAAAAAGAAACCTAACAGAATAGAAATACAGGCCGTACATAGGAGGCATGGTGTATACTAGGACTTGCCTTCTGCTTTATCAAGTGTATGTGTTATAAATCTAGTCAACTTTTTATTGTAATACTTCTCCATGAGTTTTTAAAGTTAACACATATGTACATTTCTGTCTCCCTTTCTCTGTAGCCTATTCATCTCATGAAATTTATTATGCATATTTAGTATCCTACCTGGTATCAGACGTACATTCTTGTGAGCTTGCTGTTTTAGGATGATACAGATTGTGAGAAGAGATCACTCCCCCTAAATACTGATGGAACTGAAAATTCAACATATTGGTGAATTTCCTAGATGAACAGCATTATACATAAATCCATGCTCAGTAAAAAGAATATTTTTGGATATGAGGATGATATATATTTCATAATGAATTTTGATTGGCATACATATTACTACATTTTAATGTCTGTGTTTGTATCTATATATATATATATATTTTTTTTTCTCCAGATTATTCAAAATATGAAATATATGTGTCTTATTATACACTCATTAATTTAACTCATGTTCCTATATGTGGATTTATAATCAAATTTTCACAAGATTATTCTCAGAAATATTCATCCACATGAAATACATATTTATTTCCCAGTACTGAAAACTAACTTTGGTGAATGGTGCTTACAAATCCTAATATTTGTACAGTAACTGACCCAGTTTAACATCAATGCAAGTAAAACCCTATGGGACATGATGTGTATTTTGAAGTTCATTTTTATTCAACACTGCTACATTACAATTTCTTCAGTTTATGGACATCATAGGATAATACTTTTCATCCACAAGTTCACAAATCTGTACGCATTTGGTTCACTTGCAATTACTTGCTGCTTCAGAACATATGTATTCCTCCATGTTTCTTGACTGTTCTTTGCATGAGATTATTTGCAAACATATTATTTTCGATTTCCATAATCATTTTTGAAACAAAACTCCCACACTCTTCATCATAAACCATAATGCTAAAATTACCATTAGATGTATAACTGGTTAGAATGAACTTATGTATATCAATATAAGATTTCCTATATATTTTCAGATATCAATTCAATCAATTATTTAAAGTTTGATCCAGTTATATTATTCATTTACAGTATGGTCTATTAAGGCATCATCTTTATAATCATAGGCACAGGGTACACGTACTTGTGTCCCCAATACTAACTTATCAGTCTTAAAATGTTGCTTTCAGAAATAGTTGAAGAAATACTGTAGTCACCTGATATACATTTACATTTCAACACAGTAATTTTCCTGACAAAAAATGCAAAGGACACCCTTATGATTGTACCAAAGCCTAAATTTAATGTGAGCATGTATTACTAACAACATCCATGTCCTGATTAACTAATGATCTCAAATATCATTCCTATTGGTGACTACATATTTGTTTCTTCCTAAGATTATATATTCAAACTCAACCATGTTAAAAACATCTTATCCTATCACTCACTTTGTACTTTCCCTGATTTCCTAATGTCTCTATTGATATCTGCTTTCCTACACATTTTCCCCAGTTCATCACTGTGACTGACTCTTCACATATGCTGACATTTACATTCACTCTCTAACCAAAACCCTATATCTAAATAACTTTTAGAACTATCTCTTTTTGTCTGGACGATCTCTTCCTCATTCAGTCATCCAAGGTACAAGGTCCTATACCATTGTATATAGATTTATCTGAGACAACTTTGCGGAAATAATTCAAAGCTAAGTATCCCAATCAAGGGCCCAATGTTCATCTGGGTTTGAAATCTTTCCTAGATTTCTGTTTTCATACTTATATTACACCTATATATGCTTGTAATATCGGAGGTTCCCAATACCATTATTCATCTCACAGAATGATTCCTAACCCAAATCGAACATGCTATTAACCCTAACCATGCACTGTTCCCTCAATTTAACTTTACGAAGAGCAGGGACAGAGTTGGTGTTATAATACAGGTAGATAGGGGATCTTCCACCTGTTGAGAACCTCAAGTTCCATGCAGAAATAAACCCTGGAGAAGATGTAGGCAGCTATGAAGAACCTGAGAGAGCAACAGATATCTTCCTTGGTAAAATACCTGGTCAGGATGAAGCGATGTGTCTGAATAAGCCTCTCTCTTCTTAATGTAGAGAAGATGGACCAAACCAGGTCTGTGTGGAGAGCTGTTAACATGTGCCTATGGTTGATATACCATTCTATCTTGTGAATGTGACACAGGAAGTAGGCGCAGCCTCTCTCTCATGGGACCCTTGGAAGCAAATGTTAGGATAAAGTGGTTGCCAAGATAGTGACCTCATTCAGTTCCTGAAGGAAGTGACCTACCTCACTTCCTTGATGATGGAACTCTCTGAACTTGGGATCCAGGAAGCCAGGCACTCAGAGCCAGTCCCAGTCCCAGTCCCAGTGGGTTAACTTGTTTGGATTTACCAAGGACAGAGTCGGTCTTTCTTGGTACATACTGATGTGTGGATGGCTAAATGCCAGGAAAGCTCTGAAGAGGGGCCTTTCCTGAGAAAGCAGGTAGTGACTCACTGATTGATGCTGACAACTTTACAGAGTTGGAAAAGGAGACCTGATCTGAGACAGGAAAGTCCATTTCGAGGGAGCAGAGTAAGGCCCACCAGTCTGAGGACACTCTGGATAGTCACAGACCTACTTGGGTAATGGAGGTGCCTTTGTGGGTGTGGGTGTGAATTTGTAGTTTTGTATCATGTTCTGAGAATAGGTAGGAAAGGCAGTATGTTTGGTTTGGAGTGGACTGTTTTTGGTAAGTCATTTGACATGGCGAGTGTTTCTATGTTTGTGTTTCCCACTTTTTCCGTGGTTGTAGATATTAGAAAAGTGAATGCATCAATGGATGTGTCCTGTCTAGTAGAAAGCATCTCAGCACACATCCTGCACAATTTATGAATGGACTGTGGCTTGCCTTATATGGGCAACACCTACTTCTTTCCTTAGTTCTTGTTTTCTTCCTGAATTCTGGCCACTCTCCAGAATAGGCTCATGTTTTTTTGTCCAAGATATGGACCTCTGTCGAGTTCTGTGACATGGCCATGTACTGGATAGATAAAGGGAATTGGGAGCATCTCAGAAAACTCGGATATCAGTGTGACCAGTAAAGTCTCAGTAGAGAAACCCTGCTTTGTGCCTTTTGCTAACCTACTGTTCTGTTGACCTGAATGTCAGGAAGGTCTTTTCCTCAGGCCACCAGTGTGTGAAGCCTGAAAAAAACTGCTTTCAATTGGAAATGAATGAGCATCACCTGTGGCTCTTTGCTTAATTGCTTTGGAAAGGGATGTGTCTGAATCATCCTTTCGGCTCTGAGAGAGGCTGTGGCTTTGATTTTCAGCACCTGATGGATCTAAAGAAAGATCCCATGTGTGCATCCAAAACCAAAATGGCAAAAAGATCAGTCATTGTGGATGAAGTCTCTTGCTTCCTCTGTTAGGTTCCTGACCTCCATCAAGTAAGTAGAGGGATCCTTTGAGACAAATGAGTTCTTCAAAGCCCTGCAGTAGTGCTTGGGTTCTCACATGACTCCAAATCACATAAAGAATCTATACCTCACAGTCAGTAGGCTTCAAAATGAAGAAACAGAGCAGTATTACTGGCAGGCCTATTTGATCAATCCTGGTTTACAGGAAGGGTGTCCAGGAAACCCTGACTTTAGGAAAATAAGGGGAAAGGGAACTTATTTTGGACAGTGTCTTGGGCTGCGCCCCTTATGGAAACCTCCAGCCAGAGGTTATGATGAATGTCTACATGGAAGAAAATGAGGGCCATGTGGGAGTATTTTGGTTTTAATTGAGCATATTATTAACCCTAACCATACACTGTTCCCTCAATCTAAGTGTTCAGAAAAGCAGGGAAAGATTTGGTCTTACAATACAGGAATGCAGGGGATCTTCCACCTGCTGAAAACTTCAAAGTTCCATGCAGAAATGATCCCTGGAGAAGATGTAGGCAGCTATGAAGGACATGATAGAGCAAAAGGCATCTTCCATGGCAAACAACCTGGTCAGGATGAAGGGTTGTGTCTGAATCAGATTCTCTCTTCTTAAGGTAGAGGAGATGAACCAAACTAGGCCTTTGTGGAGAGCTGTTCCCAGGTGACTATGGTTTCTATACTATTCTAACTTGTGAAAGTGTCACAGGTAGTAGGGACATCCTCCATGTTATGAGACCTTAGGAAGCAAATGTTAGGACAAATTGGTTGCCAAGGCAGTGACCTCATTCAGTTACTAAAGGAAGTGACCTCACCTCACATCCTTGTTGATGGAACTCTCCAAATTTGGGTTCCAGGAAGCCAGGCACCAAGACCCAGTCCCAGCACCAGGTCCAGTGTTCTCACTTGTTTGGATTTTCCGAGGACAGAGTCAGTCTTTTGTGGTACCTACTTATGTGAGAATGGCCAAATTCCAGAAAAATTCTGAAGAGCGGCCCTTCCGGAGAAAACAAGTAGAGGCTCACTGCTGGCTCCTGAAAACTTCACAGAGTTGACCAAGGAGCCCAGATCTGAGACAGGACAGACCATTTCTGGGGAACATAGTATGGCCCTCCGGTCAGAGGACACTCTGGATAGTTCCAGACCTACTTGGGGGAAGGAGGTGCCTTTGTGGTTGTGGGTATGGGTTTGTGGTTTTTTCTTTTGTTCTGAGAATAGTTAGGAAAGGGGGTGTGTTTGGTTTGGAGTGGAGTGTTTCTAGTTAGTCCTTTGACAAGGCGAGTGTTTTTAGGTCTGTGTATCCCACTGTGTCCGTGGTTGTAGACATTAGAAAAGAGAATGCCTCAATGGGTGTATCCTCTCAAGGAGAAAACTTCCCAGCATTCATCCGGCACAATTTATCAATGGAGTGTGGCTTGCCTTATCAATGGGCAACACCAACTATCTTCCTACGTTCCTGTTTTCTTCCTGAATTCTGGCCACTCTCCAGAATAGGCTCATGATTTTGTGTCCAATATATGAACCACTTCCAAGATCTGTGACATGGCCATATACTGGATAGCTGAAGGGAATGGCAAGCATCTCAGAAAACTCAGATATCAGTGTAGCCAGTAAAGTCTCAGTGGAGAAACCCTGCTTTGGGCCTTTTGATTACCTATTGTTATGTTGCCCTGAATATCAGGAAAGTCTTTGTCTCAGGCCACCCCTTTGTGAAGCCTGAAGAAAACAGTTTTCACATGGAAATGAATAGGCATTACCTTTGTGTTTACAATAAAACCTTCACAGATTTGGCTCTCATTAAGTTAAAAATACTTTTAGATTGCATTTCAGTGTAAAAAGAAACATGGAACTGTACATATCTTATTGATAACAAGTCCAATTATACAACACAAATGATATACATAAATCTCCAACATGTTTTTCTTTTAAGCCTAGAATTACCATACAACCTTAGAACACCAGCTTGATACAATGGTCTTTGGAAGCTTCTACCTTACAGTCTTGTATACCTGGAAGATATGAACACATTAACACCACAATTACATTGATGTTTTTGTATTAAACAAATTTAGATTTTAAAGAAATAACATGGCACAATTTTATAAAAACAGTACTTGTTTTACCAGCTGTTTATTTTTTTAAGATTACTTGCTCAAAACTTACACATATAACCAAGTTACACAAACCTTTTTTTATTATTTACTTAAACCCTTTTAATTACTTAATCATATAGACTCTCTTATCCAGAAACACATTTTTCCTCTATTAGATCTATATCTGGAACCTTTTAGTTTCTCTTTTTTATCTACTAACCTCTTTCTGTTCACATTTCAATACAATACTTGTAAATTTCTGAATTTAGGCAGATTATTTTATAGACATCTACATTTTATTAGGGCCTTTTTGAAAACCTAGAAAACTTATAGGCCTAATTTTAAAGACATCTTTATTTTTATCTGTTTACCCAATTTGAATTAAAACATATGAATCACGTGAATCAAAGACATTTGGATACATTCTTAAATTTTTCATGAGTGCTCCTCATCTGTCAATTGTCATATCACTGCATGATATATGGACATACACACATACAGACATACCAACATACAACACGTAACACAAATGTAACACATAACACAATAGTAAAAGCCTTGTAGCTTTTTCAGGTGAAATCTCCATTGAAATGCTAAAAACTCCAGAGTCGATCAAAAATAGAACTGATCAGAAAACATTAACCCATCAGCAGAATCAAGATCATGAGCTCAAAAAAAAAATACAGAATCTAAGAAAAGCAAGAGTCCTAAAAAAGATGACTGGCCAGTAATTAGTAAATACCATATAATATAATTTTTTGGTTAGGTCTAGTTTGAGTTCAGGTAAAAAGACACATTTACTCTTTTTTATCTGTCTCCTGCTGAGTGCTGCAGGCTTCTTTTATTTGCATATCAATTTAAGTCCTGGCTGAGGTCTGGAAAACTGAAAAGACTGGAATTCATAGCAGAAACCTCAGGCCTAAGGCATTTTAGCTATAAGTCATAATTTCCAGGTTTGGATGTTGAAAATTTTGATGCAAGTTTAAGATGTAATTCTCAAAATTTTATATCTTTAGATTTTTCTACACTAGAAAAACTTGCTCACACAAAACTGAAAATAGGATCATTTTTTGATAATATTAAAGCCACCATCAGAAGAAGTTTCTATAGGATCGTTAAGCCCCTTTCTTTGTTATGAAGTTTCTAATAGTATTAAGTTACATTAAATTGGCTGAAATTTTTTTAAAAAGAACCACACACTACCATGTGTATCCGAAATTAAGCTTTAAAAATTTCCAAGACTGTTGCTAATTAATGTCATTTCAATAAGCCAGACCAACGTTTTAATTTAGTACCATTTTTTAAAATCTTACACACTGATGGGAATAGATACCATATCATAATTTATTATCGCTTCCCAAGTTAATGCACTGGTATATCTAGTGAAATTTTTTCAGGCTGCCTAGTTCAAAATTAAAACTCTTTAATTATTTTTTATCCTAAGTATTTAAGTTTCCTAGCATGAACTACCTGAAATCAAACTAAACAATTGTTTAAACCCAACTTTTAACTGTAACATAGTGCAATGCTTTAGAAACCCATTTTGATACGAGATGGTTAAAATAAAAAAAAAATCATTTTTAGATACACATTCACCCTAGATCATCCCCAAGAAAAAATCTATAATATCAACATATTAATGCATTCATTGTCCCTTTTGTTAAGTAAACAGAGGTGGAGAAATCCTTAAAGTGCACATAAGGAATAAGGGAGTTCCCCACAGCAAAATGGCTCTGTCAGCTGCTGGGAGTCCCTTAGCCTCACCATTTACTTACAGGATTAGTTCCTCTGGTTTGCTTTGACCCCAGGCACCAGGCATATTCTATGTCTCCCAACTTTGCAGTAGTCAGCTCCCAAAAATTTCATCCTCTGCTTGCAGTTGTTTTGAGTGCTAGGCTTCCCCAAGAGGGCAGAGTGGGGTTTATTTAACGTCCCCTCTGGGGTGTCAAAATTTATGACTGAAGGCTTGGTTCCCATCCCAAAGCCAATTAATGCCAATTTAATAATGAGGAAAGGGTTTTGAGAAAAGTTCAAGCGAGATATCAAAGTTCTTTGACCCCAGACATTTCCCTCTGCAGTGGGCATGCTCAAGCCAACTACGGGAAGAAAAAAATCACTGCTTCCGTAATCTTTCTTAACAAAGGGGAGTAAAGTTTATCAAAGTTCTTTAAAACACAGCTAAGAGAGGTGCAAAAGGTGAGAACAGAAAAACTGGCGGTTCTATTGACTTTTGGTCCCTCACAGGAGAAGCATTAGTTTAAAATTTAGCTAAAGTAACTTCCACATATGTAAGGCAGGTTGGAACTCGGGACTCTGCATTGGTCCAAACAATGCCATCACATTTAACAGAAACACAGATAAAAAGACACACAAAGACCATCATGCAGCTCCCGTTTGTTCACAACCCCAAGATCTACAATCTTGTGACTCAGGGAGAATGGAGGGAAGAGGGGAAGGAGTAGAAGGTTTGAGTGATAGGATCCTGGGTGACGGTGTCGGATTGGAGGCAGGGACCAGGAAAGGCTTCAAGGACAGAGGCATGGAATGGCTTTGTCCCATAATGAGAGTTTCTCAAACAGAGACAAGGACAATACAAACGTGACACAAACATGTACACACAGGTAACATTTAACACGAGTTCAGAAGTAAAGATTAGAACCTAGTAACTGGCAAAACCTGATGGGTTAGACCACAAAGACAGACAGTGAATTCAACCTGAGAGAAAAAAGTAGCCAGCAAGATATGATGGGTTGGCAGCAGAGTCACCTAATGTGGGCTCATCCATCCCTCCTCACCAAATGAGGGCACATCCATCACTCCCTGAGTCCTCCAAGGCATCCCTTGCGAGGACGTGGTCTGTGGCTTTAGGACACGTTTGTCCACCACTGACAGGGGGAACTTACGTTCTCCGCTGGCAGCCACTCTGCCAACCCAAACCAAAAACGGAAAAACGGAACCTGAACAAAAAGCTCTGAGCGATCGCAAGGAAAAATGGAAAGAAGCGCCTTACTTACCACCAGAGGGGTCTGTTGGGGTGTCCTTGTCCTATGCTGCGTGATTCCCGGCCAACGCACCAAATGTAAGGATCCGGTGAACGTCGGAGGAAGAGACCCCCAAGAGACCGCGGCTCATGCAACAGAAAAAGGCGTTCATTGAGGATCCAATCCAGCATGCTGGGGCTACGTGCTCACTCAAGAAGGGAGAGCAGCCCAGAGCCCCGAGCAGGGGTTGAGCAGTGCTTAAGTACACTTTTTGGGGAGGGCGGGACTTTACATATATCACAGTCTCCTTTAAGAAATCAACATACACCGCAGAAAAAATCAAACAACAATTCCTAAACATGATTAGTTCATTCATTGGCAGGAACAGGTGAGGCAGGAGTGATAGGTCAGTTCTAAAGCGAGGTACACATTCAAACAGATTGCTTTAGGCCTTGCAATGCCTATGTGCCAGGCCACACAGGGTCCTAGGTTATTAAATAACCAGGCCGTCAGGGGGAATATTTACTGGGTAGTCCAGAATTGTACTACAAGCTACAGGAATTTCCGGTTTTGCATGTAGCATAGGAACTTAACAATACCTGGTCCTTTACATTTTAACTCAGGCCTTGCAGCTTAGAAACTTTACAAAACCCAGTCTTTTACACTTCAACTTTTACACTTTAATTTCAATTTATTTTACCCTTTCAGAACACTCCTGGTGGACAAGAAGGGTGTCCAAGCCACCCTGAATATAGGCAAATGAGTGGCAAGGGAGCTTATTTGGGACACTGTCTTGGGCTGTGCCCCTCATGGAAACCTCCAGCCAGATGTTATGATGAGTGCCTTTATAGAAGAAGAGGAGGGCCATGTGAGAGTGTTTTGGTATTAATTGTGGTCATTTGTGTGACGGTTGGAAGAGATGAGTGGGTCCACCTGGGCTCAAATTCTTGTGTGATTCCCCTTAGAGACTGACTTCTGGAACTGAACTCAGAGAAGTATTGCCATGAATTGTGGTGATATTTTAGGAGGACAAGCATGAGAGTCACCCTTGGAAACTAAGATCAAGGCAGAGGGTGGATTTCCACAGAGCACTGAGAATTTCAGCCAAGATATCCCATGATTTTATTCTTAAAGACTTGGTAGCCATAGTTGAGAGTCAAAACACACATGGACCTCACATTGTAGACCTCAATGGGCCTGGCTATATCGAACCTTTTGGTCACTCTTTGGGAAGCCTTGCCTATGAGAGTTCTCCAGAGTTTCATTCAAATGAGCTTCCTCAACATTTAATGGTTCTTGAAACCCACAGTGCATACAAACACAATAGAAATACAAGCAGTTCAGAAGAGGCATGGTGTATAGTTGGACTTGCCTTTTGCATTATGTAGGGTAGGTGTTATAAATCTAGTTAATTTTTAATTGAAATAGTTCTCCTTGTGTTTTTTAAGTTAATAAATATGTGAATTCCTCTATCCCTTTCTCTGTAGCCTATTCATCACATGTATTTTTATATAAACATATAGAATCCTACCTGGTATCACATATATATTCTTGTGAGGTGGCTGACATGGCAGATACAAATTATGACAAGAGATCACTCCTCCTAAACGCTATTGGATCTTAAAATTCAACCTAAGGGTAACCTTTCTAGTTGAACAACATTATTCATAAATCCATGTTCAGTAAAATTAATATTTTTGGATCTGTGGACGATATATATTTCATCATGAATTTCAATTGGCATATATATTGCCACTTTATAATGTCTGTGTGTGTTTTGCTCTTTGCTTAATTGCTTTGGAAAGGGATGTGTCTGAATCAGCCTCTTGGCCCTGTGTGAGGCTGTGGCTTAGATTTTCAGCACCTGATGGTTCTAAAGAAAGATCCCATGGGTGCATCCAAAACCAAAATGGCCAAAAGAGCAGTTATTGTGGATGAAGACTCTCACCTTCTTCTCTAAGATTCCTGACATCCATCAAGTGAAAATAGGGATCCTTTGGGTCAAATGAGTTATTTAAAGCCCTGCAGAGTTTAGCCCATAGGTGCTTGGGTTTTCTCATGAATCCAGTTTACATAAAGAATCTAAACCCCACAGTCAGTAGGCATCAAATTGGAGAAGCCAAGGAGTATTAACGGAAGGCGTATTTGATCACTTTTGGTTCACAGTCAGAATTTCCAGGCCACACTGACTTTAGGCAAATGAGGGGCAAGAAAGTTTATTTTGGACACTGTCTTGTGCTGTGCCCCTCATGGAAACCTCCATCCAGATGTTATGATGAGTGTCTACATGAAATAAGATAAGGGGCATGTGGGAGCATTTTGTTTTGAATTGTGGTAATTTATTTGGTGCTTGGAACAGATGACTGGGTCCACCTGGGCTTGAACTCTGGTATGATTCCCCTTAGAGACTGAATTCTGGAAGTGACATAAGAGAAGTATTGTCATGAATTGTGTTTGGATTTTACTAGTCCATGCAACCAACATCTCAGGTATTAATTGTGGTGCAGGGAGATCTAGGTGCAGGGTGGCTTTGCCCACAGCACTGGGAATCTCAGCCTGGATATCACATGATTTTATTCTGAAATTCTTTAAAGCCACAGTTGAGAGTCAAAACACATATAGACCTCACATTGTATACCTCAATGGGCCTGACTTCATGTGACCTTTTGGCCACTCTTTGGGAAGCCTTGCCTGTTAGTGTTCTCAAGATCTTTCATTGATATGAGCTTCTTCAACATTTAATGGTTCCTGAATGAATTGAAACCCACAGAGGCTCCAACTTTATCCTCGAAAAATGGCTTGATAAATACCATGAAATTTTTGAAATTACCATCACCAGGTGGCACTGGAAAACTTTTGGATGTCCTGTTGCTGATCATGAGTGTATCAGACAGTGCCTTGACTGACTGGGTTTCATGAAAATTGTGTAGAACAGTGATGCCAGAAAGTTGGAGCCTGTTCATTAGTGGGCCTAGAGCAGAGGTGTGAAGGTGTGTGAAAAAACATGTGTGTTGGGGCATGTGGATCTGCCATTGGCTTCCAATTGCCTTATGATTGACAGGGTACAGCCAGCAGACCCTTATATGTAAAGACATCTTGTTATATGGATAGGTTTCTGGGAAATGTTCAGAATCAGGTTGCTATGGACAAAGGGGCAACCTATGTGGGACAGAATCCTGGTTGGTGCATTCTCATGCAGACCGTGTCCCTCCACACGTGACATAACTCCCTCCAGCACTGTGTCCCAGTTGAACTCCTTGTATTTCATGAAGCAAATACCAAACTCCCAGTGCACCAGCAAGAAACACCACGAAAATTGGAGGATGACCAAATGGTTTCACAGTCAACCCGGGGAGACACTTACACCCCAGTGGCCATATTTTAACTACAAAAAGAGTATTCAGCACTGCTGCCTCATTTTCATTGGAAAATTAGAAACAATGTCCTTCAGGTCACATATTTGCACACCCAGATTTGATGGTCACACAACAAAGGAAGCTAAAGCTCCTGACAACAACATGTATTTTAAGAACCCAACCTCAGAGAGTTTCTCAAGAAGTCTTTACACAAGCAGAGCTCAATGTTTGTGGAGTGTTTACCCTGTCCCTTACTATTGGAAACTCCTCTACCACCTACAAGTTTGTGAACTCCTGAGGATTTTTTATTCCTGATATGTATTTACAGATTTTCTAATTTTTCTCCTTTATTGTATCTTACTTGGAACTAAGGTAATGCCAAGCAATCTTCTGGATGAGAGTGTGAACATTTTTGTGTAGCACATATTTGCATACCCTTTAGAGTCATTTTCCAATTTTCCATTCGAAATACTGAATCCCTGACACTAACGCATACCCTAATAAACTCTGACTACTACTCCTAATATGATGGAGAAAAATAACACAAACAGAATAGGAATACTAGCAGTTCAGAGGAATCATGGTGTATAGTTGGACTTGTTTTTTGCATGATTAATTGTAGGTGTTATAAATCTAGTCAATTTTTAATTGAAATAGTTCTCCATGTGTTTTTAATGCTAACAAATATGTGAATTCCTCTCTCCCTTTCTCTGTAGCCTATTCAGCACATGTATTTTTAAATGCACATATAGAACACTACCTGGTATCACACCTACATTCTTGTGAGGAGGCTAATTTGGCAAATACAATTTGTGAGAAATGATCACTCCTGTTAAACTCTGTTGGAACTGAAAATTTAACCTAGGGGTGTGTTTCCTAGAAGAACAACATTATACATAAATCCATGTTCTAAAAGAAATAATTTTGCATCTGTGGAAGATATATATTTCATGATAAATTTCGATTGCTAATTTATTGTCTGTGTGTGTTTTTTTGTATATATATATATACACTCTCCAGATTTTTCAAAATATGAAATATATGTGTCTTATATACACTCACTAAATTCATTCATGTTCATGTATATGGATTTATAATCAACTTTTCACAAGATCATTCTCAGAAATATTCATCCACCTGAAATACATATTGTTTGCAGTACTGAAAACTAACTTCAGTTAATGTTGCATACAAATACTAATACTTCTACAGTAACTGACCCAGTTTAACATCAATGCAAGTACATTCCTATGTGACATGATGTGTATTTTGAAATTTATTTTAATTCAACACTGGTACATTACTATTTCTTCAATTTATGCACATCATAGGATATATATTTCATCCACAAGTTAGCAAACTTATAGGCATTTGTTTCACTTTCAATCACTTCCTGCTTCAGAACACATGGATTCTTCCAGGTTTCTTGACTGGTCTTATCATGAGACTTCTTTCCAAATACATTATTTTTGATTTCCTTTATCACTTTTGAAGCAAAACTGACACTCACTTCATGATAAACCATAACTATAATATCACCATTAGATGTATAACTGGTTGGAAGGAATGATTTCATATCAATATAGTATTTCTTATATATATTCTGATATCAGTTTAATTCATTATTTAAAGTGGAACCAGTTATATTATTTATTCACTATATGGTCTATTGATGCATTATCTCTATATTCATTGACACAGGGTACACCTCTTAGTATGCCCAATACTAATTTATTCGTCTTCTAAATATTGCTCCCAGAAATGGTGGAAGAAATACTCATGTCACCTGATATACATATGCATGTTACCACAGTAATATTCTGGACACAAAATGCAAAAGTCACACGTATGATTGTACCAAAGCCTAAATGGAAACTGAACATGGATTACTAAAAACATCCATATCCAGGTTGCCTAATGCTCTCAAATGTCAATCCTATTGGTGACCACATTTTTGTTTCTTCCTAAGATTATATATTCAACCTCAAAACTGTTGGAAATGTCTAGTTTTTTCACTCACTTTATACTTTGCCTGATTTCCTAATGTCTCTATTGATATCTACTTTCCTACATATTTTTCCCAGTTCAACATTGTGACTGACCCTTCACATGTGCTGACATTGACATTCACTCTCTAACCAAAACCCTATTGCTAATGAACTTTGGTCCAAATCCTATATTCTATCTTCTTCCGAAACATACTGACTATCTTCCTGATCCTATCGACTATCCCTTTTTGAGTGGATGTACTCTACTACATTCAATCATCCGAGGTACAAGGTCCTATGCCATTGTATATCGATTTTTCTGAAATATGTATGCAGAACGTAATTCAAAGCTACGTGTCCCAATGTATTGCCCAATGCACTTCTGAGCTTCAAATCTTACCTAGATTTCTGTTTCCATACTTATATTTAACCACTATATTTCTATATATTGCAGGTTCCCAATACCATTATTCATCCCGCAGAATGATTCCTAACCCAAATCGAACCTGTTATTAACCCTAACCATACACTGTTGCCTCAATCTAACATTACAAAAGAGCAGGGACAGGGCTATTCTTTCAATAAGGGATGTAGGTGATCTTCCAACTGCTGAGAACCTCAAAGTTCGATGTAGAAATTATCCCTGGAGAAGATGTAGGCAGCTATGAAGGACCTGAATGAGCAAAAGCCATCTTCCATGGCAAACAACCTGCACAGGACGAAGGGATTTGTATGCATCAGACTCTCTCTTCTTAATGTAGAGAAGATGGACCTAACCAGGCCTTCGTGGAGAGCTGTTCCATGGTGTCTATTTTGATATACCATTCTAACTAGTCAAATTGTCACAGGAAGTAGGGGCACCCTCCAACTCATGGGACCATTGGAAGCAAGTGTTAGGACAAAGTTTTTGCCAAGGCAGTGGCCTCATTCAGTTCCAAAGAAAGTGACATACCTCATTTTCTTGGTGATGGAACTCTCTGAAATTGGGATGCAAGAAGCCAGGCACCAAGAGCCAGTCCCAGTCCCAGTCCCAGTGGGCTCACTTGTTTGGATTTACCAAGTACAGAGTCAGACCTTCTTGGTACCTAGTGATGTGAGGATGGCCAAATGCCAGTAGAGCTCTGAAGAGGGGCCTTTCTTGAGACAGCAGGTTGTGGCTAACCATTGGCTTCTCCCAGAATAACAGAGTTGGCCAAGGAGACAAGATCTGAAACCGGACAGGCCATTTCGAGTGGAACATAGTATGGCCCACCAGTCAGAGGACACTCCAGATAGTTAAAGACCTATTTTTGGGAAGGAGGTGCCTTTTTGGTTGTGGGTGTGAGTTTGTGGTTTTGTTTCATGTTCTGAGAATAGGTAGGAAAGGTGGTTGGTTTGGTTTGGAGTCGACTTTTTCTAGTAAGTCTTTAGACAAGGCGAGTGTTTCTATGTCTGTGTAGCCACTGTGTCCGTGGTTTTAGACATTAGAAACGAGAATGCATCAATGGAGGTGTCCTGTCTAGTAGAAAGATTCACAGCATTCATCCTGCACAATTGATTAATGGACTGTTGCTTGCCTTATGGATGGGAAACACCTACTAACTTCCTAAGTTGCTGTTTTCTTCCTGAATTCTGGCCACTCTCCAGAATAGTATCATGGTTTATTGTCCAAGATATGTACCACCTCCAAACTCTGTGACATGGCCATGTCCTTGATAGCTGAAGGGAATGGGAACATCTCAGAAAACTCAGATACCAGTGTGACCAGTAAAGTCTCAGTGGAGAAACCCTGCTTGGCTCCATTTGCTTATCTATGTTTCTGTTGCCTTGAATGTCAGGAAGGTCTTTGCCTCAGGCCACCCCTTTGTGAAGCCTGAGGAAATAGTTTTCAAATGGAAATGAATGGGCATCACCTGTGGCTCTTTGCTTAATTGCTCTGGAAAGGGATGTGTCTTAGTCAGACACTAGGCCCTGTTTGAGTCTGTGGCTAAAATTCTCAGCTCCTGATAGATCTAAAGAAGATCCCATGTGTGCATCCAAACCAAAATGGCAAAAAATCTGTCATTGTGGATGAAGTCTCTTGCCTTCTTCTGTTTGGTTCCTGACCTCCATCAAGTGAGAATAGGGATCCTTTGGATCAAATGAGTTCTTCAAATTCCTGCAGAACTGCTTGGGTTGTCTCATGATGCCAAATCTCATAAAGAATCTATACCTGACAGTCAGTAGGCCTCAAATTGGAGAAGCAGAGCAGTATTTATGGCAGGCCTATTTGATCACTCCTGGTTCATAAGAAGGGTGAACAGGCCACCCCTACTTTGGACATATCAGGGGCAAGGGTGCATTATTTGGACACTGTCTTGGGCTGCGCCACTCTTGGAAACCTGCAGCCAGAGTTAATGATGAGTGTTTATATGGTTAAAGATAAGGGCAATGTGGGAATGTTTTGGTTTTAAATGTGGTCATTTTTGTGGCGTTTGGAATAGATGACTGGGTCCACATGGGCTTGAACTCTGGTGTGATTCCCCTTAGAAACTGAGTTCTGAAACTGACCTCAGAGAAGTATTGCCATGAGTTGTGTTGGGATTGTAGGAGGCCATGCATAAGAGTCGCCCTTGAAACCTGAGATCTAGGCCCAGGAAAGCTTTCAACAGAGCACTGAGAATCTCAGCAAGGATATCACATGATTTTATTCTGAAAAACTTGGCAGCTGCAGTTAAGAGTCAAAACACACAAGGACCTCACATTATAGACCTTAAAGGGCCTGGCTTCATGTGACCTTTTGGGCACACTCTGGGAAGCCTTGCCTGTGAGAGTTCCTCAGAGCTTTCATTGAAATGAGCTTCCTCACCATTTAATGGTTCCGGGATGAATGGAAACCCCAAAGTGCCTTCAACTTCATTCTTGAAAAATGGATAGATAAATATCATAAAATTTTTGAAATTCCCAATGACCAGGTGGCACTGGATAACCATTGTATGTCCCATTGCTGATCATGAGTGTACCAGACAGTGCCTTGATTTACTGGGTTTCTTGAAAATGGTGTAGAACAGAGATGCCAGTAAGTTAGAGCGTGCTGAGTAGTGGGCCTAGAGCAGTGGTGTGCAGGTGTGTGATAATACATCTGTGGTGTGGCCATGTGGATTTTACATTGGCTTCCAAATTGCTTGTGACTGACTTCGTGCAGCCATCAGACCATTATATGAAATGGCATCTTGTAATATGGAGAGGTTTCAGGGCAATGTTCAGAATCAGGTTGGTATGGTCAAGGGGGCAAGCAATGTGGGATAGAAGCCAAGTTGGGGCATTCTCCTGCAGACCCTGACCCACCACATGTTACAGGACTCCCTCCAGCACTGTTTCCCAGTTGAATTCCTTGTATGTCGTGAAGCAAATACAAAACACCCAGTGCAGCAGCAAGAAACACCAGGAAAAGTGGAGGATGACCAAATGGCTTCAAAGTCCACATGGGGAGACACTTAGCCCCCAGTGACCACAGTTTAGCTACAAAGAGTGAATTCAGCACTGCAGCCTCATGTTCATTGGAAAATAAGAAACCATGTCCTCCAGGTCACATAGATGCAGACCAAACTTTGATGGTCTCACTACAAAGGAAGTTAAGCTCCTGACAACAACATATATTTCAACTACCCAAACTCAGAGGCAGTTTCTCAAGAAGTCTTTAGGCCAGCATAGCTCCATGTTTGTGGAGGGTTTACACTGTCCTTTACTTTTGGAAACTGTTCTACCACCTCCATAGTTGTGTAATGCTGAGCATTTTCCAGTCCAGATATGTATTCACATATTTTCTAACTCTTCTCCTCTAATTTTGTCATACTAGGGGCGAAGATAATTTCAAGGCATTCTTCTGGATGAGAGTGGGAATATTTTTTGTAGCACATATTTTCATGCTTGTTAGATTCATTTTCCTATTTTCTACTTGAAATACTGAATCCCTGACACTAACTTATAACCTACTATACTCTGACTACTAATCCTAATATGATGGAGAAAAATAACTCAAACAGAATAGAAATACAAGCATATCAGAGGAGGCATAGTGTATAGTTGGACACGGCTTTTGCCTGACAAAGTGTTGGTGTTATAAATCTAGTCAATTTGTAATTGATATAGTTCTCCATGTGTTTTTAAAGTTAACAAATATGTGAATTCCTCTCTCCCATTCTATGTATCCTATTCAGCACATCTATTTTTATATGCATATATAGAATCCTACCTGGTATCACACGTACATTCTTGTCAGGTGTCTGACTTGGCAGATACAAATTGTGAGAAGTGATCACTCCTCCTAAACACTGTGGGATCTGAAAATTCATCCTCTGTGTGAGCTTCCTAGTTGAACAATATTATACATAATTCCATGTTCAGGAAAATGAATATTTTTTGATCTGTGGATGATATATATTTCATGATGAATTTCGATTGGCATATATACTACTACTTTTTAATGTGTGTGTGTGTGTGTGTGTGTGTGTGTGTGTGTGTATACACACTCCAGATGTTTTAAAATATTAAATATATGTGTCTTATTATACACTCCTTAATTTCATTCTAGTTCATGTATGTGGATTTATAGTCAACATTTCACAAGATTATTCTCGGAAATATTCAACCACCTGAAATACTATTTGTTTCCTATTACTGAAAATTAACTTCAGTGAATCGTGAATACAAATCCTAATATTTCTACAATAATTGACCCAGTTTCTCATTAATGCAAGTAGATTCCTATGGGACATGATGTGTACTTTTATGTTCATTCTTATTCACCACTGGTATTTTACTATTTCTTCAGTTTATGCACATTATAAGATATATATTTCATCCACAAGTTACAAAATTATAGGCATTTGTTTCACTTTCAATCATTTTATGCTTTGAAACACATGTATTCCTCCATGTTTCTTGACTGGTCTTCTCATGAGACTTCTTTCCAAATACATTATTTTCGATTTCCATAATCACTTTTGAAGCAAAACTCACACACCCTTCATGATAATCCATAACCCCAATATTACCATTAGATGTATAACTGGTTGGAATGAATGATTTTGTATCAATATAATATTTCTTATATATTTTCAGATATCAATTCAATCCATGATTTAAAGTGAAACCAGTTATATTATTTATTCACTGTACAGTCTATTCATGCTTTTTCTTTATATTCATAGACACAGGGTACACCTCTTTGTAAACCAAATACTAATTTATACGTCTTCAAATTATTGGTCTCAGAAATGATGGAAGAAATACTCATGTCACCTTATCTACATATACATTTTATCACAGTAATATTTGGACACAAAAAGAAAAGGTCACACTTATGTTTGTACCAAAGCCTAAATGTAAAGTGAATATGGATTACTAAAAACATCCATGTCCAAGTTGCCTAATGCTCTCAAAAATCAATCCTATTTGTGACAATATATTTGTTTCTTCCTAAGATTATATATTCAAATTCAACCCTGTTGAAAACATCTAATCCTTTCTCTCACTTTATACTTTTCCTGATTTCATAATGTCTCTATTGATTGCTTTCCTACATATTTTCCCCAGTTCATCATTGTGACTGACTCTTCACATGTGCTGACATTTCCATTCACACTCTAATCGAAACCCTATTGCTAAGAAACTTTTGTTCCAAATCCTATACTCACTCTTCCTCCTAAACCTACTGACTATCTTCCTAATCCTACCTATTAACGCTTTCTGACTGGATGTTCTCTTCTACATTCAATAATCCAAGGTAGAGTGTCTTATGCCATTGTATATCGATCTCTCTGAGACATCTCTGCAGAACATAATTCAATGCTAAGTATCACAATCCCTTGATCGCAATGCTAAGTATCACAATCCCTTGAAGCCCAATCCCCTTCTGGGCTTCAAATTTTACTTAGATTTCTGTTTTCCTACATACATTTCACCTCATTATTCTTGTACAATTATTCATCCAGCAGAATAATTTCTAACCCAAATCGAACATGTTATTAACCCTAACCATACACTGTTCCCTCAATCTAACTTTACAGACGAGCAGGGACAGAGTTGGTCTTACAATATAGGAATGTAGGGGATCTTCCACCTGCTGAGAACCACAAAATTCCATGCAGAAATGATCACTGGAGAAGATGTAGGCAGCTATGAATGACCTGAGAGAGCAAAAGTCATCTTCCCTGGCAAACAACATGGTCAGAATGAAGGGTTGTTTCTGAATCAGCCTCTCTCTTTTTAATGTA
The DNA here is from genome assembly GCF_048772815.1 of Callospermophilus lateralis. Taxonomy (NCBI): domain Eukaryota; kingdom Metazoa; phylum Chordata; class Mammalia; order Rodentia; family Sciuridae; genus Callospermophilus; species Callospermophilus lateralis. The sequence continues at coordinate 989,043 of NW_027514358.1, read as the reverse complement.
GAGAAGATGGACCAAACCAGGCCTGTGTGGAGAGCTGCTCCCGGGTGCCTATGGTTGATATAGCATTCTAACTTGTGAAAGTGTCACAGGAAGTAGGGGCAGCCTCTTTCTCATGGTAGCCTTGGAAGCAACTGTTAGGACAAAGAGGTTGCCAAGGCAGTGATCTGATTCAGTTCCTGAAGGAAGTGACCTCACATCACTTCTTTGGTGATGGAACTCTCTGAACTTGGGATCCAGGAAGACAGGAACCCATAGCCAGTCCAGTCCCAGTCCCAGTGGTCTCCTTGTTTGGATTTACCAAGGACACAGACATTCATTTTTGGTACCTACTGATGTGAGGATGTCCAAAACGCAGGAAAGCTCTGAAAAGGGGTTTTTCCTGAGAAAGCAGGTAGTGGCACACTGCTGGCTCCTGACAAATTCACAGAGTTGCACAAGGAAAGCAGGTCTGAGACAGGAAGGCCATTTATTTGGAACATACTATGGCCCACGAGTCAGTGGAAACTCCAGATAGTCACAGACCTACTTGGGGGAAGGAGGTGTCTTTGTGGGTGTGGGTGGGGATTTGTGAATTTGTCTCATGTTCTGAGAATAGGTAGGAATGGCGGTTTGTTTGTTTTGGCGGGACCTGTTTGTAGTAAGTCGTTTGACAAGGCATGTGTTTGGATATCAGTGTATCCCACTGTGCCCCTGGTTGTAGACATTAGAAAAGAAAATGCATCAATGGTTGAGTCCTGTCTAGTTGAAATCTTCTCAGCATTCATCCTGCCCGATTTATGAATGGACTGTGGCTTGTCTTATAGATGGGCAACACCTACTATCTTCCTAAGTTCCTGTTTTCTTCCTGAATTGTGGGCACTCTCCAGAATAGACTGATGGTTTTGTGTCCAAAATATGTACCACCTCCAAGCTCTGTGACATGGCCATGTACTACATAGCTGAAGGGAATGGTGAGCATCTCAGAAAACTCAGATATCAGTGTGACCAGTAAAGTCTCAGTGGAGAAACCCTGCTTTGGGAATTTTGCTTACCTATTGTTCTGTTGCACTGAATGTCAGGAACATCTTTGCCTCAGGCCACCCCTTTGTGAAACATGAAGAAAACAGTTTTCAAATGGAAATAAATGGGCATCACCTGTGGCTCTTTGCTTAATTGCTTTGGAATGGGATGTGTCTGATTCAGGCTCTTGGCCCCCTGTGAGGCTGTGGCCTAGATTCTCAGAACCTGAGGGATCTAAAGAAAGATCTCTTGTGTATCCAAAACCAAAATGGCCAAAAGAGCAGTCATTGTGGATGAAGTCTCTCGAATTCTTCTAAGGATCCTGACCTCCATCAAGTGAGAATCAAGATCATTTTGGTCAAATGAGTTTTTCAAAGCCCTGAAGAGGCTAGCCCAGAGGTGCTTGGTTTTTCTCATGACTCCATTTAACATTAAGAATCTAAACCCAAGAGTCAGTAGGCCTAAAATTGGAAAATCGAAGCAGTATTAACAGCAAGCCTTTTTGATCACTCATGGTTCACCGGAAGGGTGTCCAGGCCACCATGACTTTAGGCAAATGAGGGGCAAGGGAGCTTATTTTGGATACTGTCTTAGGCTGCGCAACTCATGAAAACCACCAGCCAGTGGTTATGATATGTGTCTATATGGAAGAAGATGAGGGCCATGTGGGAGTGTTTTGGTTTTAATTGTGGTCATTTGTGTGGCGTTTGGAAGAGATGACTGGGTCCACCTGGGATTGAACTCAGGTGTGATTTACCTTAGAGACTGAGTTCTGGAACTGACCTCAGAGAAGTATTGCCATGAATTGTGTTGGGATTTTAGCAGGCCATGCATGAGAGTCACCCTTGGAAACTGAAATCTAAGCCCAGGTTCCTTTCCACAGAGCACTGAGAATCTCAGCAAGGATATCACATGATTTTATTTTGAAAGACTTGACAGCCATAGTTGAGAGTCAAAACACACATGGACCTCACATTGTAGACCTCAATGGGCCTGGCTTCATGTGACCTTGGGCCACTCTTTGGGAAGCCTTTCCTGTGAGAGTTCTCCAGAGCTTTCATCGAAATGAGCTTACTCAATATTTAATGGCTCCTGAATGAATTTAAACCCACAGTGCCTCCAACTTCATCCTTCAAAAATGGCTAGATAACTACCACCAAATTTTTAAATTCCCATGACCAGGTGGCACTGGAGAACCTTTGGATGTCCTGTTGCTGATCATGAGTGAACCAGAAAATGCCTTCATTGACTGCGTTTCATGAAAATGGTGTAGAACAGAGATGCCAGTAAGTTGGAGCCTGCTGAGTAGTGGGCCTAGAGCAGTTGTGTGCAGGTGTGTGACAATACATCTGTGGTGGGGTCATGTGGATCTTACATTGGCTTTCAAATGGCTTGTGACTGACATGGTGCAGCTAGCAGAACTTTGTATGTAAAGGCATCATGTTACATGGAGAGTTTTCAGGGCAATATTCAGAATCAAGTTCCTATGGTAAAGGGGGCAAGCAATGGGGGATAGAAGCCTGGTTGGTGCATTCTCCTGCAGACCTTGACACACCATAAGTTACAGGACTCCCTCCAGCATTGTGTCCCAGTTTAACTCCTTGTATGTCATGAACCAAATACAAAACACCCACTGCAGCAGCAAGAAACACCACGAAAAGTGGAGCATGACCAAATGATTTCAAATTCCAGATGGGGAGACACTTATCCCCCAGTGGCCACAGTTTAGCTACAAAGAGTGAATTCAGCACTGCTGCCTCATGTTCATTGGACAATAAGAATTCATATCCTCCAGGTCACAAAAATGCAGACCAAAGTTTGATGGTCTCACTACAAAGGAAGCTAAAGCTTCTGACAACAACATATATTTCAAGTACCCAACCTCATTGTCAGTATCTCCAGAAGTGTTTAGGCCAGCAGAGTTCCATGTTTGTGGAGTTTTACCCTGTCCCTAAGGTTTGGAAACGTCTTTTCCACCTCAAAGGTTGTGAACTACTGAGCATTTTCCATTCTACATATGTATTCACAGATTTTCTAACTCTTCTCCTCTAATTGTTTCTTACATGGGGCGTGGTTATTTCAGGCCATTGTTCTGAATGAGAGTGGGAATTTTTTGTGTGTAGCACATATTTGCATACACATTGGATTCATTTTCCAATTTTCCATTCGAAATACTGAATCCCTGACACGAACCCATACCCTACTAGACTCTGACTACTAATTCTAATATGATGCAGAAAAGTAACACAAACAGAATTGAAATACAAGCAGTTCAGACGAGGCATGGTGTATAGTTGATCTTGCCTTTTGCATGATAAATGTTAGGTGTTATAAATCCAGTCTATTTTTAATTTAAATGGATCTCCATGTGTTTTTAAAGTTAACAAATATGTGAATTCCTGTCTCCCTTTGTCTGTAGCCTATTCAGCAATGTATTTTTATATGCACATATCAAATCCTACCTGGTGTCACACCTACATTCTTGTGAGGTGACTGACTTGGGAGATAGAATTTGTGAGAAGACATCACTCCTCCTAAACGCTGTTGGAACTGAAAATTCAAATAATGGGTGAGCTTCCTAGTAGAACAACATTATACATAAATCCCTGTTAAGAAAATTGAATATTTTTGGATCTGTGATTGATGTATATTTCATGGTGAATTTCGATTTGCATATATGTTGCTACATTTTAATATCTGTGTGTGTGTGTGTGTATACACACACACACCCACACACTCTCCAGATTTTTCAAAATATGAAATATATGTATCTTATTTACACTCCCTAAATTCATTTATGTTCAAGTATGTGGATTTATAATCAACTTTTCACAAGATTTTTCGCAGAAATATTTATCCACCTGAAATACATATTTGTTTCCTAGTACTGAAAACTAACTTCAGTGAATGGTACATACAAATCCTGTTGATAGCCACAGCCAAGGTTCTCCAGTAAGGACCATATGTACTTTTGAACAACAAAAGGCAGGCATGGTCCCTAAGCCACATGCTTGTTGTTTAAACAGAGAGGGGGAGATGTTGAGAGCCACAGCCAAAGGGGCCCCAGGAAACCTCCAACTGCCAGCAAACTTCCAGCTGCCGGCTGATGATTGGCTCACAGCGGCCCCAGCAACATCTAGCTCATTGGCTCCTCTGTGGTGATGCTCATTGCAGATGCTCATTGAGCTGTTTCCCCGCCCATTCAGACTGCCAGTGGATGATTGGCTCACAGAGGCCCCAGCAACATCTAGCTGATTGGCTCCTCTGTGGTGATGCTCAATGGGATGTTTCCTTGCCCTTTCAGACAACGGAGCTGCTCATTGGTGGACTTTTTTGGCTCCGCCCATGTGACCCAGCCAATCGGCCTCAAAAGGAGGAGGCTTGTGGTTGAGGGAGAGGCTTGTGGGAAGACTGTGGTGGCAGTTGGGCTCTGAGGGTTTTTCCTGAGAAGCTGTTTTGTTTGGTTTGTGTGGTTCTAAAAATAAAGTTCGTTTCTTTTGACAATTGGCTCCTGAATTGTGCCCAGCCAGACTGATGATAATCATGTAAAATGTTGATTTTAAATCCACATAAATGAACTTGAATGAATTTAGGGAGTGTATAATAAGACACATTTATTTCATATTTTGGAAAATCTGGAAAATCTCGTGAATATATATATATATATATAAATATATAAATATATATATATAAATATATATATATATATATATATATATATATATATATATACACATACATATACACACACACACAACAATAAAATGTAGCAATATATATGCCAATCAAAATTTATCATGAAATATATATCATCCACATATCTAAAAATATTCATTTTACTGAACATGGATTTATGTATGATGTTGTTCACTAGGAAGCTCACCCATAGGTTGAATTTTCAGTTTCATCAGTATTTAGGGGAAGTTATCTATTCTCAAAATTTGTATATTCCAAAGTCAGTGAGCTCACAAGAATGTACGTGTGTTACCAGGTAGGAGTCTATATATGCATAAAAATATACATGTTCTAAAGAGGCTACAGAGAAAAGGAGACAGGAATTTACATATGTGTTAACTTTGAAAACTCATGGAGAAATATTACAATGAAAAGTTGACTAGATTCATAACACATATCCTTGATAAAGGAGAAGGAAAATCCAAGTATACACCATGCCTCCTACAAAAGGCCTGTATTTCTATTCTGTTAGGTTTCTTTTTCTCCATCATTTTAGGATAAGTAGTCAGAGTCTAGTAGGGTATGGGTTAGTGTCGGGAATTCAGTATTTCAAATGGAAAATAGGATAATGTATCCAATGTGTATGCAAATATGTGCTACACAATAATCTTCCCACTCTCACCTAGAACAATGCCTTGACATTACCTTTGCACCAAGTGAGACACAATTAGAGGAGAAGAGTAAGAAAATCTGTGAATACATATCTGGAATGGAAAATTCTCAGGAGTTCTCAACCTGGGAGCAGGTAGAGGAGTTTCCAGAAGTAAGGAACTGGGTAAACACTCCACAACCATGGAGGTCTGCTGGAAAAAAGACTTCTGGAGAAACTGCCTCTGAGGTGTGGCACTTGAAATATATGTTGTTGTCAGTAGCTTTGTCTTCATTTGTAATGAAACCATCAAAGCTGGGTCTGAATCTATGTGACCTGGAGAACATGGTTTCTTATTTTCCAATGAACCTGAGGCAGCAGTGCTGATTTTTCTCTTTGTAGGTAAACAGAGGCCACTGGGCCAAAGTGTCTAACTGTGTGGACGATGAAGCCATTTAGTCATCCTTCAATTTTCATGGTGTTTCTTGGTGCTGAACTGGGAGTTTGGTATTTGCTTCAAGAAATACAAGGAGTTCAACTGGGACACAGTGTTGGAGGGAGTTCTGTGACATGTGGTGGGTCAGAGTCTCCAGGAGAACGCACAAATCCAGCTTCTATCCCACATAGCTTGCCCCCTTGACCATAGCAACCTGATTCTGAACATTGCCCTGAAACCTCTCCATTAACAAGATGCCTTTGCATATAAGGGTCTGCTGGGTGCACCATGTCAGCTAAAAGCCATTTGGAAATCAATGGCAGATCCACATGGCACCACCATAAATATTTTATCACACACCTGCACACCACAGTTCTGGGCCAAATACTCCACAGTCTCCATCTAACCGGCATCTCTGTTCTACACCACTTTCATTATACCCAATCAATCAAGGCACTGTCTGGTACACTAATGATGAGCAACAGAACATCAAAGGTTCTCCAGTGCCACCTCATCATGCGAATTTCAAAAATTTCATGGTATTTATCTAGCCATTTTACAAGGATGAAGTTGGAGGCATTATTTGTTTCAATTCTTTCAGGAATTATTCAATGTTGAGGAAGCTCATTTCAAGGAAAGTTCTGGAGAACTCTCACAGGCAAGGCTTTCCAAAGAGTGGCCAAATAGTCACATGAAGCCAGGCCAATTGAGGTCTACAATGTGAGGTCCATGTGTGTTTTGACTCTCAACTATGTCTGGCAAGTATTTCAAAATAATATCATATGATATTCTGTCTGAGATTCCCAGTGCTCTGTGGAAAGCCACCCCGGGCCTAGATCTCACTTTCAACGGGCGACTCTCATGGGTGGCCGCCTAAAATCCCAACACAAATCATGGCAATACTTCTCTGAGGTAAGTTCCAGAACTCAGTCTCTAAGGGGAATCACACCAGAGTTCAAGCCCTGGTGGACCCAGTCATCTCTTCCGACTGCCACATAAATGACCACAAGAAGAACCAAAAAACTCCCAAATGGCCCTCATCTTCTTCCATATAGACGCTCATCATAACCTCTGGCTTGACGTTTCCTTGAGGGGCACAGCCCAAGACAGTGTCCAAAATAATCTCCCTTTCCTCTCATTTGCCTAAAGTCAAGGTGGCCTGGAGACCCATTCTGTGAACCAGGAGTGATCAAATAACCCTGACTTTAGTACTGCTCTGCTTCTCTAATTTGAGGCCTACTGTCTGTGGAGTATAGATTCTTGATGTGAATTGAAGTAATGAAAAAACCCAATAACCCATTGGCTACCCTCTGCAGGGTTTTGAAGAACTCATTTGACCCAATAAATCCCTATTCTCATTTTATGGAGGTCAGGAACCTTACAGAGGAAGGTGAGAGACTTCATCCTCAATGAATGCTTTTTGGGCCATTTTGGTTTTTGATGTGCCTTCTGGAATGTTACATATGGTTTTTTTTTTTTTTTGGTTTTAGTGCCTTCTGGAATGTTACATAATTTTTTTCTTTAGACATTATTGCCAGAGTTCCTATCTTCATCCCAGTGCAGGTGAAATCAAAGATAATTCCAATCTACAGCTTCTGCAATAGCCATCCCTGTACTGCTTGCAGAACTTGCCTGGACACATGTGAACTCACCTAAATGCATTGTGAACTATCTGTTGGTGCAGCGACTTGTCGTAGTGTTGGGGTATATTTGCTGATGATGTCATTCGGTGGTACAATTTTTCCAAAAGGAGCCGTCAATTGGCTTGGTGTATCTTCCTCCCTTCTGCGTGTCATGATCGTCCAGCTAAAATTTGGGGGGGCCAACAGAGGTGAGGCAAAGAACCTCACCCACCCCCGCTGGTACAAAGACCTCTCCACAGGTGTGGCTCTATACTGGACGGGTAGTCAGTGACGGGTAAGATCCAATTGCAATGGTACCAACTTAATGGGTAAAGACCATATGTACTATTGGACAACCTAAGGCAGGCACGGTCCCTAAGCCACATGCGTGTTGTTTAAACAGAGAGGGGAAGATGTTGAGAGCCACAGCCGAAGGGGCCCCAGCAAAATTCCTGCTGCCAGCAAACTTCCAGCTGCCGGCTGATGATTGGCTCACAGCGGCGCCAGCAACAACTAGCTGATTGGCTCCTCTGCGGTGATGCTCAATGGGCTGTTTCCCTGCCCTTTCAGACCACAAAACTGCTCATTGGGGGACTTTTTTTGACTTTGCCCACATGACCCAGCCAATCGGCCTCAAGAGCAGGAGGATTGTGGGAGGCGGAGAGAGGCTCATGTGGGAGGGAGAGGTTTTGGGAAGCCAGTGGTGGCAGTTGGGGCTCTGAAGGTTTTTCCTGAGAGGCTGTTTTGTTTGGCGTGTGTGGTTCTAAAAAAAAAGTTCGTTTCTTTTGGCAAGTGGCTGCTGATTGTGCCCAGCAAGACTGCGTCATTATCCTAATATTTCTACAATAACTGACCCAGTTTAACATCAATGCAAGTAGATTCCTGTGGGAGAGGACATGATGTGTATTTTGACGTTCATTTTTATGTAACAGTGGTACATTACTATTTCTTCAGTTTATGCACATCATAGGATATATATTTGATCCACAAGTTCACAAATATATAGGCATTTGTTTCACTTTCAATCACTTTCTGCTTCAAAACACATGTATTCCTCCAGGTTTCTTGACTGGTCTTTTCATGAGACTTCTTTCCAAACACATTATTTCCGATTTCCATAATCACTTTTGAAGCAAAACTCACACATTCTTCATGAAAAACCATAATGCTGATATAACCATTAGATATATTACTGGTTGAAATTAAGGATTGTATATCAATGTAAGATTTTCTGTATATTTTCAGATATCAATTCAATCCATTATTTAAAGTTAGAACCAGTTATAATATTTATTTACAGTATGGTCTATTCATGCATTATTTCTATAATTATAGACACAGTGTACACCATTTTTACCTCCAAAAATAATTTATACGTCTTCAAAATACTGCTCCCAGAAATGGTGGAAGAAATACTCATGTCACCTGATCTACATATACATTTTACCACAGTAGTATTCTGCACACAGAAAGAAGAGGTCAAACTTATGTTTGTACCAAAGCCTAAATGAAAAGTGAGCATGGATTACGGAAAACATCCATGTCAATGTTGCCTAATGCTCTCAAAAGTTCATCCTATTGGTGACTACATGTTTGTTTCTTCCTAAGATTATATATTCAAACTCAAGCCTGTTGAAAATGTATAATTCTATCACTCACTTTATACTTTGCCTGATATCCTAATGTCAATTGATATCTGCATTCCTACTTTTTCCCCCAGTTCATCCTTTTGACAGACTCTCCACATGTGCTGACAATTACATTCACTCTATCCGAAACCCTACAGCTAAAGATCTTTTTATCCAAATCCTATACTCACTCTTCTTTCAAAACCTACCAACTATCTTACTAATCCTACAAATTATCCCTTTTTGACTGGATGTTCTCTTCAACATTCAATAAACCAAGGTACAAGTAATTATGCCATTGTATATCGATTTATCTGAGACATCTGTGCAGAATATAATTCAAAGCTAAGAATCCCAGCTAAGGGTCCAATGCAATTCTGGGCTTCAAATATTACCTAGATGTCTGTTTTCATACTTATAATTCACTTATATTCTTATAAATATCGCACGTTCCCAATACCATAATTCATCCCGCAGAATGATTCCTAACCCAAATGGAACATGTTATTAACCCTGACCATACACTGTTCTCTCAATCTAACTTTACTGAAGAGCAGGGACAGAGTTGGTCTTTCAATACAGAAATTAGGGGATCTTCCACTTGCTGAGAACCTCCAAGGTCATTAAAGAAATGATCCCAGGATTAAATGTAGGCAGCTATGAATGACGTCAGAGAGCAAAAGTCATCTTCCATGACAAACAACCTGGTTAGCATGAAGGGATGTGTCTGAATCAACATTTCTTTTCTTAATGTATAGAAGATGGACCAAACCAGGCCTATCTGGAGAGCTTTTTTTGGGTGCCAATGGTTGATATACCATGCAAAATTGTGAAAGTTTCACTGGAAGTAGGGGCAGCCTCCAACTCATTGGACTGTTGGAAGCAACTGTTAGGACAAATTGGTTGCCAAGGCAGTAACCTTATTCAGTTCCTGAAGGAAGTGACCTACGTCACTTCCTTGGTGAAGGAATTCTCTGAACTTGGGATCCATGAAGACAGGCACCCAGAGCCAGTCCCAGTCCCAGTCCCAGTGGGCTCACTTGTTCGGTTTTACGAAGGACAGGGTCAGTCTTTCTTGGTACCTACCTATGTGAGGATAGCCAAAGGCCAGGAGAGCTCTGAAGAGGGACCTTTTCTGAGAAAGCAGGTAGTGGCTCACCGCTGGCTCCTGACAACTTCACAGAGTTGGCCAAGGAGACCAGATCTGAGTCAGGACAGGACATTTCGGGAGAACATTGTATGGCCCACCAGTCAGAGGACACTCTGGATACTCACAGACCTACTTGGGGGAAGGAGGTGCCTTTGTGGGAGTGGTTGTGGTTTTGTGGTTTTGTCACATGTTCTGAGAATAGGTAGAAAATGCGGTTTGTTTGGTTTGGATTGCACTGTTTCTAGTAAGTCGTTTGACATGTGAGTGTTTCTATGTCTGTGTATCCCACTGTGTCTGTGGTTGTAGACATTAGAAAAGAGAATGAATTAATGGATGTGTCCTGTCTAGTAGAAAGCTTCCTGGCATTCATCCTGCCCAATTGATGAATGGACCGCGGCTTGCCTTCTGGATGGGCAAAATCTACTATCTTCCTAAGATCCTGTTTTCTTCCTGAATTCTGGCCACTCTCCAGAATAGGCTCATGGTTTTGTGTCCAAGATATATACAACCTCCAAGCTCTGTGACATGACCATGTACTTGATAGCTGAAGTGAATGGGGAGCATCTCAGAAAACTCAGATATCAGTGTGACCAGGAAAGTCTCAGTGGAGAAACCCTGCTTTGGGTCTTTTGCTTACCTGTTTTTCTGTTGCCCTAAATGTCAGGAAGGTCTTTGCCTCTGGCCACCCCTTTGTGAAGCCTGAAGAAAACAGTTTTCAAATGAAAATGAATGGGCATCACCTGTTGCTCTTTGCTTAATTGCTTTGTGAAAGGATGTGTCTGAATCAGCCTCTTGGTTCTGTGTGAGGTTGTGGCTTAGATTCTCATCACCTGATGATTCTAAAGATAGATTCCATGTGTGCATTCAAAACAGAAATGGCAAATGAGTCTCTTGCCTTCCTCTATTAGATGCCTGACCTTCATCAAGTAAGAATCAGGATCCTTTAGTTCAAATGAGTTCTTTGAAGCCCTGCAGAGGTGCTTGGGTTTTCTGATGAGTCCAAATCACCTAAAGAATCTATACCTGACAGTCAGTAGGCCTCAAATTGGAAAAGCAGAACAGTATTAACTACATCCCTATTTGATCAGTTCTGGTTTACAGGAAGGGTGTGTAGGCCACCCTGACTTTCGGCAAATTAGGGGCAAGGGAGCTTATTTTGGACAGTGTCTTGGTCTGTGCCCCTCATGGAAACCTCCAGCGAGAGGTTATGATGAGTGTCTATATGGAAAAACATGAGGGCCATGTGGGAGTGTTTTGGTTTCAATTGTGGTCATTTGTGTGGCAGTTGGAAAAGATGACTGTGTCCACCTGGGTTTCAACTCTTGTGGGATTCCCCTTGGAGACTGAGTTCTGGAACTGACCTTAGAGAAGTATTGCCATGAATTGTGTTGGGATTTTCGGAGGCCACACATGAGAGTCACCCTTGGGAACTGAGATCTGGGCCCAGGGTGGCTTTCCACAGAGCACTGGGAATCTCAGCGAGGATATCACTTGATTATATTCTGAAAGACTTGGAAGCAATAGTTGAGAGTCAAAACACACATGGACCTCACATTGTAGACCTCAATGTGGCTGGCTTTATGTGACATTGGGCCACTCTTTCGGAAGACTTGCCTGTGAGAGTTCTCTAGAGCTTCCATTGAAATGAGCTTCCTCAACATTTAATGGTTCCTGAATGAATTGAAACCCACAGTACCTCCAACTTCATCCTTGAAAAATGGCTAGAAAATACCATGAAATTTTTGAAATTTCCATGACCAGCTGGCACTGGAAAACCATTTGATGTCCTGGTGCTTATCATGAGTATACAAGACAGTGTCTGGTTTTACTGAGTTTCATGATAATGGTGTAGAAAAGAGATGCCAGTAAGTTGGAGCCTGCTGAGTAGTGGGCCAAGAGCAGTAGAGTGTAGGTGTGTGAAAAAACATCTGTGGTGCGGCCACGTGGATCTGCCATTGGCTTAGAAATGGTTTGTGACTGACATGTGAAGCTAGCAGACCTTTGGATGTAAAGGCATCTTGTTGAATGGAGAGGTTTCAGGGAAATGTTCAGAATCATATTGCTATGGTCAAGGGGGCAACTATGTGTGATAGAAGCCTGCTTGGTACATTCTCCTGCCGATCCTGACCACAACACGTGACAGAACTCCCTGCAGCACTGTATCGCAGTTAAACTCCTTTCTTTCGTAAAGTAAATACCAAACTTTCAGTGCAGCATCAAATAACATGACGAAATGTGAAGGATGATCAAATGGCTTCACAGTCCACACGGGGAGACACTTAGCCCCCAGTAGCCCCAGTTTGCCTACAAAGAGAGAATTCAGCACTGCTGCCTCCTGTTTATAGGAAAATAAAAAACTATGTTCTTCAGGTCACATAGATGCAGACTCAGCTTTGATGGTCTCACTACAAAGGAAGCTAAAGCTCCTGACAACAACATATATTTCAAGTGCCCAACCTCAGAGGCATTTTCTCAAGAAGTCTTAAGGCCGACACAACTCCATGTTTGTGGTATTTACCCTGTCCCTTACTTTTGGAAACTCCTCTACCACCTTCAAGGTTGTGAACTCCTGAGCATTTTCCATTCCAGATATTTATTATGAACTCAAACAACAACAAGTGCTGGTGAGGATGTGGAGAAAAGGGTAAACTTGTACATTGCTGGTGGGACTGCAAATTGGTGCAGCCAAATTGGAAAGCAGTATGGAGATTTCTTGTAGAACTGGGAATGGAACCACCATTTGACCCAGGTATTCCCCTTCTCAGTCTATTCCCTAAAGAGCTAAAAAAATGCTACAGGAACACTGCTACATTGATGTTCATAGCAGCACAGTTTACAATAGCAAGACTGTGGAACCAACCTAGATGCACTTCCATAGATGAATGGATAAAAAATGTGGCATTTATACACAATGGAATATTACTCTGCATTAAAAAATGACAAAATGATATAATTTGCAGAGAAATGGATGGCATTAGAGCAGATTATGCTAAGTGAAGCTAGCCAATCCGTAAAACCAAATGCCAAATGTCTTTATTGATATAAAGAGAGTAACTAAGAACAGAGTAGGGACGAATAGAATGAGAAGAAACTTAACATTAAACAGGGATGAGAGGAGGAAGGGAAAGGGAGAGAGAAGGGAAATTGCATGGAAATAAAAGGAGACCCTCAGGGTTATATAAATTACATACAAGAGGAGGTGAGGGAAAGGAAAAAATTATACAAGGGGGACAAATGAATTACAGTAAAGAAGTAGAGAGAGAAGAGGGGAGGGGAGGTAAGGGGAGGGGGATAGTAGAGGTTAGGAAAGGCAGCAGAATACGACAGACACTAGTATGGCAATATGTAAATCAATGGATGTGTAACTGATGTGATTCTGCAATCTGTTTACGGGGTAAAAATGGGAGTTCATTACCTACTTGAATCACAGTGTGGAATATGATATATCAAGAACTATGTAATGTTTTGAACAAGCATAAATAAAAATTAAAAAAAAAGAAAACTAACTTTGGTGAATGGTGCAAAGAAATCCTAATATTTCTACAGTAACTGACACAGTTTAACATCAATGCGAGTAGATTCCTCTGGGTCATGATGTGTATTTTGATGTTCATTTTTATTCAACACTGGTACATTACTATTTCTTCAGTTTATTCACATCATATTATAATATTTCATCCACAAGTAAGCAAATTTATCGTCATTTTTTTCAATTTCAATCACTTCCTTCTTCAGAACTCATGAATTCCTCGGTGTTCCTTGACTGGCCTTTTCATGAGACTTCTTTCCAAACACATTATTTTCGAATTCCATAATCACTTTTGAAGCAAAACTCACACAAACTTCATGATAAACCGTAACCTAATATTAACATTAGGTGTATAACTGGTTGTCATGAATGATTGCATATCAATATAAGATTTCTTATATATTTTCAGATATCAATTCAATCCATTACTTAAAGTGGAACAAGTTATATTATTTATTGAAATTAAGGTCTATTCATGCATTATCTGTATATTCATAGAAACAGGGTACACCTCTTTTTACCCCCAATGCTAATTTATACATCTTCAAAATACTGCTCCTAGAAATGGTGGAAGAAATAATCATGTCATCTGATCTACATACACATTTTATCACAGTAATATTCTGGAAACAAAATGCAAAGGTCCCACTTAGGATTGTACCAAAGTCTAAATGGAAAGTGAACATGGATTACTAACAACATCCATGTCCATGTTGCCTAATGCTCTCAAATGTCAATCCTATTGGTGACCTACATATTTGTTTCTTCCTAAGATTAGATATTCAATCTCAACCCTGTTGAAAATGTCTTATCCTATCACTCAATTTATACTTTGCCTGATTTCCTAATGTCTCTATTGATATCTGCTTTTCTACAAATTTTCCCCATTTCATCATTGTGTCTGATTTCTTCATATGTGCTGACATTTATATTCACTCACTGCCCGAAAAAAAATTGCTAAAGAACTTTTGTTACATATCCTATACTAACTCTACTTGCTAAACATAACGACTATCTTCTTAATCCTACCGACAATCCCTTTTGACTGGATGTTCTCTTCAGCATTCAATCATCCAAGGTTCAAGTTCCTCTGCCATTGTATATCCATTTATTTGAGACATATGTGCACAATTCAAAGCTAAATATCCCAATCAACTGCCCAAAGCCCTTCTGGGATTCAAATCTTACTTTAATTTCTGTTTTCATACATATATTTAACCTCGATATTCTTATAAATATCACAGGTTCCCAATACCATTATTCATCCAGCAGAATGATTCCTAACCCAAATCGAACATGAAATTAACCCTAACCATACACTGTTCACTCAATCTAACTTTACAGAAGAGCAGAGACAGATTGTTCTTACAATACAGGAATGTAGGGGATGCTCCACCTGTTAAGAACCTCAAAGGTCCATGCAGAAATGATCCCTGGAGAAGATGTAGGCAGCAATGAAGGACCTGAGAGACAAAAAGTCATTTTCCATGGCAAACAACCTGGTCAGGATGAAGGGTTGTGTCTGAATCAGCCTCTCTCTTCTTAATGTAGAGAAGATGGACCAAACCAGGCTTGTGTGGAGAGCTGTTCCCGGGTGCCTAAGGTTGATATACCATTCTAAGTTGTGAAAGTGTCAAAGGAAGTAGGGGCAGCCTCCATCTCATGGGACCCTTGGAAGCAACTGTTAGGACAAAGTGGTTGCCAAGGCAGTGACCTCATTCAGTTCTTGAAGGAAGTGACCTACCTCACTTCCTTGTTGATGGAACTTTCTGAACTTGGGACTGAGGAAACCAAGCACCAGAGCCAGTCCCAGTCCCAGTCCAAGTGGTCTCATTTGTTTGGAATCACCAAGGACAGAGTCAGTCTTCTTGGTACTGACTAATGTGAGGATGGCCAAATGCCAGGAAAGATCTGAACACGGGCCTTTCCTGACTAAGTATGTAGTGGCTCACCCCTGGCTCCTGACTGCTTCACAGAGTTGGACAAGGAGACCATATCTGAGACAGGACAGACCATTAACCGGGAACATAGTATGGCAAACCTGTCAGAGGACACTCCGGATAATCACAGCCCTACTTTGGGGAAGGAGGTGTCTTTTTGAGTGTGGGTGTGTGGTTTTGTCTCTGTTCTGAGAATAGGTAGAAAAGGAGGTTTCTTTGGTTTGGAGTGAACTGTTTTAGTAAGTCGTTTTACATGGTGAGTGTTTCTATTTCTGTGTATCCCACTGTGTCCGTGGTTGTATACATTATAAAAGAGAATGCATCAATGCATGTGTCCTCTTTAGTAGAAAGCTTCCCAGTATTCATCCTGCCCATTTAATGAATGGAGCGTGGTTTCCATATCGATAGGCAACACCTACTACCTTTTTAAGTCCCTGTTTTCTTTCTGAATTCTGACAACTCTTCATAATAGGCTCTTGGGTTTGTGTCCAAGATATGTACCACCTCCAATCTCTGTCACATGGCCATGTACTGGATATCTGAAGGGAATGGCCAACATCTCAGAAAACTCAGATATCAGTGTGACCAGAAAAGTCTCAGTGAAGAAACCCTGCTTTGGCTCTTTTGCTAACCTATTGTTCTGTTGCCCTGAATCTCAGGATGTCTTTGCCTCTGGCCACCCCTTTGGGAAGCCTGAGGAAAACATTTTTTCAAGAGGAAATGAAGGGCATCACCAGTGGCTCTTTGCTTAATTGCTTTGAAAAAAGATGTGTCTGAATCAGCCTCTTGGCCATGTGTGAGGCTTTGGCTTAGATTCTCAGCACCTGATGGATCAAAAGAAAGGTCCCATGTGTGCATCCAAAACCAAAATGGCAAATATTCACTCATTGTGAATGAATTCTTTTACCTTCCTCT